>NC_091950.1:282435512-282761345 GCF_031021105.1 Erythrolamprus reginae
AATATTCAGCAAGGAACAGATGGAGGAAGTCGAATGTACTGATTAGTATCTCACAAAAAGAAGATCCATGTTCCCGCAGGAAGCCAAACAATGTCTCAATGTACCATTAGTCTAATGTCAATTTGGAAGAAGTCAGGAGATTTAAGAAAATGAGCAGGACCCGGATTGTGATTTTAATAGTCATAAAGACAAAAAAAAAAGATCGTACTTGTCACCTACTATTGTGTGAACTTTATTGATACAAAGGATGTTGCAGTGGGTAGAATCCAACTACTGTAGTTTCCGTCCACCAATTGAAAATTGCCCATTTAATTGATGGAAACCTTACATGAGTTTTTTTTTTTAAAAAAGAACCTCACAAAAATTGAATTTAGCCCTTAATTCTAAAATTTACAAGTTCTGCCAAACCTGTAGAAGAATCGTTCCATCATTTGGAATGGTGGATTGTACACAGTGCCATAAAGCATCACTTCTTCCACTCGGCCTTAACAATAGCATCGGCAACGTTTACAGAAATCTGAGTATTCCTTCACTGAAAATCATAGCTTGACTTCTTAAAACAACAGTCAAGACTTTGAGCCACAAAATTGGCCTATCCATATATGTCTATTATTTCTGCCCCATAGAGATCTGGAAAAAGAACCTTCCTGACCTCTGTTCTCTCTGTATTGGATTAAATGCAGAATGCCCTGCCAACCAGAAATACACAGTGGAAGAGACTTACCTCCAAGAGTTGTCAGTAAATTAATTACAGCTTTAGCTGTTTCATCAGGGAGGAAAATCAGTTGCAGACATTTCATGCAACTTAAGGTCTTTTGTAACAAGGTTAGAGTTATGAAGGGGACCATTGCAATAAAGAATGGTAGTTTTGCTTATTAAATTCAGCAAAGCAGTGAGCAAAGGCTTCCATCCAATTCTCTTTAGTTTTGCTTTGTTTAATAGAACACAGAAAAAAAGGACTAAAAAGGTAAAAAAAACCCACCCACCTCCACCTTTTGCATTTACAAATGTGTATATGTGTCTATGTATTTACACATAGAAAAATTGTATATGGGTATGTGTGCACATTTAGATAGGGTCTCACATTCACGTATACTGTATGTGAAATGTCTTACATGACAATTTCAGTAAAAGATAATATTTACTTGTTATAGCCCATATACAGTGGATGTCTATTGGTAACATATTCATAGAATGCAAGTAATATCCATTCAGTAATTGGGGCCTTTAATTTGTCTTTCCAATGTTGAAGAACAAATCCCCTGGCAATAATAAGGGCATGGAAAAACTATTTCTGATATCCAGCTGTCAGTTTCCACGCAGTAGTTGAAAAGAATGTGTTTATTCAAAAATATTAAATTTATTTTAAAATCAAATTAGTACTTTCATACCTCGTCTTATGAACCTAATTGGTTCCAGGGGGAGGTTCGTAAGACGAAAGGTTCGTAAGACGAAACATTGTTTCCCATAGGAAACAATGTAAAGTCAATTAATCCGTGCAACCCAAAAAACACCCCCGCAAAAAAACGCTGCCGCCCGGCTGTCACCTTTTAAAACAGCCTGGGGGCTTCTCAGCGACCTTCCAAATGCCGAACGCCAAACCCGAACTTCCGGGTTTGGGGTTCGGGAGGCCGCCGAGAAGCCCCCAGGCTGTTTTAAAAGGTGACAGCCGGGTGGCAGGGCTTCCCAGCAGCCTCCAGAACCCGGAAGTTCGGCAAACGTTCGGGGTTCGGGAGGCTGCTGGGAAGCCCCCCAGCCCGGCTGTGACCTTTTAAAACAGCCGGGCGGCTTCCCAGCAGCCTCCCGAACCCGAACTTCTGCGTTCGGCTTTCGGAGGCTGCTGGGAAACCCCGCCGCCCGGCTGTCACTTTTTAAAACAGCCGGGGGGCTTCCCAGCAGCCTCCCGAACGCCGAACCCGGAAGTTCGGGTTTGGCATTCGTAACAAGAAAAAAGTTTGTAAGAAGAGGCAAATTTTTTCTGAACCCCGGGTTCGTATCTTGAGTTGTTCGTAAGACGAGGGGTTCGTATCTTGAGGTACCACTGTATATGTAATCACTTCTTTCTCGAACATAGTAACAATATGACATTGTGAAATGTATACTTTAATGAAACGTTAATCTTGTTGCATCATGAACAACTCATTGATTTATTATTTTCTTTTCTATACAAATGTAATAAGTTTGAAATATGATTTTATTGCACAAGCCATAATCTAATATTTAAATATTGTTTTGGTACTGATTGTTTAGGTAGAATAGAAGCTTCCAATTCTTTATTCCATTTAGTCTTTAAAATTTGCACAGGAAAAGACCACTTTTGTGCTTTGGTCTCATAGGACTTAATAATTCCGTTTAATAACACAGGTGTCTCTAAGGTTGAAAATATCATTGGGCCAAATACTGTAATTGTATATTCTACCAGTGGGTGGCAACTGTCAAACAGTATTTATCTTTTAAAATAGAAATAATAAAAACACTTTGTTATGATCTACTGTATTAGTTGAACTGATATAAGTTTCCCAACATCCATTCAGATGTTCCATAAAATCATTTTTAATTAATTTGGACATAACAATTATCCCATATCATCAATAGAAGAACAATCAAAACACATTTCCCATGATAGTGACAAACGCCAATCTTTAACTGACAGTTTCAAGTTTTTCAAAGTTATTTTTGGAATTTGGAAATAGAAATTGTGAGGAGATGGAGAAGATGATGAAGGAGTTATAAGAAAAAGAAGAATCCGAATATTATTTGATATGGAACAGATTGTATGATTGGCTAAAGAATAATGAAAATAAAGTATAGAATGAGCAAATATTAAGTATTGGCTGTATATAGATGTAAATAAATAAAATAAAAAGGAATAGAAAACAAATGTGTATGTATAGAAGAGTAGATAATAAAATGTAATAGATCAATATATTAATATTGATGTTAGATATTAGATAGATGTATGAATATATGGTTATGTATTTTGATGACCGATCTGTAATTGTAACAATGATAGGAACTTAGTTTCCTAACAATAAAAAAAAAAAAGAAATGTACAAAAGCCTTTTACTTTTTGGAAACATTTTTCAAAAATGGATATTTTTTTTACAAAAGAGAAAGTATCCTGGAAATTAAAATCATTTTAAGATTGTTCATTCTATATTAAACTGTAAGGTTTAATAACACTTTTCTAGCAACATTTGGGAAGAGAAGCTTCCAGTGAGGAATGGTAAATTGATATTCTGCAGTTACTAGGAGACACAGTGGCCAAAAATGCAGCTGCAAGCTGGGCATTGATCATTAGAAATCTCTCTGGAGAAAGGAGAGCTCCTGAGATCACACTATACACCCGACAGATGTTTTTCTATTGGAGTAGAAGGCAGAAATGGATGTTTTTGCAGTCTCTTGCAAAGAGCTGGCAGTTGTGGGATTCTGCAGAGCTCAGAGCTGTTAATGTAGCCTTTTAAGGTTTGAGTAAACCTTACTTTTTCCTACCAATTTCCTACCATTTAAAAAAACCCTATTTGTTAAATATTTAAAATTTGTACATTTTTGGATCGGAACCCAATTTAGTTGTGGTCAAAAGTGTTTGTGACCAGAGGTTCTACTGTATTCTATTGTTTTACAGCTTCCAGAGTTCTAATAGTGAACATCTCAACATAGGGGCAGGAATATCATGTATCTATCTGACGAGGGATTCACTCTTCTAGTTTGGCTGATTTGTTTTTAGACGAGTAACTTATACAATATGGTACCCCAATGGGCAATGAACAAAATTTTGTAGCATTTCACTTCTCTCCAAATTGATCACAACAATCACTGTGATTAAGACAGTAATGAGAAATCTCTTTTGATGCACTTTGCAAGGTATGTATAGCATTTTTCATATACTGTATCCTTTTCTTATTTTTACATTTCAGATATTTGGCCATGTTGTGAGTAATCAGGAGAAAATTCATTGTGCTCTGAACAAGGAAATTCTGATGAATATGAACATATACTAAAAAATTTCATCAAGCAGTTTTCAAGCACATAAACATTTACGTGTTACGAATTGAGTGTGTTTTTATTTTAGTTAACATGTATTCACCTTTCCCAGACGACCACACAATGTGTTAGCAATTCTTTGCCAGGGAATTTTCATGCAAGATATCATTGGCAGCCAAATCAATTTTAACCATGTTCTTATTCTTTCTGACTTCTTGGTCAGGCAATGTCATTGGACAGAAAAACAAAACTGGATGCAATGTCCTTGAGACATTCATATATCCAAGGCTCCTAACAATATTGCCAATGAGATTCCCAATTATAGTTTGCTGAATAATAGCAACAAAATTAAAACATTGCCTTTCATTTTCAGCATGGGATTCCCATTTACCTTCCACAATTTTAGGGAGCTCACAATTTATTAAAGGTAAAAGTTGTTCTCAGGCTTCATGCAGGCACATCTGCCTACCACAAAGCAATAGAAAGAAAAACATAATAGTGAAGAATTAAAGTATTAAATATAGCAATTGGTGAAAACCAGCAGGAAGATTCACTGAAACACAACAGAAGGTAATAATAATAATAATAATAATAATAATAATAATAATAATAATAATAATAATTATTATTATTATTATTATTATTATTATTATTATTATTATTATTTATTAGATTTATATGCCGCCCCTCTCTGAAGACTTGGGGCAGCTCACAACAATGATAAAAACAATATTATAGTAGCACAAATCTAATATTAAAAAAAATAACTAAAACCCTATCATATTAAAACCAAACAACACATACATACCAAACATAAATTATAAGGAGCCTGGGGGAAAGATGTCTCAAATCCCCCATGCCTGGCAGTATAGGTGGGTCTTGAGTAGTTTATGAAAGACAAGGAGGGTGGGAGCAGTTCTAATCTCTGGGGGGAGTTGATTCCAGAGTGCCGGGGCCACCACAGAGAAGAATCTTCCCCTGGGGCCCGCCAGATGACATTGTTTAGTCGACGGGACCGGGAGAAGGCCAACTCTGTGGGACCTAATCGGTCGCTGGGATTCGTGCGGTAGCAGGCGGTCTCGGAGGTACTCTGGTCCAATGCCATGTAGGGCTTTAAAGGTTATAACCAACACTTTGAATTGTGACCAGAAATTGATCGGCAGCCAATGCAGGCCACGGAGTGTTGTAGACATGTGGGCGAATCTGGGAAGCCCCACAATGGCTCTCGCGGCTGCATAATATCTGTAGCTCAGGATTAAATGGTGGCATTCTTAGTGATCCTGGTTCTTTGACTGCAGATGTTTCATTACCTGACTAGGTAACAGCTTCAGTGCTACAAGAAAGTGGGATTTGCCTTCTGTTTATATATAATGACTTGCCTTGTCAGGTATTGTGAAGCATTGTTTTCTCCTTGCAGTTATATATACATATTAAATCTGAAAATAATTTTAAAATGTGTGAAATGTAACTAGATTTTATTTAAAGGAGAGGCAAAGGTTTGGTAAGTCTCCAACTAAAGCATCTTTCATAGTCAAAATTATGCCCGTCTGATGCTCTTTGATTTGTCCCATTAAGGTAAAGTGATGATTTGATTCTCTCAGTGAGGAATTTTATATTACATGGCAGATGGAATTGACATTCACAAAAACCTGAAAAGCTTCTGCCCATGAAGTTGACTAAGTGAGAAAAGGCACCTGGACCAGGCAAAATAAACAACACAGCAGGCGATGGTGTTTTCTCACAAATCAGCTTTAAATGCACACTTTGCCTGAGCCTTTGTCAAAAATAAATGCTACTTCAGGGTTTCCAATTTTTTTAAAAAAATGTATTTATTTTACTGTATTTGTTAGCATCACATCCCAGCAGTTTACAGAATTATGTATATAAAACCACAAGGCACACCATATCAAGCATTTCCATCCTTACTTAAAAAACCCCCTATATTGCATAGCAATTTCTTCTCATCCATAATAGTTCCGTGAAATGACAGCGTCTTCAGGGCTCTCTGGACATTTTTCAGGGGTTAGTTGAAGGTCAGTGGCTAGTTGAAAACCAGCAACCAAGAACTCTCTCTACACTAATCTTAATTCTACAAGAATGAGAAAACCGCACAAAACAATGGCATTGACTAATGGTAGGAGTCAAAACTGGTCCTCAAGCCAATATAACACAAAACTTGTGTTGTGGCTTACAAGTCATAGTGACCTAGGAAATATTTTAGATGCTTAATCATATCTAAATTATGTATTTAGCAAGTTTGGAGCTAAATATTGTTCATTAGTTGAAATGTTCAAACAGTCATCAAGGACAGCTTGAGGATATATTGAGAAGACTTAAATTATGGTAAGTTCATTTCTCTTGAAAATTAAAGAGAAACATTTGTCTTTAGGCCACAATTTCAATGGCCATTATTTTTAAATTGTCATGTTTCTAATCTCACTTTAGACATCAACATATTTAAAGGAAGAATGAGATGCCTTTAATGAACTGGTAATATTGAGTGACAATGACTGTGTTTTTTATGTCCAAGTAACTTCATATGGTTGGTAGACTGGAGACAGTTTCATCAGAGGCTCTTAATCTAGAAAACTGCTGAGAGCATCATAGAGGTAGTCCTTGATTTACAACCACAACTGAGCCCAACATTCCTGTTGCTGAAAAATTTGTTAAGTGAGTTTTGCCCCCTTTTACAACCTTTCTTGCCACAGTTGTTAAGTGAATCAATGCTAGTAGTTTGTTAAGTGAATCTGGCTTCCCCATCAACTTTACTTCCCAGAAAGGTAAGCACATCAACCCAGGTCACTTCAATGGTCATAAATATGAGCCAGTTGCCAAGCGTCTGAATTTTGATCACATGACCACGGGGATGCTGCAACAGTCATAAGTGTGAAAATGGTCATAAGTCACGCGTAACTTTGCCATTGTGACTTTGAATGGTCAACAACTCACCTGTTGTCAGTTGAGCACTCCCTGTACTGTAATTTACTCCCTGTGTGTAATTTGATGCAATGTTCCTCAGGAATCTTTCATTGGCTGGCAGGTATGCTCGAATTGTAAATTGAACAGAAAATGTATGTGATAAAAGTAATGTTTGTTAATATAATTTGAATGGCCCAAGAGTGAGAGGACTTGATGTAAACCCTGGTCTTCAACAGCTTTGGTAGTCTATCCTAGTCCATTGAAGGAGTCTTTTGTCATGGGATAAATGGTACAATTTATCCCATGATGAAAACAAAATAAATACCAAAATTTATCATTGAATTGAAGAAATTATATAGAATTATATTATTTCACTTTCTGTGTATTTCCTATGAAAATAACTAGATATCTATGTAAGTAAAGCAAATGAAATACTTGTTGAAAAAGAAATAGGTGACTCAATTTACTGAAAATTAATACTATGTACATAACTGGTTGGGTTGGGCAATATATAAACGAACTATCAATGTATGTTTAAATGAATTATAACACTATAGCTTTAAGAGTTAGTGTTGCAGTTACCCATAAGAGGGAGTCAGAAGCCTCTCTCTCTCTCTCTCTCTCATTATTTTCTGCTATTACTGTTATGTCCTGTGTGACTGCTTTGTGCTAAATGCTGGTTTATGTGCTGAACAAGTAAGGTATAGTATTGTATATGTATTTACTGATTTAACTGTGTATGACTAGGATTGTTTGACTAAGATATTTGCCAAAGTAAATAATATTTATAAACTTAATGTATCTGGTTTGTCTTACTGAACCATTACTCCTATCTCTGGGCTATCTGCTAGGCCTCCATGTTTCCTCTGTGCATCCTTGGTAACTCAAGGGTCACTCTGCTCACTCCTTAACCAGGTTCACTCTCCCTTAGAGAGGAAATTTGGCAAAATTCTAAAATGTGCTTGCACGCATGATGGATGGATGGATGGATAGATAGATACATAGAAAGATGATATAGATGTAGATGTAGATACACACACACAGAGATATAGATAGAAATAGAAGCAGAAATAGAGACAGATAGAGATAGAGTTAGAGATAGAGATGATAGAGATAGAGAGATAGAGACAGATAGGTAGACAGACCGACAGACAGACCGACAGATAGATAGATAAACAGCATTTAACATTTGAAAGATCAGACTTTCAGGCCAGACAGCGCAGTAGTCCAACAAAATGACCACTGACGGCAGAGGGAAGTAAAGAGTCAGCCTCTCTCTCTCTCTCTCTTTCTCCCTCTCACCCACACTCACACTCACACATGCTGACCAGAGCATAGTACATGGAACATACTGCTTTAATGAAGCCTCTAGGGAGAGTGCTGGATAAAAGATCATATCCAAATTACAAATCAGATTGTTTATGCAACTGTCTTCAAAAGAGATTCCTTAGTTCATCCATCCTGGCAGACAACGCACTTATCTAATCATTCATCAATTTTGCCTAGACAAAGTCAGATTTTTGGCCTTCGTCCAGTCCATTACCTGGCATTGATTTAGTGTACTCCACTTGCATTGGATGAAAATAGAAGGCAGAGTACTGATGATACCTCATACCAAATATTTGGATAACTGCTCTCTAGGCTTCTGTTGCAGATATTAAACAGTTTTCAGAATAAAATACCACTCTGTGGAGTTGTTCAACTGCCAAAGAATAGAATAATATTGCCCCCAAACTGTTTTTGCAGAAACCCGTCCCAATAGGAACTGCCCTTTTATTATAGTTTGTTGCACAGTCAACCATATGTTTATATTGGGTTTGGCAATATTATCCCCTTTCTTTCCCTGGGACCTGGGATAGGTAGATATTGTTAGTTGGTGATAAAAGTCTCATGGTAGGATATAATCTGTTCCAAATAAAACTGCTATTTTATAACTGACTGTTATCATTTATTTTTTTCTATTTACATAGCTGCCCACTATATTACACCTACATATATAAAACATTACAACCTCCATAGGCACCTCAGGAAAAAATAATCAAACAAAAACAAATCAAGCCAAACCAAAGACCCATCAACACATCAAATCCAGGCCTGAGACCAAAGCCAGATCTGAAAGCCACCGTTGTAATGAAGTATGTCCTGTCCCTGCCAAAGAAAATTACAATGATTAATGATAATAACAACTGAAAACTATAAGAAAGTCCAAAGCAGTGCCTTAGAGGATCCTTTGCTTTGGCAAATACATTGAATGCATTGAAGAAAATCAAACAGAGGTCAAAGCGGAATGTTAGGTTAACAAGGCTACGAAAACTAGGTTAATAAAACTTATTGGAGACTTCAATCTACCTCTCATTAACCGGACCCTAAATGAATGCATGAGTGAACTCATCCATGCAACTCTATACAATGCTGTTACCAATCTAGGACTCTACCTATTAGTAATAAACAATACTAGATTCAACAACTGCCTCAACCTCATATTCTGCAACAGCAAAAGCACAGTTTATGAACTACAAATAAAGGAACCTATTTCCAACAGCAACCACAGCATGATAGACTTCAGCCTCAATCTATACCATTACAAGAATCTCCTTGTACTTTTTAAAGTACAACTTTAAAAAGTCCAACTATAAACTCATACATGCCGACCTCTCAACTCTTGACTGGCAAACTTTATTCTTTAGCTGTAACAGTGCCGATGACCTCTATAACATCTTCTTGCTTGAAGTCAAAAGAACTATCAAACTACACTTACCATTAATAACTGCCATAACCAAGAAAATCAAACTACCCATATGAATAAGGAAGCTGCAATAAAAAAAATCCTTCTGTTCTGGTGAAAAAACAAAGCAGGTTATGTAGCTAACTTCAAAAACTGCTACAAAAATATCTGCCACCAAATAAAGATGGAATGTTCCAACTATCATAGCAAGCAAGAGGAAAACCTTCTGTGCACAAAACCCAACTACATCTTCTGCCACTTTCTAAATAACAAACTCAAGGATTCGAGACTCCTCCCATCACTAAAAGGACCCAACAGCAAAGAATGCTATGATGAAACAGTCAAAGCTAATCTCTTCAATGCATTCTTTGGCTCAGTCTTTGTAAACATTGTAAACCCTACCAAACCTATGGTCACTATCCATGGTCATCCCCCATCTTCATAAAGGGAGATCCCAGTCTAGTAGAAAACTACAGACCAATCTCTCTATGCTGCATAACATGCAAAGTCATGGAATCAATAAACCAACCCATTAACTTCCACTTAGAAACTAACAACCTACTTTCAAACAAGCAATTTGGTTTCAGGAAAAATTATACTGCAATCTATAACTACTACACTGCAAAAACATATGGACCTCAAAATCAGACCAGGGCAAAACATTAGACACAGTTTATATAGGCTTCTGTAAAGCCTTCGATTCAGTGGTTCAGTGGTACTTCCGAAACTGAAATCCTATGGCATCTCTGGACCCCTCCATGACTGGATAACAGTGTTCCTGTCAAACAGACAACAACTGGTCAAAATAGGGAGCGCCCTATCTAATCCCTAGCGTACTAGGACCAACACTCTTTATATTCTATATAAATGACCTTTGTGATGACATTACAAGCAACTGCATTTTCTTCGCTGATGATGTAAACTCTTCAACACCACCGACAACACTTCTACCCTCCAAAAAGACCTTGATTCTGTGTCAGAATGGTCAAACATCTGGTAACTCCAAATCTCAACCAACAAATGCTCTATCCTACACATTGGCAAAAAGAATCGGAACACCAAATACAAGCCGAATAAACAAGAACTTTAATATTACCCTCACTCTGTCAAAGATCTTGGAATATTCATATCAAATGACCTAAGCACCAAAGCCCACTACTACAACATTGCCAAAAAGGCTTCAAGAGTTGTTAACCTAATCTTACATAGCTTCTTCTCCGGTAAAATCACACTACTAACCAGAGCATACAAAACATTCGGCAGACCAATCCTTGAATACAGCTCATCTGTCTGGAACCGGGGTGGCGCTTCAGGTAGAGTGCTGTACTGCAGGCCACTCATGCTGACAGTAGATCTGTAGGTCAGCAGTTCAAATCTCATCACCGGCTCAAGGTTGACTCAGCCTTCCATCATTCTGAGGTGGGTAAAATGAGGACCCCGATTGTGGGGGCAATATGCTGGCTCTGTTAAAAAGTGCTATTGCTAACATGTTGTAAGCTGCCCTGAGTCTAAGGAGAAGGGCAGCATAAAAATCAAGTAAGTAAGTAAGTAAGTAAGTAAGTAAGTAAGTAAGTAAGTAAGTAAGTAAGTAAGTAAGTAAGTAAGTAAGTAAACAAACAAACAAACCCACACAGCATATTAGACATAAATACATTAGAAAGTGTCTGGAGGTACTTTATTAGAAGAGCCCTCTATTTCTCTACTCGAAACAGAATATCTTACAAAACCAGACTTGAAATCCTAGGCTAAGAAAGCTGAGAATTATGTCACCTTCGGCACAACTAAACATAGCTCATAAAATTATCTGCTACAATGTCCTTCCGGCCAATGACTACTTCAGCTTCAACCACAACAATACACAAGCACACAACAGGTACAAACTCAAAGTGGACTTCCCCAAATGTGACTGTAGAAAATATGATTTTAGCAACTGAGTAGTTAATGCCTGGAACTCACTACCTGACTCTGTGGTTTCATCACTAAATGCCCAAAACTTTACATTTAGACCAGTGATGGGCTGCCAAAATTTTTACTACAACACAGTGGGCGTGGCTTATGCATTTGTTTCAACATCTTTCAGTGCAAATTGGGTGCTCTGGGGTGGAGCTCCAAATTTTGCTACCGGAACTGCGTTCCTGACCATTCCTGTAGGAGCCCATCACTGGTTTAGACTATCCACTGTTACTTCACCCGATTCCTAACAGGTCAGTAAGGGGCATACATAAGCGCACCAGCGTGTCTCTCGTCCCTGTTCAATTGTTCCCTCTTATGTATATAACAATGTTGTATCTATGTATATTACATATATTTACTTGACAAAGCAAACAAACAAATAAATAAATAAAACTCTCCTGCAATCTCAATTTATTTATCTGTTTAAATGATTTATATGATTACCCATTTCACAATAATGGCTCAGGGCAATGCACAGCGACAACAACAACAACAACAACAACAAATCCAACTAGTGTATCTGCATACACTCCATCTGAGGTTAAATAAAAAAACTGTGATCAGAAAAACCACATCAACTGCAGAGTTCACCCAATCACTTGTCCCAAAGGTCTGAGGAATCAGACAGGTCTTCAAACCTTTCTGAAAGGCTATTGGGATTGGGGCCACTCAGATGTGGGAAACAGGTACATAGGCATAGGGTCATGGAAGAACATGTCAGATAGATTGGTTTCTCACAAACGTAAAACAACACTTTCTTCAGAAAAATGACACCAAGATAAGTATAGTGACTGACTGCCCCTTCGCTCCTCCTCTCCATTCCTTTTAAAATAAAGCATTGAAGTCATTCTAAACCAGATGTCTTCAAACTTTGCAACTTTAAGACTTCTGGACTTCAACTCCTAGAATTTAGAGAGTTGAAGTCTACAAGTCTAAAGTTGGCAAGTTTGGAGACCCTTGTTCTAAGACTACTTTTAAAAAATGGAATTGACACACCAAGGATATTGTTACAAAAGAATAGAGCAGAGCAGAGCAAAGCAGAAAAGAACAGAACAGAATAAAATAGAATAGAATTGAATTCTTCGTTGTCCAAGTGTGATTGGACACACAAGGAAATTGTTTTTGGTGCATATACTCTCAGTGTACATAAAAGAAGAGATACATTTGTCAAGAATCATGAGGTACAACACTTAATGATTGTCATAGGATACAAATAAGCAATCAGAAAACAGTCAATATAAACCATAAGGATACAAGCAACAAAGAATAATGCCCTGCTTGTCAAAAGACAGGTGGGGGGAAAGGATAATTGCCGAACACAAATTAAACAGTAGGTTCCGTTCCAATACCTATCAGTATTCAGTTACCACAAGTACATTAAAAAAAATCAATTACTGATGCTTATTGAAAAAAATTCTGAAAATGCTACTTTGAAGAGAGGATTACACTACAAGATCCAACTTGTTTTATTAATTACGTTTTGCTGGGTAACAGCAGAAACTCAATGGTAGGGAACTTTTAGTAAACTGAGACAACAGGGCATCAAGAATGCAATGCATCGAGATTTTAAACTGCTGCATTTCTGTGCTTTCCTTCTCTGGCTCCTCTGACCTTTGATTTACAAAATTTATTTTAAAAATAAATGATTTTCTTTGGGAGTCAGCAATCAAGAACAGTTTCTGTTATCCAGTGTGTTTTAGGAAAGAATGGCTAACTGTGCAAGACACTTACAGCACACCGAAAGTGACGTAGAATATAATGCTATTACATGTATTTTTCACTTTTGATCTTGCAATGTACGAAATCTGCTACTGCCTGTTGTTATTTTTAATTAAGAGATTTTTATGAAAACAAACTAGAATAGGGTAGCCCACTGAAAGATTAATGGAGCCTATTCACTGCAGATTAATAGAACGTGAAGGTGAAATTGCCACCTGAATGAAAATGATTCTATTTTTCAGAGTAGTCCAGATGCATTTTGGTTATGTATAAAAATGCAATCTTATCACTTCACTATTTTAGTCTTGGAGGTCTAGTTTTATACATGAAAGGAATGTTGGTTCCTTGTAAGCCTTCAATTACACTTGGTTGCAGCACAGCTCATATGTAGATTTAATTATCTCCTTGATTTCTGTAACTGATTCTAATGCTAGATTGCATAAAATTTATAAGTTCTCCTATGATTTTCATGAAAGTCAGTAATATGGCTCAAAACAATTTCAGAATCATGCAAAGTCCTTAAATAATGACAGGTTACTAATAAATAGGACAATGAATAACATTAATTGACAACAATAAAACTACCAAAGCAGCTGTCCAAATGTAAAATAAATGAAATGAATGAATGCAGATTTTAAAAATTAACTGGCCAATTGATTTAAAATATCTGGCCATATAAAAATATCTTTGCTTGGTACGTTAGTTAAAATATAAATTGAGGAAAGGGAGGAGTAAGGTCTAAAATTAAGAAATACATGAAAATTAAGAAATTTGGAAGATAAGCAATGGCAAATAATTTGAAAGAAAATTGAAAACTAAAGGTGGTAGACCCTGGTGACAAAAATAGGAGGAAGGAGGCAGCATTGGATAATAGATATTATACTTTAGAAGACTATATTACATATTTAAATATAGATAAAGGGAAGATGTTAGTTTATGAGTAGCACTGATATTGGAATAAATTTAGGGTTCTGGAAAGCACATCTGTCAATCACATAACAGATTAAGATTAGAAGAACTCAGGGAAGGACAAGAAGGAGGGAGAGGAAGTAGGTAGGAAGGGGAGAGAGATAGGAGGAAAGTAGGTAAGAGGGAGAGAGGGAGAAGGAAGGTAGAGGGAAGAGAGGGAGATAGAAGGAGGGGAGTAACACGAAATATAGAAGGGAAAAAGACGGGAGATAATAGTATAAGTGGTGCAAATATAGGATATGTGTTTATGATATACTGGAAAAATGTGCAAGTGTGTAACATGTTGATATTATGGTATATGGATGTATGTAAAGTTGGTGAATACACACACACACACACACACACACACACACGTAACATAGTCATGGTATAAGAGATGAAAGACATTATGATCCTAGCCTAAACAAGTTTCCTGTTACTTTAGACTGTTTTTGTAGAACAGTTTTGGCAGTGATCATTATTTTTGTTAAAATCTGTTAATTTAATGAAAAAAAATGTTTACATAGAAATTGTTTGCAACCAGGTCATTAGTGAAAAATATAAAAACAAGTGAAAATGGGTTTGATTATTAAGATTTGATCAACAAAAGTCTAGGACATTTATTTCTCATTATGTCTGACTAATTTTTTTTCCTATTTTTTTGAATTGATTACAATCTGATTACATGTTGCTTCTGACTTTGACTAATAGGCCCAAATAACAGAAGAGTTCTAACAGATAAAAAAATAAGGATGTAAGAATAGCCCTTTTAGGTTGAGTTAGTGGTATTGTGTGTCTACTCAGCAGTGGACAATCTGTTTTATTCTGGAGATTCAGAAACATGGACCAGATGGCAAACACATTTTGCTCTTGAGTTCCTCCCACAGGGTAGAGTTGGATGCCTATGACTGTGAAGATTACAAGCTGTTATCAAGCCTAGGAGCCAATGGTTTCTACACTGTTTGAACTTGTGGCCATCTTCATATTTGATGGTTGCAAATTCCATCGTTAAAATGATGTTTCACAATGAAGTACTTTTTGATATTGCAAAAGTTTTGGAATGTGATCATTTAATCAAATGAGCTTTTCCCTTCAACATTATCTTTCCAATCATCCATTTTCATAGCTTAGGGGTACTCTTGTTTTAAAATGACATTCTCTTGAGTTAATCCTTACAACATATATTGTACAGATAAGTGAAATCCCAGTTTGCCTTCCGTCCCCTGTCTAATTGTCTCTCCTTATCTCATTTATCTTTTCTTCCTTTCATATATGTTCTCCTATACTTTTATATCTTTTCTTCTATCCTTTTCTTTATTTATATTACTACATATCTATTCTCTTCAATGTGTATTATGTATTGGACAAAATAAATAAATAAATAAAAATAGATAGGCACATGAGGAGTGGATTGATAGATACCCACATGCTCATATTAATCCAATTCACATTTAATGTTGAATTTTTGAGTCTGCACAAGTTCCTACAGTTTCCTTGGCAAGATTTTTAATAAATTATTTGCCATGCCTCCTTCATAAGGCTGTGAAACAGTGACTGGCTAAGGTTCTAGCTGGTTTTGTGCCTAAGCTCACTGTCTTCTAATTTCTAGCCTGATGCTTTAACCAGTATACGGAGCCTGATGCATTCAGGCATCAAATGACAACGTATTTAGTGCCATGTGCCATTTATTACAGAATTAGATATAAACCAGACCATTATGATAATTTTAGCAAATAATATGTAAGATATTTTTGCTTACTATTATTTGTTCATGCAGTCACTGAATAATAAATATGTGCTATGGGGCTTCAGCTCTTCCCCAACCAATCTACCCTTCATTTTCCAACTTTAAGAAAGGTTAGAGTGAAGTAAAACTTCTGAGAAACAGAGAAACTCTTGGAAAAAATCAGTCTTAGCAACAGCCTTCACTTTCTATTCTCTATGCTGCTGAACCAAATCATTATGACAAAAATTGAAATGTCATATATAAGAAATATTGTCTTAAATGTTATGTATTAATGCAGTCACTGAGGAATATGCATATCTTAGATAATAAACATATAGTCGTCTCACCCAACAGCAACCATTAGTATATTTGTAGAATGAATCTAATATAATATGAATGTAATATAATATGGCTTTGTGTTGATAGGGAAACTTTCTGCTCATTAGTAGAGCCACACAAAAATGGGATTTAAAAAAAATGTCATTCTGAAAAAACAAATATTCATGAATATTTTCAGTGGGCTAGAAGGATATTTAGGGAAATCACATAAACATATTTTGACACAATAGTTTAGCTGCTGGTCCAAAGTTCACCTGCATACGTATAAAAATCTTTTCGGAGTTAAAAAAAATCATATTCTGACAACTGAATTGAAAGACCGGAATAAATTAATCTGCTAAAATATAAATATATTAGAATGTGATCCCTCATAAGCTTCGAAACTATAAATACAATGCAAACATAGTATTAATATTATTCTACGTACACCCTCGCATATCTGGATATCAGAAAGCGTGAAAATGTAAATAAGCAAATAAGTTAAGCCGGTGACACAATTACCACAAATTCTAACACTTAGGAACATTGTGGCTTTCTAAATATTTTCTGCAGTGACAGTCACAAACGTAACCTTTATAATTTGGCTAAACAACTATTTCCTAATGAAGTAATCCAGTGACCACTTCATATTTCCTCCCCCACAAAGAGGCATTACTGTAAATAGTAAATTGGACAAGTTGTAGTCTGCAGTGGTTCTTCTACAGGTCTGAAGCTTCCTGGCAACTATTTCTATACATAGGCTCTACTGCATTGCTATCATATTAGACAGCAGCACAGGAAGTTCAGAAATGACTTAAAGTGAAATTTCTTGTTGTATCTAAACACAAACTTTCATTCTATGCTAGCTGACCTACTTAGTGCACTGGCAGCAGTCCATTTTTTAAACCTAACAGATCCATCTTTGTTTAGAGCTCTATGATGCCAACAAAAGACCAGACACTCTAGGCACTTCCTACTTGGTGGCATTTTCAATATTTATCATCTCTCCATAGCTGCCGAGCAAATAGAAAATGGGGCAAAACAAGGGATGAGTATATTATTACAGATTCAGCCAGAAGTGAATTGGGAAAAAAGAATCTCCAGACTTCCTTTGCTAATTTATTTATTTTTGTCTGCCTTTATTATTTTTTTTAAATTCAAGATATTGAACAGATCTAATATTCCTTTCTTCCTATCCCCCCCAACAACAATCCTGTAAGGTAGGTTGGATTGAGAGAGAATGACTGGTCCAAAGTCACCTAGCCAGTCTCCTGGTTCCTAGCATGGTGGCTTATTCACTAGACCAGACTGATGATAAGAGACATATAAGCATATTTGCTGCCCAATTCAAGTCATCCTGAATTGTCTACTGGTGGAACATAAAAATACTACGGCGCCTAAAACATGATTTGAGTATTGCCCACAAGATCATATGCTGCAACGTCCTACTGGTCAATGACTATTTCAGCTTCAACCGCAACAACACAAGAGCACGCAACAGATTCAAACTTAATACGAACCGCTCCAAACTTGACTGTAAAAAATTTGATTTCAACAATCGAGTTATCAAAGCATGGGACTCATTACTGGACTCAATTGTGTCAACCCCTAACCCCCAACATTTCTCCCTTAGACTCTCCATGATTGACCTCTCCAGGTTCCTAAGAGGCCAGCAACGGGGGGGGGGGGGGGGAATAAGTGCACTGGAGTGCCTTTCGTCCCCTGTCCAATTGTCTTTCCTTTCTCTCACTTATCATATATATTTTCTTTCTTTCATATATCCTCTCCTCTAAGTTCACTTTACCCTTATATATATTACTACATGTCTATTTTTTCCCCTATGTATTTGTGTATTGGACAAATGAATGAATAAATAAAATAAAATAAATAAATATGTGACTTGATGAGAAGAGAAGAGCTCTGGGATTGACAAAATGGTATGATGTTCGCCAACCTCTTAGTTTAATCTGAGTAAAAAGGTAAATATTTCCTGTCCAATTATGTTTGACTTTAGGGTACAGTGCTCATCATTGTTTCTTGGCTGACGGAGCCGGAGTTGTCTGAACATATTTTCCATGGTCATGTGGCCAATATGGCTATGTTGGCCACATCACCAATGTCACATGGAATGATGTTATCTTCCCATCAAAATGGTACCTGTTGATCTACTTGCATTTGCATGCTTTCAAACTGTCAAGTGGGCAGGAGCTGGGGAAAGTAACAGCTTGGGTCTTGAACCCAGGCTGTGAGCTCCTGGTGACAAGCTCAATGTCAAAAGTAACAATATATACTGTAAGTGGTATTCTTCAGCTTGCAGGAAACTAAAAGCAGAACTCGTGGATTAATCATATAAAAATCAGAATGATGAGTAGTGAATCAAGGAGAGTTTGAAATAAATTGCTTGATGTAACTCAGATGAAAAGGCATGTTGTCTGCTTATTATGATTCATTTCTTACCAGTGCTTGGTAAGTAATTTATCTACTACTCAGCGATAACAGTTTTGCAGAAGGTTGGTATCCATAGCATCTAAACATTCTTATAGTAAAGCAAGAGTAGAGAAAATAAGGAGCTTATTTTCCCCTTCTTTTTAATCATTTTTAACAATAGGTTTTCCTTTTTGGGAGACTAAATTGTTTTGGCTAATGCTTTGGCTAAATTGTTTTGATTTCCATATATTCTCTAAAAAAAGCAAAAGGAAAATCCAGGCTGGAGCAAAAAGTTGTTTTTTCTGGCTGATCTTTCCCAATTTTATGTGCTGGCACAGAAAACGTAAAGCACTTGGCATAATATCCAACCATTTATGTGCTTGGTTTGCCTAATTTGTATAATTTCCATAAAATACAGATTAAGCTACCTGGATTTGGAAAGCTGAAATATCTAGTGGTGACACAGCCAGAAGGAGATTGGATAGAGGATTGCCTTCTTCTCAAATTGAAGAGAAAATGACAGCCAGGCCAACTTTCTAAGAAGCAGATGCCATAGAAGTGAATCTCAATGTAGAACAAATTGGAGATGAGTCATAGAAGAATCCTGAAAATGGAACTGTATGGAAGAACACAGCAGACTTCAATTGCTTTGCTTTAGAAATACCAGTGAACAGAACAGAACAACAGAGTTGGAAGGGACCTTGAAGGTCATCTAATCCAACCCCTTGCTCAAACAGGAGACCATGTACCATTTTTGACAAATAGCTGTTCTTGACTGACATGTCTGACATTTATTTATTTATTTATTATTTGGATTTGTATGCCGCCCCTCTCCGAAGACTCGGAAATGCAGGTAGCAAACCAAAGTAATTTTGTCTAAAATTTGGAGGGGGAAAAAATGTAATCTCTCATTTTGGCCAAGGTAAAAGGAGAAACACAATCATGTTAACTGGATATGATAGTATATGGGAATGAACTTGAGGGACAGGATGAAAAGCCACAGACTAGACAACCATCAGATAAGAGGTAGCTGAACCTGGAAAAGGAATGGGAACATGGGAACATCTCAGAAATGACCATCCTTATTTTCTTGGATTATAAAGACATGGAGGGGGAGATGTACTTGGGGGATTCTGTTAATGTAATCTTACTATAAAGTTAGAACTAGCATTTCTATGTGGGTTCCCTTCCTGGACTATCTTGCAAAACTGACACTGGTCCATCGTTCTGACTATCAGCCTCCTATATATCAGGGTTTCCCCCCACCAGCCTTATCTGAGGAATTAGGATTGATCTGATTCTTGATACAATACAAACCAATTGTTGTACTATATCCCCACCCTTTCTTTTGTTGAGTTTTAAATCAGTGCTCTTTTCAGTGCAAATCGATACTTTGGTATTGTGCTATAGTCTTCCCTCCATAGTCTCCTGTGGAGACCAATGGCTAAAATAGGCTAATTGATTTGGTGAGTGTGGGGAAGGTGACAGGATCTGTTTCCTACCAGCCTGTGTTTTAATCCAATACTTTTCTCAAGCTTTCAAAACAAATAGGATACGAGACTATGCCAAGAGCCAGGTTTGATAAATGCCTCATAAGTGCAACTGCTTTTGGAGGCACATCCAAATTACGGTACAGTATATACATACACCAGATGATCATGTAAAACATCATATTGGTGAACATTATAATCAATTCCCTCCTTCTCCTCTCCTTTTAAACAAAACAACCAAGTACATACCTTTGGAACCTTTTTTTCTGGAAGCAATTTTCAGATTTCTTTTGCAAGAAATGAGAATGATGCAAACATCAAGCCTATTTTAAATGGGATGTTGAGAAAGCATGTGGTCAACAGACAGAACCTTTCCTCGTGATGCTAAATGTTTGCATTTGTACTTTAGTAACATTGACAAAGGTTGCATTTATATTTCATCTAGAGCCAAGCAAAGAAGAAACTAACTATAAACTATGTATGTGAAACTCCTTCCTTCCTTCCTTCCTTCCTTCCTTCCTCCCTCCCCCTCCCTCCCTCTCTCTCTCCCTTCTCCCCTCTCTCTCTCCCCTCCTTCCTATTGGCATTAACTAGATTAATTTTTCAAACTTCTGAATCAGAAGTTCATTTTTTGCTCTTGGGATCTTTTGATTTCTCAGAGAAATGATCTCCATTATTTACATTTTTATCTACTTTAAAATAATGGCAGAAAAAAAATCTTCATTGTTTTTCTTTTTCCTTTCTGGCTATTTCCATAGTGCAAGGACAAATCACAAGCCCTATAATTATTTACTAGTTGGATATATTTGTTGTCTTCTAAAGCCAATTCTCCGTGCATTATACTAATGATGTCAGCCGTTCTTTGTTTGCTGGATGATGGCCGGCTTTTTCTTGAAGCTTTTAGCAGGCACTTGTGAGCTTATTTTTTCCAGCATGACAATCTCCAGACATTTAAAATTTCAGCTCATCCTGACTTTATTATCATATCCTTTTTGATCCAGCAGTGGAGGCATAGTTCAGAACATATTCCTAAATATTCTCAAGTTAATCAGTTTTGCATGTGCCCTCATAAGTAATCCCAGAGTCATTTTGATAGTGGGATGAGCAACATAAACAAACAAACAAGCAAATGTAGGAAGTCCTATGACTTGGGTCTACAACTTGCTTTTCCATATTTCTCATTTGAACTGGAAGCTGAAAAATCAGCTCCTGATTGACATGTTTTATTTACGAACTATACCTTATACAATATGTCCATCTTCCAACATTTCCAGAATATGTAGATGCAAATTAGTAGGTGTTTTGAATGTTGGGGAAAATTATTAAATATTTCCTAAGGAAGGAAAGCAGGGAAGCAAGAAAGCAGGCAAATGTGAATTGGAGGGTCACTCTCTTTCCATTCAGAAACAAACTCCTGGTGGACTAAAGAAAGCAGAGTGTTTATATTGTTCCTTTGAAAGATTCTTCAGGAAATGGTTAGTATATCCAAGAATGTTCAAACATATGATAAAGAAATGATGTTTTGGTATGAAGAAACAGAGGATCACTAGAACGATTGAATTTGAAATTTAAATTTTTCTAACTAGTATCCTTACAAATTTTTGATGAGAACAGCTTTGCCTACCTTGCATAGACAACACTGGATGAGCTGTCATTTTCTAATATTTGATAAGCTAGGGCAGAAGCGGGGAAGAGGGATCCATTTTTTCCTTGCCCCTTTTTCCTGACTCAGTTGAATAGAAGAATAGAAACAGCACTTAGACTTATTTACCACCCCATAATGCTTTACACCATTATATGAGCAGTATACAAATATCAACATACTGTCCCCAACTATTTGAGTCCTCATTTTACCAACCTTGGAAAAATGGAAGGCTGAGTCAACCTTGTGCTGGTCAGGTTTGAACTCCTGAGTCAACCTGCAATGCTACAGTCTAACTACTGTGCTGCCACAGCTGCTAGCACACCAAGAGCTTCATAGCTTCAGTTTCTGGAGTCTAGAAAGGAAGGGCCTTTGAGTTCTCAGAGCTTTTCCGAGGTCCACTTTTGCTAGAGACCGACATGCTACTTTCAAAATTTGACCTCGTGGGCCAAGCGTCACTGATGGGGTTTTGCCCTGGCCTGGGAAACTCCCATATAGTATTATACTGGAAGCCCCCAGTATAGGAGGCAACAAGTTCCATTGCAGGCATTTCTCTTCATCATTGGAGGCAGAGAAAAACAATACCTATGTTCCTTGGGACCTTCTATAATCATAAACGTAGTTTCACCAAGAAGGTTTTAACAAGCTAACAGAATGTAGAATAATAGTTGAAACAAAGACTTAGTTTAGCTAAGCATTTCAGTTGCTTTGAAAGTATTTTCCCCAAAGTAAGGAAATGTTTAGAATGGAGTTTCAGCCGTGCCACCTTAACTTTCTTGTCCCCTCCAAGAAATATTCCTGAAATAGATCCTACTTTGAGGAGAAAGTGTTGCAAAGCAGCAATAGGTTAGGGAAGTGATGTAGGCATAGAACTCTGCAGCTATTATTAGTATGTTGTGGTCTGTTAGCTGTCGGCCCCACCAGCAGCTCAATCAGAGAAAGAGGAGGAGGCGTGGGAGTTAGGGTAAGCATCAGGGCAACCTAAGAGCTGGCAGAGAGAGAGAGGTAGGGAGGGAGAGAGAGAGAGAGGGAGGGAGAGAGAGAGAGGGAGAGAGGGAGGGAGAGAGAGAGAGGGAGGGAGGGAGGGAGGGAGAGAAAGAGGGAGGGAGGGAGAGAGAAAGGGAGGGAAGGAGAGAGAGGGAAGGAGGGATGGAGATAGAGAGAGGGAGGGAGGGAGAGAGAGAGGGAGGGAGGGAGAGAGAGAGGGAGAGAGAGGGAGGGAGAGAGAGAGAGAGGGAGGGAGAGAGAGAGAGAGAGGGAGGGAGGGAGGGAGAGAGGGAGGGAGAGAGGGAGGGAGGGAGAGAGAGAGAGGGAGGGAGGGAGAGAGAGAGGGAGAGAGAGGGAGGGAGAGAGAGAGAGAGGGAGGGAGGGAGGGAGAGAGAGGGAGGGAGGGAGAGAGGGAGGGAGGGAGAGAGAGGGGGGAGAGAGAGGGAGGGAGAGGGAGGGAGGGAGAGAGAGGAAGGGAGGGAGAGAGAGAGGGATGGAGGGAGGGAGAGAGGGAGGGAGGGAGAGAGAGAGAGAGGGAGGGAGAGAGAGAGGGAGAGAGAGAGAGGGAGGGAGGGAGGGAGAGAGAGAGGCAGAGAGGGAGAGAGAGAGAGGGAGGGAGGGAGGGAGAGAGAGAGAAGGAGGAGGAGGAGCCTGGGTTGTCCGTTAGCCCTCAAATGGAGAGTCAACAGCCCACAGATCTGGAGGTGGTTGATGAAGAAGAGAAACAGCTGGGTCCATTGCCTAATGCCCTGTTGTGCAGAAGGCAGAGAAGAGACGAGCTGTGGAAAGTGGTGGACCGATCCTGGGGAAGGAAATGCCACCTATGTTAATGAGGCCCACCTTAGCTTTGGGGATAAAAGGCAGGAGATGAATAGATGTGGCAGACAACTATTCCTTTTCTGGACGGCCGTACTTGTTAGCTTGGGAGAAAAACTTTTTGCTGGGGCTTCCGACATTCCTAATAAAGGAATCTTTTGAGTTCATTTCAGACCATTTGCTGGGTTTGGGGAGCTGGGTAAGAACATAGTAGCATTTTTAATCCTAAAATAAAAATGAGTGACAGCATAGATTTGAGTAAAGTTTATTTAAGCAGGAGAGAAAAATCTGTTACAAAAGGAACAGGTTTTCCCTTCACTCTACAATCTTCCTTTAAAAAAAAGAAGCCAGAATTGCTATTGTGGTTGAAGTAAACCACTCCTTTTTGCACTTTAAGGGTCAACTGTTTTATATTTCTCCTTTTTTTATCACAATGTTTGTTGTTTATTGTTGGTGAGGTGGAAGACAAGCTTTTCAGAGCCATGAATTAGAGAACCATCTTTCAGCTGTGGCGAGGGGGGCGTTTGCCCAGGTTCACCTGGTGCACCTGTTGCGGCCCTATCTGGACCGGGACTCACTGCTCACAGTCACTCATGCCCTCATCACCTCGAGGTTCGACTACTGTAATGCTCTCTATATGGGGCTACCTTTGAAAAGTGTTTGGAAACTTCAGATCGTGTAGAATGCAGCTGCGAGAGCAATCATGGGCTTCCCAAGGTATGCCCATGTTACACCAACACTCCACAGTCTGCATTGGTTGCCAATCAATTTCCGGTCACAATTCAAAGTGTTGGTTATGACCTATAAAGCCCTTCATGGCATCGGACCAGAATATCTCCGGGACCGTCTTCTGCCGCACGAATCCCAGCGACTGGTTAGGTCCCACAGAGTTGGCCTTCTCCAGGTCCCGTCGACTAAATAATGTCATTTGGCGGGACCCAGGAGAAGAGCCTTCTCTGTGGTGGCCCCGAACCTCTGGAACCAGCTCCCCCCGGAGATCAGAACTGCCCCCACCCTCCTTGCCTTTCGGAAAGTTCTTAAGACCCATCTCTGCCATCAGGCATGGGGGAACTGAGACATCTCCCCCAGGCCTATACAGTTTATACATGGTATGTTTGTGTGTATGCTTGCTTTTAATAATGGGGTTTTTAGTGTTTTTTAAATTATTAGATTTGTTCTTACATTGTCTTTGTTATTGTTGTGAGCCGCCCCGAGTCTACAGAGAGGGGCGGCATACGAATCTAATAAATAATAATAATAATAATAATAATAATAATAATAATAATAATAAAGGAGTGAATATTCCCCCATCCATCTCCACCAAATAAAAGTCTTGAATGCTTGTCCCTGTTGAGATTTTGTTTCTTTGTTAAAATTATATCTCAGCTTTTCCATTAGGAACTCAAGGAAGATTCTCCTTCCATTTCATTCTACCAGCCACATGTTATGAAGTTGACTGGGTGAAAAAACAATGAATGCCCCAATTTCCACCTGCAGCTGAAAGTGGATCTCCTTTCTTCTAGTCAAGTTTTCTTTCTAATATATTTGGGACTTCTGGTCTGGCATGATTTTCCAGTTTTATAAGTCAATTTATCTACCATCTGTAAAGTTATTAGCCTTAATGGGGATTTATTTCCCCCCAAGAATAATATAGATAGTCTTCCTTCAGTGAATATAATAGGGGCTGGCAACTCTGTTGCTAAACAAAGTGGCAGCTGACACTTTGTTTGTATTATGATCTTACTTCAGCAAAGACCTGCAGAGGTTGTAAATGCGAGGATTGGTTGCAAAGTTACTTTTTCAGACTGTCACGGTGAATGTTCACTAAATGAGGCAGTTGCTAAATGACAACTATTTTTATTAAAATGAGAAGGATTGACTGTACGTCCTGCTTCTTCCCCTCATGTTAATTTACGCTAAAATGAAATTACATTAACTGTCTAACTTGTTAATTGAAATTTAATCATTCACTAAAATTATTGAAGCTTGTATCGGCAAAATCACTCTGTTTGATATGACTGTAGATCAACATTTTGAAGCTCTGGGTGTAGAGTACACACAGATGTCGCCATGAATAAAGATCGCTATTTCTTCTGTGATGTTTCAGTAGCTCAGTATAAACACTCTACTTATTATGTGAAGGTTTTCTTAATCTTGATCTAGAAAGAAATTTCTTAAGGCAATAAGCTTCAAGTATATAGGGGAACTCTACTAACCGTGGATTGGTTTTATCAACTAGATGCTGTTGTACATACTCCTGATCAGTTGGAGGATGATGAAGATATTGAGGACTCAGATTCAGATAGTGTTTATGAAGTAGTGGGGCCCCCAGGGCTACAGGTAGTAGAACAGGTGGGAGGCCAGCCACAGGATGGGGCTATGAGTTCAGGATCTAGTATGGGAAAATCAGATGCATGCTAGTTTAATCCTAAATTCAGAAGAATTCAGAAACATAGAGAGCAAAGTTCTGGAAGAAGATATTAAGGAGAGGAATGGGTTAAATATTGTAGTGAGGTAATTGGCACGTCAGGGGGCTAGTGGAGAAGAAGGTTGGAGTTTCAACGTTGCTGAAAAGAAATATGGAGGGGTTTTTCGCCACGCTAAAGTAAGCCAAAGTATTTTGTATTGTATTTAGTCAGTGCTGCTGTTTTTTATAGTTATGTAGTTAGGAAATAAATCTTGTCTAATTAAAGCAGGAAAAGGAATGTGAGAATGCGGCTAGAAGAGAGATAACGGACCAACTGATGTCTGGAATGTGTTGAAGTACAAGAGAGCAGAGAAATAAATGGAATTGCTTTATTCATGAAATGATGCATTTAATGAGAGTTATGTGTAATTACTAAACTTCTACCAGAAACCAGAACAGATGCCAAGTTAATTCATAATAAACAATGTATACAATACTTACAGTGAGAGGATATCCAGATAAAATAATATATTTCTTAGGTGTTATTTTAAACACACAAATTATTAAGTCTTTGTAATCATTTCTGTAGAATAATTGCCATACATTTATGTAATTTTCTGCAGCAGCTGGACTCAACTCAATCATATTATAGGGGTATTTACATGAATGCAAGGTCTTGTTTAAGGAGATGCGATGGCTCAGTGGTAAAGAAGCTAAGTTTGTCGATCATGTCGGCAGTTCAGCTGTTCGAATCCCTAAGGCCACAAAATGGGGTGAGTTTCCGTTACTTGTCCCAGCTTCTGCCAACCTAGCAGTTCAAAAGCACCTAAAAATTGCAAGTAGGAAAGTAGGGACCACCTTTGGTGGGAAGGTAACAGTTCTCCGTGAGCCTTTGGCATTTAGTCATGCCGGTCACATGACCATGGAGACATTTTTGGACAGCGCTGGCTCTTTGGCTTAGAAATGGAGATGAGCACCATCCCTAGAGCTGGAAATGACTAGCACGCATGTGCGGGGGAATCTTTACCTTTACCTAAGATCTTGCTAGAGGCCTCTGCCACTGATACGAATAATGCCTGCTACTACAGAATATCATAGCAGGTTTTCTGTAACTAAGGTGAATGTTTTACCAAAGATGCTTTTTTTGTTTCAGATGTTATCAAAGCTCACAACTGATACTCCTTTAAACAATGGCAGATGGATATTTCTAAATTTTTATGGCAAGGGGAAAAAATCAAGTATTACATATAAACTTCTGCTAGATGCTAAGGAAATTTTATAGCTTTTCTTGTAAACCACTTGTAAGCCACTTCTGGAATTTGTGCTTGAGGTGTGGGGGAATGAAACTTTGATTTCGGGTTTTGCTGATTAGATTTATTGTTATAGAAATGGCTAGTTTACATTATTATATTATTATCGGCGAAGCAGTGGAAGTGATGTGCCGGTGCCTGGAGGCTGTTTGGGTCTGGATGGGTGTCAACCGGCTCAAACTCAACCCTGACAAGATGGAGTGGCTGTGGGTTTTGCCTCCCAAGGACAATTTCATCTGTCTGTCCATTACCCTGGGGGAGTGGGAAATATTGACCCCTTGGACAGGGTCCGCAACTTGGGCATCCTCCTCGATCCACAGCTAACTTTAAAACATCATCTTTTGGCAGTGGCGAGGAGGGCGTTTACCCAGGTTCACCTGGTACATCAGTTGTGACCCTATTTGGACAGGGAGTCTCTGATCATAGTCACTCATGCTCTCATCACCTCAAGGTTCGACTACTGCAATGCTCTCTAAATGGGGCTACCTCTGAAGAGTGTTCGGAAACTTCAGATCGTGCAGAATGCGGCCGCGCGAGCAGTCATGGGCCTTCCCAGATACACCCATATTTCTTCAACACTCCACGGCCTGCACTGGTTGCCGATTAGTTTTCGGACACAATTCAAAGTGTTGGTAATGACCTATAAAGCCCTACACGGCATCGGACCAGAATACCTATGGGACCGCCTTCTGCTGCATGAATCCCAGTGGCCTTCTCCGGGTCCTGTCGACTAAACAATGTTATCTGGCGGGACCTAGGGGAAGAGCCTTCTCTGTGGTGGCCCCGGCCCTCTGGAATCAACTCACTCCAGAGATTTGAACTGCCCCCACCAGCCTCACCTCCCGCAACACCGTGAAGACCTATTTATGTCACAAGGCATGGGGTAATTAATATATCCCCTCTCTGACTAGTAAGATTTATGTATGGTGATGATTGCGTAATTTTGATTGTTTTAATGATAGTGGGTTTTGAGCTATAGTTTTTAATCATTAGATTTGTATTGCATTGTGTATTGTTGTTGTGAGCCACCCCGAGTCTTCAGAGAGGGGCGGCATACGAGTCTAATAAATTATTATTATTAATTATTATTATTATGTAAAAGTAAAAAGTTGAGGTTTGATGTTACTATCTTCAAATAAGTTGGAGATGGAGGTAAATGCCTTTTTTCTTTCTCCCCTTTTTCTTACACTTCTCCCTTCCCTTTTCCCTCCCCTATTCTTAATATTTTCTTTTGTATATTTGTATTCTCTATTATAAACTAATAAAAAGAGAATGACAAAAAGGTTATAATAGAAGGGATGCTGTAGGATATATCTGTGTGCATGTTGGAGAGGGGGCTAGTTTATTTCACATTTTATCATAATTTTATCTCATTTACAATATGAATGGAATATATTATTTCATCATTGAAATAATATATTTGACAAAATCTCACAATGCAAACTATCAAAATATTAAGAGGAAAATGCCTATTTGAAAACAGCATACAGCATCTCTTGAGAAAAAAAAAGTCTTGAAAATAGTGCATCTTCTAGTCTGAGTTTTAGACTGATGCAGAAAGGAATGTAGGGATGGTAAAAGGAAAAACAGAATTAAACTTAAACTGACAGACCTTTCAGTTGCCACTGATAGCGTGCATGCCTTCTGCATTGAAAAGGTCTGATCGCTGTCATCATCTGGATTTGGTTGCATTTGATGAGAAAAACTGTTCCTTGAGATTTTGGAGATCTCTTGCCAGTCACAGAAAAACATATTTGCCAATATGGATGGTAGTCTAATCCTAATTAGCATGAGATGCACAATTGACTGTGACACTCAGCTGGCTTGTTTCTTCAACTAAAATGGGACTATACTCATGTATAATTTCCCAAGGACAACTTGGCAGAATAAGAAGACAAGAGAAATCCACCGATGGGGAAAATATCTGTGAAGCACTCATGAGGTTCGATAGTAAACAATTTTACCACTCATATGTTCTATGAATTAAATATTCTGTCAGTGAATAGAAGCATTACAAATAAAACCAAGGTGACTGGCTCCAAGACAGCTATACATCTTAGCTACCCTGTTCAGTCTGGGAGGTGGGAAATGATGGAAACAAGATGTAAGACAGATGTAAGACAAAACAGTGCTGGTTTCTCGTATTCATTTGTGGTTTCATATTTTATGGAGGTAGATATCGAGATTGCAAATAGCCACTGTCTCTTTATGGGAACAAGCCCACTCTTATTCTCATATGCACATGGAGGTTCATGTTGTAGCCATTTGATGTGATTTCTGTAAAGACTGATTTTTTTTCTCGAGAGTCATATTATTTCAGAAGAGGCCGCGAACTACACAGCAACATGCATATTTATAATATGCACATGGTGCTTTTGTTCTTCAAAGCGGCTCTATGATTCCCAGGAAGAAGCTGACAATAGATATCAATCATCTTAATGCTTCTCCAAATAGATTATGGGTGGTTTATGCATACTTGGGAACAATGGTTTGCCCAAGGGATCTTTGTACAGAAGAGCAGGAGGTTCCAGATATGGACTACACCCAAGCATCTTTGATGTGGATTCAGTATGGGACTCTGACATAGAAGATGTGCACATGGGCTAAATCATCTTCAGTAGTGTTTCAGCTTCCGTTTAAAGGCACTATCCGCTGAAGCTTCCCTGAGTGAAGATTTTTCTTGGATGAATTGTGATATTTGTGGTCAGTTATGGTTAGAGAAACCTTAAGGGCCTTAGTAGGGCATTCCAGAGTCCCTAGATTTCTCGGGTCTCCTCTTTCCCCCAAAGTCCAAGCCATACTCTGATCTCATGGGTGGGAAATCAAAATGGATTCATCTGTCTCCTTCTGCTTCTGGAATGTTGAGCCCTACACACTAGAACAGTGATGGTGAACCTATGGCATGGGTGCCATATCTGATGGCACATGAACTGTTGCCCTAGCTCAGCTACAACGTGCATGTGTGTACCGGCCAGCTGATTTTTGGCTCACACGGAAGCTTTGGGAGGGCATTTTTGGCTTCCAGAGAGCCTCCAGGGGGACATGGAAGGGAGTTTTTACCTTCCCCAGGCTCTAGGGAAGCCTTTGGAGCCCGGGGAGGGCAAAATACAAGCCTACTGGGGCCACCAGAAGTTGGGAAATAGGCCGTTTCCAGCCTCCAAAGGGCCTCCTGGGTGTGGGCACTCATGCATGCATGATAGCTTACACGCATGCTCTTTCGGCACCCGAGGAAGAAAGCTTTCACCATCACTGCACTAGAAAAAACAAGGAAGACTGTGCTGCAAATGGTTTTAAGACATCTCCGTTTCCAATTTCCCCAATTCAGGGAGACTAAATAGAATAACTTTGGCTCAAAACATATCACCCCAATTATAGAATAAATTTAAGATACACATTTTTCTTATTAAACTATTTCTCCTGGAAGAAAAGCAAATAACCTTGGTAAAGAAACCCCCATCCCCAGAACCAGTTGAACAACAGACTGATATATTACAGACAAAGATCATTCTGAGACAAAGGATCATTATGAGACACAACATACAATGCAGTTTCAGAATAAATCCTACAATGTATTTCAGAAAGCATCAACATCAAACAAAAAAAGCTGTGGAAATAACAGAAGCTGGAACAATTGTTCTTCTGAGATTCTCAGCATAGTTTTTCCCATAACAGAACAATGTATAGTTTGATTTATAGACTTCTTGCTGCAGTTTTGGAAAGTCACATGGCCTAACGCTACACATTTCACAGAGGGGTTATGAGACATATAAGGAGGATGATAGTCATAGAAATTATCTTATCCATGCCAAAAATACTAAAAACTAACACTGATTGTAAGCAGCAGGAGGAAGAACAAGAGATGAAGGCTAAGACTGGTCGTATCTTTGCTTTCCACATTTCCTATTTTTACTGTTTGTAAAATTGAAGGATAAAGGGTGGAGTGGTTTTTTTTTGGGTGGTGGTGGTGGTGGAGGTTAGAGGAAGAATGTTTCCCTTTAGAGGAACTTTCCTGTTTACTGGTTTCCTAGACCAGGTTCTGCTCAAAGTGATAGCTACATAGTGAGAGTATATGCACCAAGACCCAATTCCTTGGGTGTCCAATCACACTTGGCTAATAAAGAATTCTTTTCTATTCTATTCTACACCGGGGGCTCGGTGTAGAAGGGAAACGATTACAGACTGAAAAAAAAGAGGGACCTTCACATGATGACTTGCATCCTGTCCTTCTGGAGAGGTAATCTGAAGTGAGGTATGGATGACACGGAAGTTTCTTCTTCTCCCCTTAGACCCTGGAAAGGAGGTATCTAAAGGAGATGGGAGGGCAATGTTAGAACTCTCACCAAGTGACTTTTCTTTCTCTTCCTTATTTATCTTGGCCAGTGTACTGAATCTCTCTCTCTCTCCATCCATCCATCCATCCATCCATCCATCCATCCATCCATCCATCCATCCATCCCTCTCCCTCTCCCTTTCTCTCTCTGAGTTGCCCTTCTCCAGGGCACTCAGGGTGGGATAAAATCAATACAGATACAAAATTAAAAGTACAGTGGTACCTCATGATACGAACTTAATTGGTTCCAGGAGAAGGTTCGTAAGGTGAAAAGTTCATAAGATGGAACAATGTTTCCCATAGGAATCAATGTAAAATCAAATAATGCATGCAAATGCTCCGGATAAGACGGAGTGGCTGTGGGTTTTGCCTCCCAAGGACAATTCCATCTGTCCGTCCATCACCCTGGGGGGGGAGTCACTAACCCCCTCAGAGAGGGTTCGCAACTTGGGTGTCCTCCTCGATCCACAGCTCACATTAGAGAAACATCTTTCAGCTGTGGCGAGGGGGGCGTTTGCCCAGGTTCGCCTGGTGCACCAGTTGCGGCCATATTTGGACCGGGAGTCACTGCTCACAGTCACTCATGCCCTCATCACCTCGAGGCTCGACTACTGTAATGCTCTCTACATGGGGCTACCTTTGAAAAGTGTTTGGAAACTTCAGATCGTGCAGAATGCAGCTGCGAGAGCAATCATGGGCTTTCCTAAATGTGCCCATGTCACACCAACACTCCGCAGTCTGCATTGGTTGCCGATCAGTTTCCGGTCACAATTCAAAGTGTTGGTTATGACCTATAAAGCCCTTCATGGCACCTGACCAGAATATCTCCGGGACCGCCTTCTGCCGCACGAATCCCAGCGACCAGTTAGGTCCCACAGAGTTGGCCTTCTCCGGGTCCCGTCAACTAAACAATGTCATTTGGCGGGACCCAGGGGAAGAGCCTTCTCTGTGGCGGCCCCGACCCTTTGGAATCAACTCCCCCCAGATATCAGAGTTGCCCCCACCCTCCTAGCCTTTCGTAAGCTCCTTAAAACCCACCTCTGTCGTCAGGCATGGGGGAATTGACATGTTCCTTCCCCCCTAGGCTTATAAAATTTATGTATGGTATGCTAGTGTGTATGATTGGTTTTAACTTGTGGTGTTTTAAAATTAATTTAAATATTGGATTTGTTTACATTGTATGGCGATTGCTGTGAGCCGCCCCGAGTCTGCGGAGAGGGGCGGCATACAAATCTGATTAATAAATAATAAATAAATAAAATCCTTCAGGAAAATCCCAAACTTTAGAAGGAAGGCAAACAGAGGGCAAGGAGGAGCAGCTAAAGGGGGCGGGTGGAAGAAGCAAGGCTAGGCTAAAGGGTGAGTGGGAAGGAAGAAAGGCAAGGGGGGGGTGCCCCTCCCTTTTCTTTCTTCAAAAGACACCCTTTCAGTGCCTGTGCAAGCATGCTGTTCTCCTACTTTTTAAATGCAAATTCTTTCCCTCTCCAAGCTGCCCCTCCCTTTTCTTTCTTCAAAAAAGGAAATAAAAAGAAACCCCTTTATCCCAGCAGCAGCGGCTTGGGTTCATAAAGTGAAAATAGTTTGGAAGAAGAGGCAAAAAAATCTTAAACACCGGGTTTGTATCTCGAAAAGTTCGTTAGAAGAGGCGTTCGTAAGATGAGGTACCACTGTATAAAGTAAAACTCCAACAATTTAAAACCATTCAACCAGATTTATTCCTAACACTGTTGTGCTATCAACCAGAGCAGAATATCAGTGCTCAATGGCTCAAAGCTTACGGGCAAAGGTGTGTTTTTAAGACCTTTTGAAAAGCCATGAGTGTGGGGGCGCTGTGAATCTCTGAGGGGAGTTGATTCCACAGGACCAGAGCTGCCACAGAGAAGGCTCTTCCCCAAGGCCCCGCCAGGTGATATTGCTTGGCTGACGGGACCTGGAGAAGGCTGAACCTGTGGGATCTGACCAGCCACTGGGATACATGAGGCAAAAGATGGTCCCGTAAGTAGTCTGGTCCTAAGCCACGTAGGGCTTTATAGGTGTTCTTGTATCACACATTGTCATGATCCTAGACATGTAGAACAGTTGTAGAGCAGACCTGGTTTATATGACTTTCAATCAGGATCAGGGCTACGCACACATCATTTACTTGTTTACTTACATTTATGCTTCTTCCCTGCACTCTGCAAATTATACATGGGTTTCACGTGTAACAAGAGCCAGTTTGGTGCAATGGTGAAGGTGTTGTCCTGGAGAGGACATGAGAACATGAGCTTAGTTCCCCCACCTTAGGCATGAACACAAGCTGGACGATCTTGGTGGAATCACTGCCTTCCAAGCAAACCCACCCCACAAGTTCATTATTGTGGGGAAAATTGGAGGAGGAAGGAATATTATGTATGTTTGTCTCCCTGAGTTATTTCTAAAACTAATAAAGGTGGAATAAAAAACTAATAAGTAAACACAACGTTATTTGTTACACAATGGTTTTTCCTGTTTTTGCCTAAAAGATGGAATTCAATATGTATAATAGATAGTGGCTTATCATTTCTGTTCTAGTGTCGAATTTTTATTAATTAAATGGATATTTTTCAGCCTGAAAGATGTTATTCTTGTGCAGTGTGTTAATTTCTAAACATTCTGTTTTGTTCAGAAACATAAATAAAAAGTAGAGTTCATTCTATTGCTGAATAGAAGCCAAGAGAAAAACAGCCTGAGGTTTGATTTAATGAAATCTTATTATGACCGACTGTTTTTTCTACATGTGGGCTGTTTTTCTGATTTAGGAATCTCTCTCTTTTGGGTTGCTATTATTATTTTGATTGGTTGCACAGCCAGCCAGATGTTCAGACTGCATTTGAAAGTTTGATCCACTTATAAAGTGAGATAAAAGGACCTGGGATAGGCAGATGTTGTTCTTTGATGGTTGCAGGATGTAAACTGTTCCAGTAAAGCTGCCTTTTGCAGTTGATTGACGGTGAATTTTTGTCAATGGTGCTGGAATTATTAGTGCCATGTTGCATGAAAAATAGACCAATTTCAAAAACTCCTTGGTATCTATCTATCTATCTATCTATCTATCTATCTATCTATCTATCCATCCATCCATCCATCCATCCATCCATCCATCCATCCATCCATCCATCCATCCATCCATCCATCTATCTATCTATCTATCTATCTATCTATCTATCTATCTATTGGACTCTTATGCTGCCCCCTCTTCAAGGACTCGGGCGACTCAAGCTTCTTAAGCTAATGATTAATTTGCCCAAATTATCCTGGTCTTAAAATCAGTATATTTAGCAATGTGAGAGAAGAAATATTTTTTAAAAAACCAACTTTAATTGGCAAAGGCAATTTATTTACTGGTCCAGAAGGAACTGGGCATCTCGGTCATTATGGCTAGATTGTCTCTTTCTTTCTTTCTTTCTTTCTTTCTTTCTTTCTTTCTTTCTTTCTTTTTCTTTCTTGCTTTCTTTCCAGTTTTCATGTCTTTGTACCTTGGATATATTCATGTGTGTCCCACTCTGGTATGTATGATTGTGCTATGTCTTCTCAGTTCTTCTATAATGAAAAAAATAAGGAAAGATATTAAGAAAGAAAGAAAGAAAGAAAGAAGGAAGGAAGAAAGAGAGAAAGAAAGAAAGGAAGGAAGAAAGAAAGAAAGAAAAAGAAAGAAAGAAAGAAAGAAAAAGATGAAAGAGTGACTCATCCACTGGGAAAGAAGATCATTGCTTTTGATCTGTGACCACAAAGGAAGTGAGTGCCCTCAAGAAATGAGGTTTCTCTACTGGATGTTCTTTTCCCTTTTATTTTCTTTTTGGCTTCCTCTGATGCTTTTCTTTTTGGGGATTTGCTTCAAGCATGCAGTTTTTATGAAATCACCACTGCTCTGTTTTTATATCCTTGCTAAATGTATTCATCCCATTCAGGCATTAGATCAGCGGCCCCTATATGTCCTATGTTAGGTGATACAGAGATTTTGAGAGAATGTAGATTTCCCTTCATCCAGGAATTTCAGGAGAGTAACTGAAAGCATGTGAAGATCTTTTCCAGTTTGCTGGAATCAGATGGGCTTTAGAGGGACTCAGTTCCAAGTCATGTGTGCTTTATGTCATTTATACATGCCACAGTTCTTCCCTCGATCACTAAATCTTTAAAAATGTACCTGTCTGATTGTATTAGTTGCTGTTCCTTTGACTGAGAGACTCTGCTTTCCACTTAACTATCATTATATAGACCATCTTACAATTTTAATTTCATGCTGGCAAAAGCTAAATGTGTTTTCTGCTGCGCAATTATGAAAACATGCTCTGTACTTCCAAAAATAGAGGGGTTCTTTAAAAAAATATTTTTTTGTAAAATTTTCAAATCATGTTCGGTAGTTTATGATTCACTCTTGACTTCAATAAAGCCACTTGAATTGTAAAATCCAGGAAAGTTAAATCGACCATGATTGTTATAATTCACAAAAGCTTCAAATAAATATTAGCAAAATGAAGGCATGATATTATGATTATAAGGTAGCAGGGGTCTTTGGCAAATCATTTAGACTTTTTATTCTTGTTTTATTTTTCCTTAATCAATAAAAATCAAGGAAAAATTTTAAAAAAATCTCACATAGTGTTGAAAGACTAGCATTGGCAAAGCTAAGAAACTGCTGCATAAAAATATTGTGCCAATACCTATCAACTGCCTATTAAATAGTTGCCCTTAATAATTTCATTTAGGTTACAGGTATCAACAGCACTGGGTGTATAGTGTTGCTTGACCTGATTGGCTTGCTCTGCTGGCTTCCTATGACTAAAAGCTATCTGAAATTATTGACTGTAAACCTTGGATTTAAGGGCTGGCCTAACAAATAACATAAGGTCAAATTGTAGGGCTTCCTTACAAAATCATCTGGCTTCAAGATCTCAGTATCATGCAAAATTGATTAAAATTAATATTTATTTCTTCTGATTAAGAGCCATCGTGCATTAAAATTTAATTTGTAAATGTGGTACATTTTCCAATTTTTGGTGGTGACTCATAATTACAAGTGAAAGTTGTTTATTTTCTAGAAAATGTGTAATATTTGAGGCATTTTTTTAGTCATTGCATTTACATCTTTAGAAAGCTTAATTTCAGATAGAGTTCATCTTGAGGTTTATTTATATTTGTCTGATTTATATAACCATCTGCTGATGTATCTCATCAGTGAACAAACCCATATTGGTCCCAAAGCCAACATGGTGAATAATGAAACACAAAACAGAGAAATGTAGGGATTCACCAACTGAGTCATACCATCCCTTGACCCAGTGCCTGGAGAAAGAGCCAGTTGTTAAGGCCCTTCTGAAAGGCAGGCAAGCATTCAAGTCAGGGCCAACTGAATATCAGGAGTAATGCTGTTCCAAAGGGCAGGGGCAGGAACAGAGAAGATACATCTCCTGAGTCTCACTAGTTGACATTGTCTAAGTCAGTGTTTCCCAACCTTGGCAACTTGAAGATATCTGGACTTCAACTCCCAGAATTCCCCAGCCAGCATTTGCTGGCTGGGGAATTCTGGGAGTTGAAGTCCCAATATCTTCAAGTTGCCAAGGTTGGGAAACACTGGTCTAAGTGGTAGAACTTGAGGTTTGCAGAACTTGTCAAATTTTACTGGGCAGGCAAAAATAACCAGACAGAGGCCAACCAATGACTCTCTCCTGCTGAATGAAAAGCTGTATAGGTGATAAACTGCACTCTGAATTGCATCTGCAAGTTTAGCGATGACCAGTGCATCACAGAAAGTAGGGGTGTTACATGGATATTTTAAGATACAACTGCCCTCACTCAGGGGTGAAATTCAGCAAGTTCTGACAGGTTCTTGAGAACTGTTAGCTGGAATTTTGGAAAACTGGCAAATACCTCCTCTGGATGGTTCCAGAGTGGAGTGGGAATGGAGATTTTGTAATATCCTTTCCCCAGGAGTGGGGAGGGAATGGGGATTTTGCAGTATCCTTTCCATGGAGTGGGATGAGGTGGGAATGCAGTATCTTTCCTCTGTCATGCCCATCAAGCCACGCCCACAGAACCGGTCGGGAAAACATTTGAATTTCACCCCTCTCCTCACTGCTACATTTACTGTTGTTGGCTTGTCTTGGTTAGCTAGGCTATGAAACCTTCGACAATACCGAGCAGAGAATTTTAACAGAGCATGGATGTGTGATAAAGCCAAGACACAGACTTAGTTAAATAAGTATTATTTACATATAAACAAAATATAAACCATCCAGAATAAGCACGAAGCAAATACAGAATAATACGCACTGAGCAATTACAAGATTAAAAGCACAAAGCAAAATACAATATAGATAAATAAGCATGAAGCTAATACAAGAAGATACGCACGAAGCTTAAACATAATATAGATAAAAGCACAAAGCTTATACAAGCACGAAGCTTAAACACAACCCCCCCATCTCTCAGGCGAAAGTAAAAAGGAAATGACCGAGCAGAATAATGAGCTTTTATAGCTTCAATGAGGAAGTGATGAAACAGCCTTGAATATTAACTCTTCAAGTACAAGTTAACTCTTTCAGTGCACATTAACTCTTTAAGTGACAGTACAGTTTTACAGTATGCAGTTTACAATGGCAATCCCTAACAACCATGTACCCTCTACTAACAACTGTGATTGAGAAGTCATCATGCCATACAGAGCACATCCTATGTAGAGCACTTTGCAGTAATTCAGTGATGAAGTAATCACTAAATGGAACTGGCCCCACCGCAACACCAGATCTTCCGTTTCCAACATCCCAGATTGATCCAGAATCTTGACTGATGGCACTGAAGACCAGTAAGAAATTAAGAAGGGTCAGAATGGATACACCAATCCTCATCCTGCCATAGATCACCAACAAATGCAATCAATGCCATCTCCATACTGTACAAGTCTCAAAACCAACTGAAAGGGGTCAAGATAATCTGCCTCATCCAAAACCTGAAACTAGCTTGACCAATATATCCAGAACCTTCCCTTTTTAGAGACAAGCCAGGTATTGTGTCACCATGGCTGGCATGATTGAACTATTGAAGACATGCCCATTTTAAAATTACTGTGCAAATAAGTGAGATGCATGATAAAATGAAGAGTAGTTTGATTGCATGCTCATACTTGCCATAATTTCCTTTCCAACATTTGTAATGAAAATGACCTTTTTTTGAGGGAGACATAATTCATGGAATAATCCCAGATGCCGAACATTTATTTTTTAAAAAAATCTTGTTCATTTTCCTGATCCAACTTAAATTTAGGAGAGCTTCGAAGGAAGCAGTTTTTCTGCCTTCACATATTTCCATTTTACTTAATAAGATTCTTCAGTTTACTATTTACTATTATTCAGTTTGGATTATTTTTACATTGTTTATTATATGTTGTACGCCGTCCGGAGTCCAACAGGAGTTGGGCAGTTTAGAAGTCAAGCAAGCAAGCAAGCAAGCAAGCAAGCAAGCAAGCAAGCAAGCAAGCAAGCAAGCAAGCAAGCAAGCAAGCAAGCAAGCAAGCAAGCAAGCAAGCAAGCAAGCAAGCAAGCAAGCAAGCAAGCAAGCAAGCAAGCAAGCAAGCAAGCAAGCAAGCAAGCAAGCAAGCAAGCAAGCAAATAAATAATACTATTTAGTATGACATACAATTACTCTGAAACCAACCCCAGAAATAGAAAAAAAAGCCTACTCTCTAGTAATCTCCATAGGATTTCAGACTAAAGTTGCTGAATTATTAGGATTAAAGCTTCCCAACCTGAGGTCAATTGTAATGGTATGTAGAGACCTTGGGAGGAAGAGCCTCAGCCTAGGCAATCTTTCAAGAAGTCTCTAGTCCTCAGGTAGAAAAAGGATGTGGGAGATGTCTCAGAAGAGGCAATGGAAATGAGAAATGCTTTCAGACTTGTAAATCCTGTTACTGTAACCCTACAATAATCACAGTATTAATACTCATAGTTTCTGCTTCTTGTCTGAACTACCCCAAAGGGCTGACATGAATGAACCATTGATGGTATGGTTCTGGGGAAAGTTCATATCAATACTCACCCATTATTTTACTAAATGCTATGTTTTACTCATTGCCATATTTGCTAAAAGTACCTGCACTTTTAATAATTTCTGGTAATACTGCTTTTGATTATATAACCAAAAGGATTATGTTAGGAGTGTTCAAATCAGCTTGTTTATATAGCGGTCTACAGGAGCCCTCAATGACGGTGCAATGGAACAGGTGAAGGCAAAGGATGGAGATGGTTGCAATAAAGATTGTTTGAATAGGGAGATATTTCTGAGTAAAGAGAGAGAGGATTTCTGCAAGATAGGCATGATCTCTCTTGGCACTTCACTTTGGGTGTGGGAGGTGAGATGATCTCTCCACATGAACAGAAAAACCACAAAAGGCCAGAGATACAGCAGAAGCCAAACACTGCAGCTGCTCTGATCTGATATGAGGATTTGAGTGAAATCTTTTTTGAATAGAATAATTCCAGCGTAGCTCTTCAAAGAATAATTCCAGCGTAGCTCTTCTATTCAAGAGAACAGTCATTGTTGATAGCAGTGTACTGTTGCTTATTTCTTATTTATATTAAAATCATTTCCATCCTACCATTTAGACTTGAAATACTGAAATTAGACAATTTACAACTATGTTGCCTCCGAACTGATCTAACCATAGTTCACAAAATCATATACCAAAATGTCCTTCCTGTTAATGGCTACTTCACCTTCAACCGCAACTACACACGAGCACGTAATAGATTCAAACTAAATTTGAACAGCTCCAAACTAAACTGCAGAAAATACAATTTCAGCAACAGAGTGATAAATGCCTGGAATTCACTACCTGACTCTGTTGTTTCTTCTCCAAACCCCAAAATCTTCAACCTTAGATAGTCTACAGTTGACCTCTCCCCTTTTCTAAGAGATCTGTAAGGGGCGTGCTTAAGTGTACCATTGTGCCTACCTCCATGTCCTACTATCCTATTGTCTTCTATTATCAATACTTTTTATGTTATGTTTATATAAACTACTATCCTATACTTGATTGACAAACAAACAAACAAACAAACAAACAAACAAACAAACAAACAAACAAGTATTTGTTCTGTTGGGCTCTCTGATAGGAGCCTCCCGAAAATTCAAGGATACAAATTTCAAACAGACATACACGTTTGAAAATTCAAAACAATGTTCTTTATCACAAAAGTCAAAATAAACTAAGCACTCTTTTTGTATTGCAAAGAGTGCTCTTCCCAAAACAACTGGGTAATCGGTACAATGTTCGTTAAGCAGTCATTAAGTACTTAGCCAACAGCTGTGGAGAAACTTCACACCCCTTCTTCTTCCAACGAAGGGAGACACACACACACACACGCTGCTCTGCTTTGGTTTCAAAGGCATGAAAAAGCAACAAAGTCCAGCACACAAGATTCCTGACGAAACTGCAACAGATATTCTTCCACAATGGCCAAACCCACATGCTGCTATTTATAGCAGCAGCCCTAATTACTGAAGCCCCACCCAAACACAGGTGGCCTCCCTTATTTCCTGTAATATGTTCTTACTTGGTCTCTTCTAGGCATAATTCTGCGCTTGCATAGGTCCAAAATGTCATCATCTGACGCTATAGAAGATAAGGAAGATTGACTGCCTTGGCTGTGTGCCAAGCCCTCTTCTGCCGAGTCACTCCCACCTTCTTCTTCGTCTGAGGAAACTACACTCTGAACTGATTCTGTCGGCAATAACACAGGCCTGTGACATGTTGAATTTTCCCCTGCATCCACCTCCCCATTCCCTGGGGCAGGAGCTAGGCCAGAGCCCACCACAACAGTATTCAGCCTCAATTTTAAGAACTGAGGGTGACACTGAGTAGAAAAACAATCCAAAATGCCTATTATTTCTGCCCTTCACAGAATCATTCAGGGAAGATGAAAGAAGGAAAGCTCAGAACAGACAAAATGTGCAAAATTAATCAGTAAATTTGACACCAGGGTCTGTCTGCAACAAACACGGATGGTGGTGGAGCAATGATAATTGCACTGAATTGAAATCCTTTCCTGAAACAGTTCTTACCTCATATCTACTTTAGAAAGGGTTGTGGGTTTTTCTTTTTCTTTTGGCAAATTCACTAGCCAAGTCATGTAGGTGATAATCAACTGCTGAGTTTAGAAGCAGGGTGAATATTAAAGAAAAGGACCATTAGCTACATATACATTCTGCTCTCAATTTTTTCATCAGCATCTGGTAGGTTGCTATGGAGAACAACTCATGAGGCTGGAAAGATCTTATCTATTCTTATGCAACAATTCAAAATCAAAGCAGAGTTGGAGGGTCCTCCACTATCTTAAACAAAAACCTGGGAAAATTACTGTCAAACAAACTCACGGCAGGATGCCTGACTGTCCCAGAAGCCAGCTGTGCTTACGTTAAATAGCAAGGCAAAAATATAGTTGGCTGAATTGTTTTGTGAATAGTGCTATCTCACCCTTTTGATGCAATATCTTAAAGGGACATTCAAGCCTGGGATTATGGTTTGTGGAATTGAAACAAAACAAATTTATAAGGCAATAAATCATAATCTTTGTCTTAAAGTGGATTTCTTAGCTTATTTGGTTTGAACACAATCATTGCCGCATGAATCCCAGCAACCGGTTAGGTCCCACAGAGTTGGCCTTCTCCAGGTCCCGTCGACTAAGCATTGTCGTTTGGCGGGACCCAAGAGAAGAGCCTTCTCTGTGGCGGCCCCGACCCTCTGGAACCAGCTCCCCCCAGATATCAGAGTTGCCCCCACCCTCCTTGCCTTTCGCAAGCTCCTTAAAACCCACCTCTATCGTCAGGCATGGGGGAATTTTTTTTAGTGTAGGGGTCTCCAACCTTGGCAACTTTAAGACCTGAGAACTTCAACTCCCAGTATTCCTCAGCCAGCTTTGCTTTTCTGGCTGAGAATTTTGGGGAGTTGAAGTCCACAAGTCTTAAAGTTGCCAAGGTTGGATAGGACACTGTTTTAAGACATTGCTAAGACTATTTCATTTTCGTGGAAGGCTATCACAAATCTGGAGACTGCCTGGGCTGGTCCTGCAGTTTTATTGGCAAGACTTCAGAAGTGGCTTGCCACTTCTTTTTTCCTAGGGATGAGAGGGCACGGCTGGCTCAAGATCATTCAATTGGCTTCATCCTCTCTCAGATTGTATCCTGGTGCTTTTAGCCAGTGTACCAAGCTGATGCTCAAGTTAGACATATAAGGGCAGTTAATTCAATAAATAAAGTACAATATTATTTTAAAAAAACAACTACAACACAAAAGTGGATGGTTTCCAGCAACTATAAACTGTCAAAAGTTTTCAGTGAAAAGTAAAATAAAATGCAGCAATTGTAGTTCCTTGCCTGTCCTCTAAACTAAAAATAGAATTGATGCCAGCAAGTTGTGCAAAGGAAGGTTTATTGAATGACCACAGTTAAGAGCAAACAAGCCTAAAGAATCTCTTACCATCAATGGAAAGTCTCCCAGATTATTTTTTTGCCCCCATTTCTTCTCTTAAATCCTATACTCTCACAAATCAACTCTCTGTCTCTCTCCCTGCTCTCTGTCCACTTGGGAGCAGCAGTAAATATCAGTCTAGGGAACTTTTTAATGCTTTCATATATTTAGATTTTATTGCCTGCAAATATTTGGCAGCATTGTTCAAATTAATTCAAGATGCAATTTTTAATCTATGTCCGATGACTTCTGGAGACTCTTTCTAGAAAATAGAAAAATTCACCAGTGTGTTAAGTTTGCAAACTATTTACTTATTTCCAGATGATAGAGTGATACATCATAGACAGACAGATAGATAGATAGAAAGGTAGGTAGGTAGATAGGTAGATGGGTACATTGATAGATAGATAATTAAAAATGGGGTGGATAAAGCTTGCTTGTGCACACATTCTAACTGAGAACAAAGAATAAAACCTCTAGTTCTGAAATAAGAGATTTATGTTATTGATTTGATATTCAAATTAATATCAAAAGACATTTCATAAGAGAGATTTCTTAACAGAATATAACCAACTGTTGAAGTAATATAACTAGGGGTGGGATGGATTTTCCATAACTCCAGAAATCTTTGGTTCAAAAATGTTTGATTTTTAACAAGTTCTGACATATTTGCATATAGGTTGTTTTTTTTAAAGCACATTCCAGTGTGCAAATTCTGCAAATTCCACGTTCACCATTATACTGCAAGTATGAACAGCCTTCAGCAACACATTAACCTTCTATAAAGCTAGAAGGCTAAATTGCAGGGACGCTAACACTCTGTTGCTGGTTCTTAAAGGACTGGTTATTAGATTTGCATGTAAATGAAGAGGCAAGTCATAGGAAGAGTTCAGCACCTTTATTGTCTATTAGCTAAAGTTAATATGGACTGCTGACAGGCCACAGGGAAGCCACTTTTAAGGGCTTCCCTGAAGCCTGTTAGCCATTGACAAGCTTTCCGCCACTAGATTAGCCAATCAGTGGCAGGTATACAAATAATCACTACATCTGTATGTATGAACACTGGTCTTTTTCTTTCAGTCATCAGGACTGTGACTTGACAAATTATTGCCAATAGGACTGAGGCCTAGCATGATGGAACAGGATAAGGCCTTCCTTCCTTTCTCCAAATCTACTCTGAGACATAGCTTCTTCTATTACGGGTTGTATCTAAATAGAGGATTGTTTCTGTGCTTGAAATACTGTAAGTTCTGCTGAAAGAAATATTATCCACTATCTGTTCCATCCAGATGTTTCTACAGAATGTCAATTCCCAGCTAGATTGCTCAATTACACCTCTGGAATAACATTCTCATCTTATTGTTCTCTCATGTTCAGTCTAGCAGTTGTATGAATGGTTTCTTCACATGAACGTTACTTTTATTATTGTCATATTTTTATATTGTTTTAGTAACTGTAATTATTGTTAGTTGCCCAGAGTCTTGTTAGATTGGGATGGCTTATAAATATCACTAATAAATCACTAATAAATGTTGTGGTTAGCTCTGGCCCAGCTCCTGCCCCAAGGACTGTGGATGTGGGGGAGACATCCACATGCTGCAGGCCTGTTTTGCCCCCCCCGGGTGGAATCTGCTGAGGAAGGCTCCTTTGACCAAGAAGACATGAGTGACAGGGAGGAGGAGAGTGTGGCAGACAGCTCAGAAAGAGATCAATTATCTAGCTCCTCCTTGGATTCAGAACAAGAGTTAATGATACAGCCACGCATGTGGAGAGCGATGCATAGGCAACAACAACTGAGAGATTATTATCAAAGAAAATGAGGCCACCTGTGGTTGGGTGGGGCTGTGGTAATTAGTGAGGCTGTTATAAATAGCAGCCTGTGGGTTTGGCCATTGTTGAGGATTATCTGATCATTGTGTTTCATGACTGCTTTACTGACTTTGACCTTTTGTGTGCTGATTTTTCCCCGCTTTGAAACTAAACCAGAGCAAAGTATGTTTCACTTTGTAAAAGAAGAAGGACTGTGAATTGCCTCACAGCTGCAAGCTAAGTATCACAGAACTGATAAGGGACTTGTACAAATTACCAGTTTGTTTGGAGACCAGTGCTCTTTGCTATACCAAAAGAGGGCTTAGTTTATGTGAATTTTCATTATAAAGAACATTGTTTTGAATTTTCAAACGTGTGTGTGTCTGAAATTTGTACCTGTGAACTTTTGGGAGGAATGTACCAGAGAGCCCGACAGAACAATAAATAAATTAGCAGCTACCAAAGAATCAGAAGGCTCAACATTATTCAAAGGTCAGCTCATATGAACAACTTGCACGGATAATACTCTCTTTTCTTATCAGCCCCTCCTAAAAGCATCTTGTTGGTGATGAGGACATCCAGTTCTCTTCTCCCTTTTATTGTATATTGTGCTGCCATAAAACTGCTAGGAGTCACTAAATATTTTATAGCACGTACTTCTTAACATGAAGTGCTATATGCAAGTGATGTCATCTCACTTCAGAATGATATATGACAGAACATATTTTTACTTCTTCCTACATTTCCAAGATCTGGGAATTGGAGCATTCTCTAGAACAGAGTTGGGCTTGTCGTGGAACTACATTTTGGAGGAAAGTAGAAGCAAGTCCCGTAATGTACAAATGTATTTTATTATTATTATTATTCTTTATTGGATTTGTATGCCGCCCCTCTCCGCAGACTCGGGGCAGCTAACAACAGTGATACAAAAACAGCATGTAACAAGCCAATTAATAAAACAACTAAAAACCCTTATTATAAAACCAAACATACACACAAACATACCATGCATAACTTGTAATGGCCTAGGGGGAAGGAATATCTTAACTCCCCCATGCCTGGCGATAAAGGTGGGTCTTGAGTAATTTGCGAAAGACAAGGAGGGTGGGGGTCGTTCTAATCTCTGGGGGGTGTTGTATAGCATTGATATGTAACCCCTGAGTTGGAACATTCCAATATGTGCTGGGATGAAACTGCTATGCGCCAACAGCCATTCCTTCCTGTCTTTTTCAAATAGCTTCTTGCTTTCCCTCAAACCAGAAATACAGTTAGCATCATCCATCATGAAAGTCTTCCATGAAGTTGTAGGTAGAAAAGTGCTGAAAGAGAGGGATTCATCATCTGCTTTCAACAGCCAACCAAGATGTTCTTCTGAGCAAAATAATCCAATATGTCAATTTATCAACATCAAATGAAAACTGTAGACAAGACTTCATCTACGTAAGTCAAATTTCTACCTTTGCTATGCATTGAAAAAACACACAGTAATCAATATAAATCAATAGTAATCAATATAAAAGGAAAATGGTGAAATCCAGTAGAATAATGCTATCCTAGAAGACAGGACAGGAGCTATGAATACCACTGGAGATAGATATGAAGCATTCTGCCTACCAGATGATGTTAACGTCATTCTAAATTAGGTAGAATGTTTTATCTGCAGTTCAGATACAGAGAGGGGCGGCATACAAATCTAATAAATAAATAAAATAAATAAGATGGAAACAAAACAAAACACATATGATTTTTCAGTTATATGTGAGCAATGGAAGAGAAGGAATAAAGTAGCAAGTAGAAAGGTATAATAATAAATATACACACTGGGTGCAGATGTCACATTTGCCTATTTTGTGGCATAATTGTTTCATCTAATTATTAGTTGTGTTGAAGATTAAATATAATTTCCTATGGCAAGCAAACATTTGTGTTTATATGTAGATTTGTAAAGAAAATTAGGTAGCAAGATAATTTAGGCATTGCTAAATCATTTCCCCCCCTTCCAGACAATCATATATATTAGTGATCTCCAAACTTGGCAACTTTAAGACTTGTGGACTTCAACTACCAGAATTCCTCAGCCAGCGAAATTACCAACTTCAGTCTAGGACTTGAAGTCCACAAATCTTAAAGTTGCCAAGGTGGGAGAACCCTGATACATATCATAACCTCCATAATTTCTTCCAGATACACAGAATTACAAACCCAGCATGATGCCACCACAGAACCATCTAGATACAACTGCTGTTTACAGGTGTGTGTAATCTTTGATTTATGATCATTTGCTTATCAATGCAAGTTTCAGTCCAATTGTTGTTGTAAGTCAGGGACTACTTGTATTAGCAGTATTAGCAGTATTGTACCAATAAAGGTGATATTCCTGAACTCTGCTCATTGGGTTCTGACAGAAGAGTTGATGGTATCCACTTATTACATGCTAAACTGGGCCATGTGCTATAATCCATGAAAGAAAACCGGAACCAAGTGGATCACATTATGTCCCATTGGGGATTTGTGTGAGAGAAGGATCGTATGAAATGTTAATAGTAATTGTTGCTATGGAGAAGTGATGTTCATAAAAAAAATATCATAGCCTTCTCATTGTGGACTAGAAAAATCCATATGACAATTGAATGTCAACAAATTGATACAACCTATCTAATCCTTAACTACCATTGAGTGATTTTCTGGATTTTTGCAAACCAATTTGGACAGTCCTAAATACAGCACTATATACAGACATACTCAAACAGTACCAGCAATAGAAGAAATGTCTAGAAGTTGTGGCATTTCACTTTATCATCATAAGAATTCACATGGTCAGTTATGCAGATATGTATTTCCTACAAATAGTCCTATATTCCAGGTATAATCCAAAATAATTTGTACTGAAAACCTGAAAGCAGTTTAATATAACTTGGTAATGCTGTGTCGTACAATTAATTTCTACAATGAGACTCTTTAAGTAATTTTTGAACCTTGAACCTGAATTCTCCTACTATCCATTCTACTAGTAGAATGAAGAATTGATTATTATGTTTTAATTACTGTGATTTGCAAAAACATGAAACTAATTTCTATTTCAACTAAACAAGGCATGAAATCTATAAGTATTTGTACTATAGGGTAAGGCTGACTATTCATATATGCTGTTTCCTGAGATCTTGTAATGAACTTTCTTTTGTCTTGTTAATGGCGCTGTTCTTCTCAAAGCCAATAACTCTGCTTCAGATTCTTTTGTGCTACTGATAACCAGTATTTGTTGAGAAAACAATTATATTTAAAAGAGAACAAGTGGTTCTCCTGAAGTTTTTAAAAATAAAGACACAATGAAGTAGCACTACCTAGATCAGAGGTGTCAAATTTGATTTCATTGAGCAACGCATCAGGGCTGTGTTTGATCTTGGGGAGCCAGGGTGGATATGGCTGGGATGGGTGTGGCCAGCTCAACCTCACTCAGGTCAGGGGAATCCTGGGGTGGCCAAATGCTAATGCAGGACTTATCTCTGTTTTCACTGGCAGAGACACAGCCGGCAGGACCTTCCCTGTTTCCAGGACAGCCCTGCAGGCCAGATTTAAGCACTACAGAGGCTGGATATAGCCCATCGGCCTTGAGTTTGACACCCCTGACTTTGGAGAAATATTTTCTGTATAGATTCCGGAATTGAGAAGACGCAGACCAAAGTTCTGCATATTTAGTTCAGCATTTTGTTTTCACTGATGTACAAGAGGGATCCTAGTTGCTGGTACTACTTGTCCTGAAGGACATACTGCCTCTAATATCTGAAAAAATACACAGTGATTAAAAAAAATCCACATTTGCATTCAAAATCATATAAGTTGGCAAACATCACTGCCTTTCTTTAGTCACAAATTAACTTGTATGAGGACATCTTTCCTTTCTCTGTATGCTAAATCTCTATATTTTAACTCCATTCTCTGGTATGGTGGGAAAAAGAGAAAAATCTCTTCTGATTCCAATTTTTCACACCGCACATAATTTTAGATCCTTTCATTATGCATCCTTCATTTCCTTTTAAGCTAGAGACCTCCAAATAGCAATAGCACTTAGACTTTTGTACCATTTTACAGTGCTTTACAGCCCTCTCTAAGTGGCTTACGGCAATATGCTGACTCTATAAATCACTTAGAGAGGGCTGCAAAGCACTATGAAGCAGTATATAAGTGCTATTACTATTACAGAGTCAGCATATTGCCCCAAACAATTTGGGCTTTCATTTTACCAGCTTCAGAAGGATGGAAGGCTGAGTCAGCTTTAAGCCTGGTGAGATTTGAATTGCCAAATTGCATGCAGCCAGAAGTAGCCTGCAGTACTGCACTCTAACCACTGTGCCACTTCCATGTTACAATTCTTCATTCTACATGAATTGCATCCCCCCCTCTTTGATTGCTTTTGCTGCACTAAGGCGGGGATGAGGAGTTGAGGAGAAGATTGCACAGCATTCCTCATGCATCATAATCTAGATTTGAACGACTAATGACAGTTTTTACTTTTGCTAATGATGCTCACTATGGTATCTGCGTTTTCCCCCACCATCCAAACAATAAGAAAACTTTTTCCTGCTCATTCTCTGCCACTTGGTCCCCAATCATCCTATGTATGAATTGAATGTACGTATGTTTTACTCTGGTGCTCTTTAGTATACACTTAATTCACACTCAACCACTTACGCCAACATAATATTTATCATGAAAGCTTGGAGAAAGCCTTTCAGATCCTTGCTGTGAACTCCTGCCAGCTTCTATTTGCAACATTTGGTTTAAGTTTTTATCAAAATATTAGTTCACTGATTTTCCTCAAGGTACAATTATAGTAGAACAAAAGCAGAGCCCCCTTTTAAAATAGAATTCAAACGGTTTGACTAAAATATATACTGAAGAAAAATGAATAACAGTGACTAACACAAGGAAATTAATAAGAAAAGGAAAAATATATTTTTAAATTGTTAAATAGAAACTAAAATAATATATAAAAGGATAATAATAAAATTATTCTCCACTGCCATGCAGCAATATTCTTAACAACGGTTTAATATAGAGACTATAATTCAGCTTCTAAATCAGAGATCTCCAAATTTGGCCACTTTAAGAGTTGTGGACTTCAACTCCCAGAACTCTCCAGCCAGCAAAGCTGTCTGGAGAATTCTGGGAGTTGAAGTCCACAACTCTTAAAGTGGCCAAGTTTGAGGACCCTACTTCTAAATAAATTAATCTTGAAGGCAAGATTAATACATTGGGGTGTAGTAAACAAGATAGAGTAGTGACATCTTTAAACTCCCCCTCCCCCAAACCTAATTCATTATGGGATTAGTGTCTAAGAAATCAGATTAGGTTTTGACCTATCATATGTAGTAAGCAGGTTTACGGCATCTCCAGAATAAGAAGAATGACATTTTTAAGAATATTAATGAAAAGATTTCCTGGGAATATCAACCTGACTGCTTGAACGTCTCCTATAGTAATCAAAAGATAATTATAAATACATACAAATGATTTATTTCTATGAGCCACAAGAAAACAAAATATCCATCCATAAGGGAGTCTTCAGCAATGTTTATCTTAGCCAGAGTAGTTCTCTTAGCCAACTGTTATTTTTTATTTTATTTTATTAATCATATTTAAGAATTACTCTAATGCAAAGATCCATTTTCTTCTCCTGGCTTCTATAAGAGTACTACTCACCCTTATCCCTCTAGAACAGGGGTAGGCAAAGTTGGCTCTTCTATGACCTGTGGACTTCAACTCCCAGAATTCCTGAGCCAATCATGCTAGCTCAGGAATTCTGGGAATTGAAGTCCCCAAGTCATAGAAGAGCCTACTTTGCCTACCCCTGTTCTAGAATATCATTTGATGGATTGCAAATATGAGGGTTATCTGGAAAGTAAGGTTACAAGGTACATAGCTCTCAAGTGGAATGTTCGAGGGAGAAGTTGGTATTACTATGATGTAGTAACTGCCCAGAAACTGCAGAGGAAGAATCTACTTCTTGATTCCACTGGCACAAGATAATTGCTACTGATAGATAAGATAATTGGACTTGCTGATTGGACTTAACACATGTGTAACATGCTTCATGTATACACATTCTAATATTCTAAATAATATTAGAAATAAATCAGCATGCTTAGTATGATTCAGCCTTGAACTCCACCAAAAAGTTTAGTGAAAGTGGAGGTTTCAAGTTTGTCTTCCAATCATTGCAAATGTGATAAATGAAAGTTGCCTGGCTTGATTTTGCATTCTCTCTGCTTTTAATCATTATAATGGCTTTGAGCCCTGAATTTTATTTTACTTATCACAGCAATTTATTAGTTACCTTTCTGGGCCAAGCCCCCTCCTAAAACAGTGCATACTAAATTACAGTAATAACTAAATTGGAGTCAGAATACACAAACATAAAATGAACACATCGGGAAAGAGTGGTGTGGCTGTTGTTTTCCTTGGCAGGATATTTTCCATCAGGTGAGTCATCTTATCAAGGCATGAAGACAATGTGGTTTGTCCCATTGAGTCATTTGGGTTGTTCTGAAGCCTTGCCCGACAGTTTTAGAAGTTGGATGAGGTTGCTGGACCTTCCCAGCAAGAGGCAATCACAGTGTTGCAAAACGAAGCAATTTTGTTGCTCCAAAACCCATCTCCATAAAGGAGCAGCTGTTTTTCCTCAGCTATTTCTTTTAAGGAAGCAAAGTACTGTGCATTCCAGTTTTAACTTATTGAAAGTCAGAGGCATGCAATTAATATTATTAATTAGAAACATAGAAACATAGAAGACTGACGACAGAAAAGGACCTCATGGTCCATCTAGTCTGCCTTTATACTATTTTCTGTATTTTATCTTAGGATGGATATATGTTTATCCCAGGCATGTTTAAATTCAGTTACTGTGGATTTACCAACCACGTCTGCTGGAAGTTTGTTCCAAGCATCTACTACTCTTTCAGTAAAATAATATTTTCTCATGTTGCTTTTGATCCTTCCCCCAACTAACTTCAGATTGTGTCCCCTTGTTCTTGTGTTCACTTTCCTATTAAAAACACTTCCCTCCTGAACCTTATTTAACCCTTTAACATATTTAAATGTTTCAGTCATGTCCCCTCTTTTCCTTCTGTCCTCCAGACTATGCAGATTGAGTTCATTAAGTCTTTCCTGATACATTTTATGCTTAAGACCTTCCACCATTCTTGTAGCCTGTCTTTGGACTCGTTCAATTTTGTCAATATCTTTTTGTAGGTGAGGTCTCCAGAACTGAACACAGTATTCCAAATGTGGTCTCACTAGCGCTCTATATAAGGGGATCACAATCTACCTCTTCCTGCTTGTTATACCTCTAGCTATGCAGCCAAGCATCCTACTTGCTTTTCCTACTGCCCGACCACACTGCTCACCCATTTTGAGACTGTCAGAAATCACTACCCCTAAATCCTTCTCTTCTGAAGTTTTTGCTAACAAAATTAATTAATTTTGCTAATTAATTAATTAATTTTATTAATTGGATTTGTATGTCGCCCCTCTCTGAGGACTGGGATCAGCACTGGGATCACTACTGAAATGATCACTCAGAAGGCCTTGTCCAGCTGCAAAAAGACAGTGTCAGTATACTGTGGAGTTTTGAAGGCATCAGAGGAGGGGTGAGGAGAACCACAGAATTGGAAAATTAGAGGTAGGCAGAATTTTCCAGTGAGAAAGTTCCGCTGTCAAACTCCATGGAGTTCAAAACAGAAGCAAGGCAAGAGTGAAGTTTTATAACACTGAATGTGCGATCATTGAGAAGGAAGCAATGGTCATTCAAGTCTAGCTCTTGAGATAAAGATAAAAGAAGTAGCTTTGTTGTAGGAAACAAGAGGCAAACAGAAAAAGAGGCAAAGTGAAAGCATTAGCCCATGAGTTTCTAAAAATGTGAATCTGAAATATAGTGAAATATAGTAATAGTGAAAATATATCTCCTACTAATGATTAGAAAGCAGCTTAATGAAGTAGTAGAAGATTACTAAAGATCTTAATGCCTTTTCCAAAGTGGAATTCTATTTAGTTTCCCTTTGAGAATATTGTTTTTGCTTTAGGGAATTTCTAGTTAATATTTCAACTACCATGGCTCAGCTATTAAAAACACTGAGCTTGTCATTCGGAAAGTTGACAGCCAAGTTTAAGACCAAAGCACTGTGTGATGGAGTGAACTCCCGTTACTTTCACTAGCTCTAGCCCATCTAGCAGTCTGAAAACATGCAAATGCAAGTAAATTGTATGTATGTATGTATGTATGTATGTATGTATGTATGTATGTATGTATGTATTCATTCATTCATTCATTTATTCATTCAATCATTCAGATTTATTTAGATTTATTTAGATTTATTTAGGTTTATTTAAATGCCCTTCTCGTGGACTCAGGGTGGCTTACAAGGATAAAAATAAACACAGTAAGCAATAAATACAATTAAAACATTAGAAAATACATAAAACTCACTATAAAAAGAATCAATCATCCCACATTCATACTAGTGGCTGGAGCAAAACTGTTGCTCTAGGCCTGCCAGCATAGATGTGTTTTTAACACCTTTCGAAAGGCAAGAGGAGTGAGGGTGGTATGGATCTCCAGGGGAAATTGGTTGCAGAGGGCTGGGGCTGCGACAGAGAAGGCTCTCCCCCATGGACCCAGCAGACGGCATTGTTTGGCCAACGGGGCTCAGAGAAGGCTGACTCTGTGGACCTAACTGGTCACTGGGATATGTGAGGCAGAATTTTAGTTCAAAGCTTGTCACTTTCCAGGAAATCATACTCTATTGTGGTTTCATTTTAAATTATTTTTTTTTCTGCCGTGCTACTTCTTTTTAATTTACATGAGCCCCTTGAGCTGCATCTGTGAAAATGAAACCGAAGACATTTTCCACAGGGTTGAACTCCACCTACCAGATGCTTGAGATAACCAGCAGCTCTGGGTGGGACTCTCCCAATGCAAAGAGAATCCATATGTATGGAGAAAGAATGAGACTTATTTTGGATTAAGAGAAGCAGACATTCAAGACAAAGCAAACTAGCTGGGTAAAAGAGAACAGAGAACATAAAATATTTACTCTTATCCTTTACTGATACATTTCTTTTAAAAGTTTGGGTGGGTGAGTAAAGCAGTTTAACAGCCACATTGACGAAGGTTTAAATGCTCAGATAAACCTGAACCATTCTTTTTCTTTCTGCTCATTAATCAATGTTAAGTAAAACATTTGCTAAAATACTGAGCTTTTCTTATATCTAGTTTTTCAACCACCTGCCTTTGTCTTCTTTCTATGATTACATGGCTTATTTTCCTGTTATATCAGTGGAAAGGCTTTTGGAAGCTTAGCAGAAGTTCATTTATTTTGGGGCTTTCCACTGGAAATAACAATTTCCTCTTTTTTTATATTGTTTTTCTATATCTCTTTCCAAGCCACTGAAATGCATCATGAAGGGCAGGTAATATGGAGACATATTTTCAGGGGTGTTGTCCAGAAGAATAGTCCTCTTACCAAATACCACGATGTTTTTTTGGGTGGGGTGGGGGGGAAGAAACAATTTGCTTTTTCAAAGTTCTTCCCCCAAACAGAAATTTGGTGAAATGTACTATTTTACTACTTATGTCACAAGATATGTACTTACGTCACAAGATATATGTTCTAACTTACTCTCCAGAAGCTATCAGAATCCGCTGAATTTCACTCCTGCCAATTTTGGGTCCTCATTTTACTCACCTCTGAAGGATTTAAAGGCTGAATCAACCTTGAGCCTGGTGAGATTTGAACTGCCAAAATTGTAGTCAGCAGAAGTAGCCTGCAGTACTGCATTCTAACCACTGCACCACCGTGGCTCACTGCACCAACATGGTGATTCACTGATACGATGCAGGAATCTTAGCACTCTTGAAAGAGCACTTCTTGAAATGGCCTTATTTTATCTCAATCTGGAGCCAAATTAGCATACTTAATTCTGAGGTTGAGACAAACATCTCAGGAAATGGGGGTGGGTTTTTTTGGTTTCAAATACTTGAATAGTCTTTTTGTTGTTTTCATGTTGGCACAACCCCAGTGACGTATAAAGGCCGACCTACTGATCTAAATCTTTCAGAATTTTATTTGGTGGAAGCAAAAACATTTTTTTAGGAAAATTCTTTACTTGATTTTCAAATTTCTGTTTCATGATCCTATTCCCATCTTTGACAATTAGCCCCTTTCGACGATATGAATAAACCCACGGCAAAAACAAAATGTGGGTCAAGAATAATGCAAATAAATTATAGATGTGATTTTGAATTGCACAGATCTTTCGCCTAGGTTTTGGGGTCTTGCATCTTTGTCTGCCTTTAAAAAAAATTCAATGTTTAAAACGAGAGCAGATGTTGATTAGCACATTGGCTACTACCACACTATAGGAAACCTACTAGCAAGCTGCAAATGAGCACTCGCTGACTAATTTGGAATGCATTTTGAAACAGAATCTGCATTTCAGTGGCATTTATTTATTATTGCTCTTTAATGGATTCAATTATGTCATGGTGAGGTTTTCTCCCTTTCCAAAATAAATGGTTCCTAAACTGTGGGGCTCCTTCTGAAAAAGGGGGTGAAAGAATCCTAAAATAGATTAAACTGCTTTCATATTTCCCACCAGCTGAGACTTGGAGGGTTTAAATAATTTAAGTATAGAATCTTCACAGGTCCCCAGTGATCACTAGGCTGGGAAAAAAAACTTGTAGAATTATAGTGTAGGGGCCATTTAAACTAAAAAATCCAACTCTCTGTTTGGATCAGAAACCTAAATTAAAGCAAACCAGACAGTTGACTGTCTGCTTTTCAGGGATCCTATGAAAAGGAGCCCACCAATAATATTCAGTAATTAGTTTTGCTTTTTAAACTGCCTTTGCTATTAGGAAATTGTTCTATCTTTCAACTAGAATCTGCCTTTGATTCTATTATTTCGTAACCTGCACACTGAATTCGATGGGAAGTAACTTTTGACCGAACCTCCTTGTGATACTTCTTTGAATCTCTTTCAATTTCTTTGAATCATTTAAAAAGTGTGCTGACCAGTGTTAGACCCAGGACTTACATTGGGGTCTGACCAAAGCTGAATAAAGTTACTAAGAGTTCATCCAATATTGTGATACCTGCAATTTTTTTTGGGGGGGGGGGGAAACTAACCAACTCCCATCAATTCATCCAAGTTAAATAAAAATGTTGACCGGTGCAGGGTTTAGGATGGAATCTTGTGGAATGTCTCTCATTCCAGTTTGATGAGAAACCATGATAAGAAACCATCTAAATCTTCTGAATAAAAATGCTGAGCCAGCTCTTTCTCCATTTAACTGTAATACCAGATTTTCCCTCCTTGCTAATTTACCCTTCTTCCATTCTTGTCAATGGGCTAGGCATGGACAAACAAAATCATGTCCAAATTATATTAATTCCATCTAAGGATGGGTAGGGTAAACTTTACATAGATTATATACAGTAGCTTGAATTGATCATCCTTCTTCCTTCCTTGGTAAAGCTTATTTGACTCTCCAGGAGAATATGGCCTTTCGTTAAATTGGGTTCTGAAGTAGATTTAATTCACACTACAAGAATAATATATTAAATGAATTTTGACATCTGTTCCATAGATTTCTTCATGTATATTGGCCCACAAAAATGTGCTGGCTTACCAGGCTCCATGTACATTAGGCAATAAAACAGGGTTTGGATCAGTTTCTATATATAAATTACACTTTATGTGAAAACTGAGAAGGAGCTTTTTAAAAAGGCACCTCTGATTATTTTTGTCAGGGTTTTTATTTCTGTCTTTTACTTCTCAATACCTCCCAATGTTTATGTAACATTGTTCTTGTTAATGTATCAGATCGCATACCCAACTTGTACTTGTACTTCAGTATAGATGTGAGGAATGGTATAAGCCTGACCCATTTTAGTGTTTCATTTTGATCTGATTTTTCCCTCCCTCCCTCCCTCCCTCCCTCCCTCGTTTGTTTGTTTGTTTGTTTAGAAACCTTTATTAAAACAAAGAAGCCAGTCCATTGAAGTTCCTAGTTTTATTAGCTCATCAACCCCTTCATGAAGTTTCACATTGTTCATTGACCCTGAAATATTTATTACATGAAAATAATTTAATAAATGCTCCTTTAACACCTAGCACTACAAATAATAATAAATCACAATAACATTAATAACCCCACTGATCATTTTGGAGAGCCCTGGTTTAGATAGGCATGTAGGATAATCTCATTCTTGAAATGCATAGGGCAATTAGAGATTTGCATTTTATTTTAACCATCAGATAGCCATTGTAGACTGATTGCAATTGGGAATGACAACTCCATCATGTTCCTAAAGGGGAGACATGGTTGTAAGTAAATATATATATATAATCGTGCTTGACTTACTACAGCAGATCTGCCTGCAATTGTTAGTGAATCACTGTGGTTACTTAAGCATAATATCTCATGACTGTGATTTGGAATGTATTGCTTTCCCATTAACTTTGCTTGTTGGGAGCCAGCGATGAAGGTTGCAAATGTTAGTCGTGTGAGAGTGGGATGTTGCGACTTGCAAATATGTACTGGCCCAAATATTCAAATCATGATCACATGATTGGAGGGATGCTATGATAGCCATAACTTGCAATAGTCAAATTTCTCTTTTTTTTCAGTGCCGTCATAACTTTAAATGGTCACTAAACCAGGGAACAATGAGCGAAGACTACGATACCTGTAGGCTGTAAACTCAATGCACTATGTTACAAATTTCAGTGTTTTTTTGACCTTTGTGTTGACAAAATGACCCTGACAATTTCATACATTTTCAAAAGTAAGGGGGAATGTTCTTTTAGATCTTTATCTTAAAGGAAATTTCCTAGCAAGATTGAGTTTCTTTTGTGTGTGTGTGGTATGCCAATCTTCTTTTTTTTTTAAAAAAAACATTTGTATCAAAACTTTTAAACAAGCAAATCAACACTAACTTCATTTAATAGGATTTTCTGATGGAGTTCTTCCTGTCATGAGTTTGATAGTACTGACAGATTCATTCAGCAGGGCACTTTCATAAAGGAAAAAGAAGGTATTGTGTGCTATTTTTCATGACGATCTTTGCCTTTCAAGATCAATACTGCTAAAATTAGTAGGAAGGACTATATTTGCTGGTCCTGGGTGTGGGCTTCTTGTAGACATTTGACTGGCCACTCTAGGAAACAGGATGATATAATTTTTGTTTATTCTGCAGAAGATGTTTAATTGATTAGATGCTGTCTACAGGAGGTTTGCTGCTTATTCCCATTCTATTTTATTACATTACTTTATAGAAATTGATAAGGTGTTTTGTGATATTATTTTCCCTATTCGTTAGCCCCATTGGCATTTTGGTTGTTGCTGCTGTTGCTTTTGTGTTTAGGTATACAAGCTTATTTTTCCTGATTCAGTAATAGTGCATATGTTTTGAAGGTTTTCTCACAGGTTGGGTGTACTGAATCAAACTACTTGATCTAAGAACTGTGAAAACCAGAAGCCAATGTGCTTTTTTTGTGTAGCATCTGTGCTGCTGATGCTAATTTTGCTGAAAAGAGTAGTCTCAAATGCCCAACTCTGTGAAAGTGTCCCGATTAGTGATGGGCGAACCGAACTTGCACAATTCGGGTCTGTACCGAATTTTGCGGTGTTCGGTATGCCGAACCTGAACCCGAAATTTTTTGAAACTTCGGGCAAAGTTTGGGGTCACGTTCGGCAGATGCTCATTAAAAAAAAAGATGAGCCTCTGCCCTCCGTTCCCCTCCACCCCACTCTCTGTCATTCCTGCACACTATTCTCCTCTTTTTCTTCAAGAGCATCTGTACTCCATTCTCCCCACCCCACTCTCCATTATTCCTACATACTTTTCTCCTTTTTCTTCAATGAGCCTCTGCCCTCCGTTATCCCTACCCCACTCTCCATTATTCCTACATACTTTTCTCCTCTTTATTCTTCAATGAGCATCTGCCCTCCTTTTTCCTAAAATATATATATATATATATATATTTTAAAAAAAATTTATTATACAAATAATACAAAATACAACATAATATACAAAACATAAAACAATGATCGTAACAATCGAGAACGATCGAATGGCGTGTCGATTAACAAGGTACAAATTGAAAGTTAGAAAAAGGGAGGGGAAGAAGTAGATATGGAGAGGGTAGAGAGAAAGAAGGAAAAAGATAGAAAGAACAAAGAATGTAGAAAGGATAGAAAGGGTAAAAGGTTGGCGAATGTCCGGAGGAGCTGTACTGAGAACGAGAACTGTTTCCTATTTCACTAGCTCGTTACCATAGTTCGGTTTATTTATCTAGATTGGTTAGTGCAAGTGTTGAGTTAATCAAGTTATAGAGATTTTAGAAAGTAATAGTAAAGATACTGTCAGTATATACATAAAGTCTCTTAATATTATATTAAATATAAATTAGCTATATACCAGATTTGTAACTGGTCGTGTTTATATCTAACATATCATTCCTATGGCGTGTTATTCTCACTCTTTTTTCCTATCCAGTTATAAAAAGGATCCCAACAGTTATTAAATGTATGCATATTTTCGTTTCTTACTAATATAGTTAATTTCGTCATCTCTGCGCAGTATGTAATTTTTTTTATTATTGCATCATTCGAAGGTATCTCCTCATTCTTCCACCACTGCGCAAAGGTTAGTCTGGCTGCTGTTGTTAAGTGGACAATTAGATGTATTTGGGATTTAGATAATTTTTGTCTAATAATGCCCAGAAGAAAACATTCAGGGTTTTTTTCTATTGTCAGATTAAGTATTTCATCAATCCAAGTTCCAATTTTATTCCAATAGATTTTAGCTTTTGTGCATTGCCACCATAAATGGAAATAGGTGCCTATTTCTTGGTGACACTTCCAACAATAAGGTGAAAGTTTATTATTTAGTTTTGTTAGTTTAATCGGGGTAATATGCCACCTGTAAAACATTTTAACTAAATTCTCTTTGTAGGACGTGGCAATAGTCAATTTATAATTTCTTCAAGAGCATCTGCACTCCATTCTCCCCACCCCACTCTCCATTATTCCTACATACTTTTCTCCTTTTTCTTCAATGAGCCTCTGCCCTCCGTTATCCCTACCCCACTCTCCATTATTCCTACATACTTTTCTCCTCTTTTTTCTTCAATGAGCATCTGCCCTCCTTTTTCCTAAATATATATATATATATATATTTAAAAAAATTTATTATACAAATAATACAAAATACAACATAATATACAAAACATAAAACAATGATCGTAACAATCGAGAACGATCGAATGGCGTGTCGATTAACAAGGTACAAATTGAAAGTTAGAAAAAGGGAGGGGAAGAAGTAGATATGGAGAGGGTAGAGAGAAAGAAGGAAAAAGATAGAAAGAACAAAGAACGTAGAAAGGATAGAAAGGGTAAAAGGTTGGCGAATGTCCGGAGGAGCTGTACTGAGAACGAGAACTGTTTCCTATTTCACTAGCTCGTTACCATAGTTCGGTTTATTTATCTAGATTGGTTAGTGCAAGTGTTGAGTTAATCAAGTTATAGAGATTTTAGAAAGTAATAGTAAAGATACTGTCAGTATATACATAAAGTCTCTTAATATTATATTAAATATAAATTAGCTATATACCAGATTTGTAACTGGTCGTGTTTATATCTAACATATCATTCTTATGGCGTGTTATTCTCACTCTTTTTTCCTATCCAGTTATAAAAAAGATCCCAACAGTTATTAAATGTATGCATATTTTCGTTTCTTACTAATATAGTTAATTTCGTCATCTCTGCGCAGTATGTAATTTTTTTTATTATTGCATCATTCGAAGGTATCTCCTCATTCTTCCACCACTGGGCAAAGGTTAGTCTGGCTGCTGTTGTTAAGTGGACAATTAGATGTATTTGGGATTTAGATAATTTTTGTCTAATAATGCCCAGAAGAAAACATTCAGGGGTTTTTTCTATTGTCAGATTAAGTATTTCATCAATCCAAGTTCCAATTTTATTCCAATAGATTTTAGCTTTTGTGCATTGCCACCATAAATGGAAATAGGTGCCTATTTCTTGGTGACACTTCCAACAATAAGGTGAAAGTTTATTATTTAGTTTTGTTAGTTTAATCGGGGTAATATGCCACCTGTAAAACATTTTAACTAAATTCTCTTTGTAGGACGTGGCAATAGTCAATTTATAATTTCTGCTCCAGAGTATTTGCCACTCCTCTTCTTTAATTTCTTTTTTGAAATCCATATTCCATTGTTTTACATTGATTTTTGTGTTAATATTATCCAATTCGTTATAGTTTAGGTAGCAATAGAATTTTTTAATTAATTGTTCTTGGGCATCTGTATATAGTTTGTCTAACGGGGCGTTTTTGATTATTCCAGGGTTACTTTTGTCCTTGTTAAATTTAGTTTGTATCTGTAAGTATTCCCACCACTCCGTTTTTTGACCGAAATTTTCCAATTCTATTCTTGATCTAATTTCCCCATTGGAATTTAGTATATCCTTGTACCTTATTATATTGTTTTTTTTAATGGAAATTAGGATGCACATATGCTTCTAATGGGGCGTACCATGTAGGGATTCCTTTGTAAAGTTTAAACTTAATTTTTTTCCAGGTATGTATTAAAGATTTCCTAATCAGATGGTTGGTAAAATATTTATGGGTCCTCGGCTTCTCATCCCAAAGATAGTAGTGCCATCCTAAGTGAAGGTCGTGACCTTCTAAGTTAAGTAATCTGGTGTTAGATAGGCTCATCCATTCTCTCATCCAAGTTAGTGATGCGGCAATATAGTAGTCTTTCCAAATTGGGAGTGCCAGACCTCCTTCATCTTTTCTGTCCTGTAGGTATCTTAAGCGAATTCGAGGGCGCTTGTTCTGCCAAATGAAGTTACTGGTAATTTTGTTCAATTTTATAAAGAATTCCTGTTTCAATTGAATTGGGATTGTTTGGAATAGGAACAATATTTTGGGCAAGATGCTAAGTTTTATAGCCGCAATCCTCCCAAGTAAGGAGAGTTGTAAATTTTTCCATTTCAACAAGTCAAGTTGTATTTTAATCTATTAGTTTATTATAATTGTTTTCTTTTAGACTGGACACTTTATTCGTCAAATTAATGCCTAGATATTTGATTTTTTTAACTATTTGGATATCAAGTTTGGCTGTTAAGATAGCTTTCTGCGGTTGTCTCATATTTTTGGTTAAGATTTGAGTTTTAGTTTTATTTATTTTAAGACCTGCTGCTGTGCCATATTCTTCTAGGACAGCCAGTAGTTTGGGTCCTGATTCTAAAGGTTCTTCTATGATAAATACCAGGTCATCCACGAAAGCTTGTAGCTTATAAGTTTCATTTTTGCATTTTAACCCTTTTATATCCTCCTTTTTTCTAATAATTCTGGTTAGAACTTCTAATGTTAGGATAAACAGTAGTGGGGACAGTGGGCACCCTTGTCTCGTTCCTTTGTGGAGGGAAATTTTTGTCGATATATCTCCATTAAGGATGATATATGCTGATTGGTCTGTATAGATGGCTTTTATTGCATTTATGAATTTAGGGCCAAATTCCATATATTCAAGTTGTTTGAATATAAATTTCCAGGACACGTTATCGAAAGCCTTCTGAGCGTCAAGAAATATTAATGCCACTTGTTTTTCACTATGGGCTTCGTAGTATTCCAGGGTGTCCAATACTATTCTGATATTATTCTTTAACTGTCTCCCAGGGAGGAAGCCGTTTTGATCCGAATGTATGAATTGGTTTAGGAATCCTTTGATTCTGCTAGCTAGGATGGAGCTAAAAATTTTATAATCGGCGTTTAGAAGAGAGATAGGGCGGTAATTAGCTATATCTGTAGGGTCCGTATCTTTTTTTAATATTAGCGCTAGGTTTGCTTCTGTCCAGGATGTTGGAATTATGCCTCTATCTAAGACTTCGTTTAAGGTTTCTAGCAGGGCCTTTTCCATTTCTTTGGGCAGGTCTTTATAGAATTCAGGTGGGAGGCCGTCAGGGCCTGGGGCTTTGTTGTTTTTCTGCCCTTTGATTGCTTCTTTTAATTCTATGTCAGTGATTGGCTTATTTATTGTATCTATCATTCCCTGGGGTACTTTAGGGAGATTAGCCTGTTCTAAAATTTCTTGTATTTTTTGGTCGTGTTCAATGTTAGCTATATTTCTATATCTGAACACTTAACATACTAACTAAGCATTTTTTTCTATCTAACTCTGGAACGGACTATTAGGGATTTATATAAGTGGGCCAGCGGGTGGAATACAGTGATCCCTCGGTTAGCGCGGGGGTTACGTTCCAAGACCTCCCGCGCTAACCGATTTCCGCGTTATACTGGATGCGGAAGTAAAAACACCATCTGCGCATGCGCGCCCTTTGTTCCATGGCCGCACATGCGCAGAAGGTGGAGCGACGCAAGTTCGGAGGCTGGCAATGCAATGGTGATTTTTCCGGGCTCCTCGCCGCTACCCACAGGGCAGCGCTGGCGGCAATGGCAATGGCAACCCTCCCTCCTTCCCTCCTTCCCTTCTCTCCCTCCCTCCTTCCCTCCTTCCTTCCTCTCACCGGCTTTCTTGGGGCAGCGCTGGCGGCAATGGCAATGGCAACCCTCCCTCCTTCCCTTCTCTTTTGGCCAATCAGCAATCAGTATGACGTCATCGGGCGGGAAAAACCGTGGTGTAGGAAAAAAAACGCGGACTTATTTTTTAATTAATATTTTTTGAAAAACCGCGTTGCAGCATTTCGCGCTAATCGAGAACGCGCAAATCGAGGGATCACTGTATCGCTAAAATGATGAGTCTATCTAACCTGACTAGATTGGGATCCGGGAAGAGGTCAATTAATCAATCCACCTCAGCTATACCCAGCCCCTCTTCTCAGAGATCGCTGGATGATATGCTGCCCAGAGAAAGGTCTAATTCATACAAAGATCTTCAATCCATGCTGCTCCAAATGCAGGAGTTAATGCTTAAGAACCATGAAGATATTAAAAAAGAAATAGGTGAAGTGAGAAACGATACATCCAAGTTAAAAGAAAGGATGCAAAATATGGATAAAAGGCATGAGGCTTTTGAACAACAGATGTTAAAACAAGAACAAAAAATTCAGGATCTGGAAAATAGGATTGACCAGGATCATAAACAAATGGAAGACCTAACTGAAAAATTAGTCCATGCCAATAAAGAATTAGAAAACACTGTAATTCAACTAGAGAGCGAAAAAGCTAACCACTTCCTTAGATTTCAAAACCTCAGGGAGGAGAAAAGTGAGGATTTACCAGACATTATGGCCGACATTCTTTCAAAGGCATTGGGCATTGAAAAGGACACAATGCTAAACGAAATTGATGAAGTCTACAGAATCAATACTAACTACGCCAGACGCTATAACCTCCCTAAGGAAGTTCACATCAAACTTGTAAAAAAATCAGTCAGAGACGAAATTCTTCACAGAGCACGGGAAGACCCCATAGATTACAAAGGGAGACAATTGGTTATTCTAAAACAAGTCCCGAAACACGTCAGAGACTTACGTAGGCCATACACTTTCTTATCAGCTAAACTGACCAGGCACAACATTAACTTTAGATGGCTTGTCCCAGAGGGAATGCTTGTGACCTGGCAAGAGAGAAAGATTAAAATAGATTCGGTCGATAAAGCCGAAGAATTTTTTGAAAAACATTTTACTAGTGATCGGACGACCGAAATAATAAACAATAAAGAAACTAGGAATCCTACACCAATTAGTGAACAGCCAGTGGACCAGATTCCAAATAGATCGGAAGAAACACTGGCTACTGATAATTTAACTACTGGAAATAATGGCTACGCAGGCTTACCAAAAGAGACTAGAAGTACTAGGGCAACTAGACCAAAGTACAGATAACAAAAATTTAGCACAAAATACATCTAACAGGGGAATTGAGCTATACTCAATTAACATAAATGGACTGAATGTGCCAAAAAAAAGAAATAAAATTTTAAATAAAATTGCTAAATTAAACTTAGATATTATTGCAATGCAAGAAGTGCATATTAAAAACAAATTTGAACATCTTCTTAACTTGGGAACCTGTTTACATCTCTAGCCTCGGAAAAAAGAGAGGCGTAATTTGTTATATTAACCCCAACATTCAAGCTAAATTGAAATACAAAGATAGAGAAGGTAGAGTTTTGATATTAGAATTACAAAAAGAATCAGAAACAATAACCTTAATTAATATTTATGCCCCGAATGAAGGCCAAGAAAGATTTTATAAAAAATTACTTAATACCATAAAAGAATATGCTACGGACAATATTTGCTTATTAGGGGATTTTAACGGAATAATTGATAAGGAACTGGACTACAATAATGACAAAAGGAATAAGCACAAGAAAAAAATATTACCCAAAGCCTTTTTTGACTTAATTAAAGAATTAAAACTTAAAGACAGTTGGAGAGACAGAAATCCTAACCTCAAAAAATTCACTTTCTATTCAGATAGGCACCAATCTTGGTCAAGACTGGATATGGTCTGGACCACAATAGAACTTAATACCAAATTTCAATTGGTAGAGATAGAACCCAATCTTATTTCAGACCACAATGCACTAAAAGTAATATGGAAAGGAACCAAACAATGTCCTAGATGGACGCTTCAAAAATCTATACTTAACCAGGAAAGTTTTAAACAGAAACTCCAAACAGAAATGAAATTTTTCTTTCAAGAAAACATTAAAGAACACACCAGTCTTCAAAATGTATGGGATACAGCCAAAGCCGTAACTAGAGGAATAGCTATTTCGTATATGGCCAAAGAACATAAAGTAAAAAAACAGAAATCGATTAAACTAGAAGAAGAATACAGGTATCTAGAAGAAAACTTACAAAAATATCCCCCCAAAAAAGAATTTAAACAAAAAATGTCACAAATAAAACATTAGTTAAATTTAATAGATCAACAAAACCTAGCACAACAAATTAAAAGTTGCAGTCAATATAATTTTGAAAATGCCAACAAACCTAGCAAATGGTTAGCTAATAAACTCAAAAAACAAAAAGAAAAGAAACTCATAAACTGTCTTAAGACAACAAATAGGGAAATATGCCATGACTTGGAAAGGAAAAAACAGATTGCTAGTGAATTTTACAGTAAGCTCTATGATAATCCTAAAAATATATTTTTTTATTTTTAGGTGAAAAGATCGCCCTTTCCTTGCAGCGCCACTGCGGGCATCCTTTTTCTCGTAAAAATAACAATGTTTATTTTTACGTGAAGACCTCCCTTTGAAGGAGCTGGGGAATTCCTCCCACGAAGAGATTCCGGGGGTGGAGCTTTGACATCACTGGCAGGTTGCTAAGGATGCCAAGGTGATCACTTCCTGGATTCCATGGAATCCAGGAAGTGATCACCTTGGCGTTCTTCGCAACCTGCCAGTGACGTGAAAGCTCCACCCTCGGAATCTCTTCATGGGAGGGATTCCCCATTCGGGTTCGAGTTCGGGTTCAGTTCGGGTTCGGCTGAATTTTGCGTAAAGTTCTTCCGAACTTGCCGAACCCAAACACCGTTGGGTTTGCCCATCACTTGTCTCGATTTAAAACACAAAATTAAGGTCCAATTAAAATTGAAATTCCAGTGTTGTTTCAAGTTCAGTTTCCATTTTCCTTCCACAGATAAACTAGGTGGACATTTTGTCACAATATTTATTAACCAACTTTTTGTTAAAAGATTAAAAGTCTACCTGTATCATCTACCCTGTTCCAAGAGAGCTACACTCTATTTCCTCTGACTGTAGAACAGATAACATGTGAGAATGGAAGCACATCTTCATTGGAATCCTAGATTCCTTAGGATCCTTTCAAATACTATGCTAATCTAAGAATAGAAATTCATAAATCCAGGTTAAACACTAAGCCAGTGATGGAGAACCTTCTTCTCCTCAGGTGCCAAAAATGTTTATGCATGTGCTATTGCAAGTGGATGCCTGCCCTCACCTATAATTCAATGCCCCCCATGCCCCCCACCTCCATGCTGCCCCACACATGTGCACACGATCCTCCTGCTTCTTAGTTTCCCAACTTCTGGTGGGCCTGATAGGCCCATTTTTCACTCTCCCCATCCTCCAGAGGCTTCTTTGGAGCTTGGAGAGTCCAAAACCACCTCCCCAATTCTCCCGGAGACCATCCGGAGGCTGGAAATGTAAGCCGAAAATCAACTGGCTGGCTCACACATGTGCACTGGTTCTGAGCTAGGGCAATGGTTCATGTGTTGGCAGATATGGCTCCATGTGCCACCTGTGGCATGTGTGCCAAAGGTTTGTCATCATGGCACAAAGCTCTCTCTATAAAAGTAAAGCAATAGTTGTGAACTCAGAACAGACTATTCTCTGCAGAAGAAATTCAACTTAGTTAACTGTTCATTGTTCTTGGTCTTGAGTCTTAGATAACTCTTAGTTTTATATATTTGAACTTTGGAATCTCTGCCATTGTAAAAAAAAAATGCATTCCTTCTAGAAGAACATGGCCATCAAAATTGCTAATACATAACAATCTTTAAATCAGACCCATATGTACACTGTTAAGGAGACTTTATTGTTCATCTGGCACCTGGCGCTTTTTAGTTATTTCCCTAAATATTTGCGGTTTTGTTCATTGCAAATTCAGTATGAGGACGATGTTTCTATCAGCTCTCCTCTGAAATGGGATTGCCAATAATAACTCTTGTCAAAAATACTATTCTGTTCCAGGACACATTTTCACAATCAAGTGATAATTAAAAAATGTTCTTAAAAAATGACCTAGAGTCAATAAACTGCAGCAGTACTTCTAACTTAAATATTGGGGCGGGGGGTGTTAGCTGCTAATTTCGGTTTGGTTGAGTTTGGTTAAGAGTAAGACTGGAGAAAAAGCAGCAGGGTTGGGAGCAACTTACAAGAAGGACTTGCAATCTTTCCTGCTGGCTTCCCCATTGATTGTGATGGTGGGAAGAAGACAGGGAAGGTTGCGAGTGGTGATCACATGACCAAACATAAGTTGCCAAATGCCTTGATTGTGATCACATGACTGTCCTTGAGCAGAATACCTCCAAGTAGTAGCAAAAGGACAGCTCTGCCTCTGCTTTTTAGCAAGGGTAAGTATAATCACCTTTAAAAATGACATATGTCCCCTCAAATAGTTAAAGGGAATAATCTTTTTGTGGAGGACACATTGGCATTCTAATAGCAATTCTGCAAACATATTTTATTTCTAGAGGAGGCACAATTTTTCCTTTACCTTTACCTTCCACCCAACTTTGATGATTCAAATATTTTACTGTGCAGGTATATGTGTCAGGCTTCTGATTGATGCCCTAATTAAATCATGTCTCAAGACAAGCTTCAAAAGAAATCCAGTTATTTATTAAGAGCTTCATGTCAGCAGGGACCAAGTGAAGCCAATTCTGACCTCACTTAATTCACGCCTTGGCTCTGATCCTGTTTTCCCCTCTCCTAAGGTATGTCACGAGTCACATTCCCCAATGAAGCAATTTTGTAGAAGTCACTCCCTCTGGCCATTGCGGATCTCCATGGAGATGACCTTGATGTTGCCAGCTGAAATGTGCTTTGTTTTGACTGAAATGCAAATTCCTCAATAAAAATAAATAAAAATAATAATAATAATAATAATAATAATAATAATAATAATAATAATAATAATTTGTTAGACTTTTATGCCACCCCTCTCTGAAGACTCGGAGTGGCTCACAACAAGTAATACATGATCAAAGTAATCAATGCAGCTGCAAGGCCGCATCGGACTGCCTATGGCAATTCAAGAGTAGGTCAAGAATGCCTCGCAAATTGTCAGTACGTTTATAAAGACATGTAATTGCCCCTTTTAGGTGTTCTACAAAAGAACTACTGTTAATACTTTACTAAGCTAAGCAAGATGGATTCAGCCAATATACTTATAAGATACCTCAATAGGGTTCCCAATTAAGGCAAAGAAAGTGGTAGGAATTGGAAATGGGGACAAATATGGAAAGGAGACACAATAATCGTTTAATTTTCTTGGCATTGGGAACAAAAATTACAGTGAAAAACTGCAAAAGGAAAAGGAAAGAAAAATATTTAGGTCTTCCCTTTTCCAGTACCCAAGAATCATTTTTTAAATGGCAGGAATGGGCTAGAGGTAGCTAGGAGGCAAAAGTGCTGTCAGTTTCAGGCAGCAGCACAAGCAACAGGGGAGAGGGTTTGAATCAACTAATTAAGGACACAGATGAGCTTGTTAACTCACCATGAACACTTATTAGAAAAGTGCTGCACTGCAGAGAAAAAGAACTCAGAAAAATATTGCTTGTAGATTCTCAAAAATGCATATCAAATTTAATTAGAATAGAATAACAGAGACGGATGGTACCTTGGAAGTCTTCTAGTCCAACCCCCTGCTTAGGCAGGAATCCGTACACCACTTCAGATAAATGGTTATCCAACATCTTCTTTAAAACTACCAGTGTTGGAGCATACACAACTTCTGGAGGCAAATTGTTCCACGGATTAATTATTATAACTGTCAGGAAATTTCTCCTTAGTTCTAAAGGAAGTGTATTCATTTTGATTGTTGAAATTCTGCCAACTAATGAAATTTGTAATTTAGTCCAGTTTTCCATATATTGTTTTGGTTTTAATGGTAGCATTTTTGAACTTAATTTATTGTTGTTGGTAGGATTTGATGCTGTTTTATGATTTCTCCCTACCCCTCCCATAATCCCTGGGGTTCTTGGCTCTCAAATATGCCAGTTTTGGGGGGGGGGGGGAAACAATGGATAAATTAAAACTGGAAAGGATTATATAAAGAAAGACCAGCCATTATAAAAATCTGTTGGCCACTTATACTCATATAAAAATCCTGTACCATGATTTTCAAATTATTTTTATATTTTTTTGGGGAAATATACAATGTACTTCATTTTCTGCCAAACAAATGACAATGGATTTTAAAATCCAAATTAATTCAAAAATAAATTACATGCATAGATAGGATTTTTTAAAAACCCAAAACTGCAGGCCTTTCTTTTTTCCCCCTGTGAGTCTTGTCTTTTTAATTTATAAATGTAGCAATTTACTCTGTTCATGTACATTGGTGTGTTTTTCTGATGCAGCATGCATTAATTACAAGTCAGGGTTAATTAAAATATGTCATTGCCTAATTAAACATTATTCTACTGTGCAGAGAATCTTGGAGCAATAAGATGGCTAAGATTGCTAAGGCAATCCATCCCCCAACATCCAACCCCACCACAACAACAAATCTATTATCTACCCTTAAATGCCACACTTCACCTCCTACTTTGTTACAGAGCCCCAGACTATGACATCATACATGCGAACAAATTAACCTCACTGCTAACATGGGCAGCCTCCCTGGGGTTCTTTATCTTTACCCCCTTATCTTTCTTGGATATCTCAATCTACCTCACATTACTGGACTCAACAACTATCCCAAAGCAGCGTACTAGGACCAACACTCTTCATACTTTATATAAATGACCTTTTTGATCACATTACAAGCAACTGCATTCTTTTCACTGATGTTGTAAAACTCTTCAACACCCCCGATTACACTGTTATCCTCCAAAAAGACCTTGACTTTGTGTCAGAATGGTCAAACATCTGGCAACTCCAAAATCAACCAACAGATGCTCTGTCGTACACATTGGCAAAAGAATAGAACACCAAATACAAGCTGAATAGACAAGACCTTGCAGACAATCCTTACTCTGTAAAAGATCTTCAAATACTCATATCAAATGACTTAAGTGCCAAAGCCCCCTGCAACAACATTGCCAAAAAGGCTTCAAGAGTTGTTAAATTAATCTTATATAGCTTCTTCTCAAGTAATATCACACTAATAACCAGAGCATACAAAACTTTCACCAGACCAATCCTTGAATACAGCTCATCTGTCTGGAACCCATATCGCATTGCATACATAATTACATTAGAAAGTGTCCAGATATACTTTACAAGGTGAGCTTCCCACTCCTCTAATAGCAACAGAATATCTTACACAACCAGACTTGAAATACTAGGCTTACAAAGCTTAGAACTTTGTTGCCTTTGACACGACCTAAGCATAGCTCATAAAATCATCTGCTACAATGTCCTTCCTGTCAATGACTACTTCAGCTTCAACCTCAACAATACAGAAGCACACAAAAGATACAAACTCAAATAAATTGCTCCCAACTTGAGTGTAGAAAATATGACTTTAGCAACCGAATAGGTAATACCTGGAGCCTACTACCTGACTTTGTGGTTTCATCACCAAACCCCCAAAACCTTACCCTTAGACTGTCTACCTGATTTCTAAGAGGTCAGTAAGGGGCGTGCATAAGTGCACCAGGATGCCTACCATCCCTCTCTTAATGTTTCCCTCTTACTAGTATCCACCTCATGTATATGTACAACGTTATATCTATGTATATTACCATATGTACTTGAAAAATTAAAAAAAAGTACAGGCATAGGGAAGTATGCCTTTTTTCATTATTTACTGTCAGTTTCAATTAATATGCCTTTTGGCTGCAAACAATGGCACAGTCTGTGTGCCATTATGCTTCTGTCAGCAACATGCATGCCATTATGCTCAAGTTCCTCCTTGTGTTAGGCAATAAACAATCCAAGCATGCAAAACACAAAACAGATGTTCCCTGGGGATTGATCAGTTGGCTACAGCAGAACTGGAAGAGTATCCCTAATGGCATCACTTATCAAGGAGAAATATCCCATGGCTTTCTCTGGATCACTGGTTGATATTCATGAAGCATCCGGCAGATTTCTTCAGGAAGCACCATTTTACACTCTTGTTTATTTATTTAAGTCCATTTATACAGCTGCCCATATTCCTGATTCTGGGCGACTTACAACAAAAACATAAAACATGCCAAAAACATAAAAACAGCCATACAAACATTAAAAACAATTAAATAATTAGAAGCCATACATTAGAATGTCCAGGAAAGCCATTCAAAAACAATACAGCCATTTTATGGCTCCACATTCTGTGATTCCTCAGGCCAGATGACAAAGCCAGTCTTCCAAATTGCCATCAAGCTCAAGACCAGGTGGATCTCAAGGAAATAATGTTCTCTAGGGTGCGGGCAGCACCAAATGACACTCTCTAGTGGACAGAACTCACAAACCTGCTTCTGCCAGATCTGACGGAACAGGTACAGTAGATGTTACTGGGAGAGGTGGTTCATCAAATAACTTGGCCCATGACATATGTGGCTTTATAAATTATTACCAGTATCTTTGAGCAGGAGTTGTGAATCCAGAAGACCCCCAGATTGTGCACTGGTTCTGTCTGGGAAAGTGCAACCCATCCAGAACCAAATATGGCAAAATTACTAGATGTAGAGTAGGTGACAGGCACTTAAGCCCAGAGTGCTACGTTTTGCCAAATTGGGTCAAAGCCTGTGGCTCACCATTCAAATTACTAAAGCCTCCATACATTAATGTAGTTTACTTATTAAATTTTAAAACTGCCCATTTCCCTTACAGAGGAGGTCTGGGCATTGTACAAATAAAATATTTAAAATATGACAATGTATAAAATTTTAAAACATGCAAGAGTGATTAAATGTCAACAATTTAATTTTCACAGCAAAATCACTTCATGAAATAACAAATTTAATTATCCAGAAAATAGTACAATCTCATTATTAAAAACCTTAACTATAAAATTGTCCCCAAATTGTAATCAGTTAGGTATATTTTACTTTTCCTAATACTTGGACCCCTTAATTCTCCATTAATTCCCTTAATTCTCCATTAACAGATACTCCAATTTTTCATTCAAAAATTTTGATTACCTTCAGTCCTTGTTTTTTTCTTATATTACTTTGACAATGAAGAAGACTAGGGAAGCCATTGGAATAGATGCTTTGGGGTGGCAGTAGATGGAGTTTGAAATGAACTTAAGAATTTCAAACTGAAATTCAAGGTATCATCTTGTGGTGATTAAGAGGAAGTAGAGATGAGTAATTGTTGAGGAAGATGAAAAGAAAAATGAGTGAATATGAAAAGATGCCAAAGTTCTACTCATCACCAGAATTGAATATATGACTGCTCTCTTCCTTATTGGGATTCTTTGGGCACAGATAGCCAGAGCTATTACAATTGTCTATCAAGCATTAAAGTCACAGCTCACCGCAGTTTAGATGACTATCTAAAGTACACCAGCTTTAGCAGTTGCCTGTATAGTATACAGCATACAACCTAGCATTCAATGATGTTTCAGGGAGGGATATATAAAACTGCTCAAAAAAATAAAGGGAACACTCAACTAAAACATCCTAGATCTGAATGAATGAAATACAGTGATACCTTGTCTTACAAACTTAATTGGTTCCGGGATGAGGTTCTTAAGGTGAAAAGTTTGTAAGACAAAACAATGTTTCCCATAGGAATCAATGGAAAAGCGATTAATGCGTGCAAGCCCAAAATTCACCCCTTTTGCCAGCCGAAGCACCAATTTTTGCGCTGCTGGGATTCCCCTGAGGCTCCCCTCCATGGGGAACCCCACCTCCGGACTTCCGCATTTTTGCGATGCTGCAGGGGAATCCAAGCATTGTAAAAATGAGCGCTTTGCTGGCAACGGAAGTTTGGAGGTGGGGTTTCCCAGTGAAAAGAGCATCAGTGAAATTGCAGCATCGCAAAAACACCAAAGTCCTCAAAACCCCACCTTCGGCCCTTTGTATTTTTGTGATGCTGCGATTTTGCTGAGGCTCCTCTCACTGGGAAACCTCACTTCCGGACTTCCCATTTTTGCACTGCTGGGATTCCCCTGCTGGGATTCCCCTGCACCATCACAAAAACACGGAAGTCCAGAGGTGGTATTTCCCATGGAAGGGAGCTTCAGAAGAATCCCAGCAGTGCAAAAATGGGTGCTTTGCTGGCAACGGAAGTCCAGATGCGGGAATCCCAGTGGCGGCGGTGGGTTTGTAAGGTGGAAATAGTTTGTAAGAAGAGGCAAAAAAATCTTAAACCCCGGGTTTATATCTCGAAAAGTTTGTATGATGAGGTGTTTGTAAGATGAGGTATCACTGTATTCTAATTGAATACTTTCTTCTGTACAAAGCTGAATGTGCACAACAGCATGTGAAATTGATTGGCAATCAGTGTTGCTTCCTAAGTGGACAGTTTGATTTCACAGAAGTTTGATTTACTTGGAGTTATATTGTGTTGCTTAAACGTTCCCTTTATTTTTTTTGAGCAGTGTATATACAGTTTACCTTCTTTTAAGCTCTAAAGAAGAGATGTAGATGCTGCATGATGTTATTTTTTATTTTTTTTTATTATTTATTATGACATTTATATGGTGCCCAATCACCAATAATATCCCCAGGTAAGGATAGAGGCATTGTATATATAATACTCACAAAATGAAGAGAAGAAGAGGGTATAGTAATGAGGATAAGGGAGAAGATAATTTTTGGGGGGACTTTTTAAGAAAATAGAAATTCTCATGAAACAGAAAGACAAAAAAATTGTTCCTCCTCATAAAAGGTCTTCCATCTGGCTACAAATTCATGCAAATATCAAAACTTTTTTCTGGAAAAGTCCCTGCATTTGTGCACCCCACAAACTTTAGATCCAGCTGAGGTTGAATCTAGCCTGTTAGCCCCTCACAAACCAGGGAATCCTGCAGGAATGACATGGTCCTATTGGAGTGTTTGGAACAAAAGATAGGAATTCACTTCAAGTTCAAGTCCACCCATCATATGAGCACTGTCTAGTACATTAACTTCTTCTTCCTTTGAAAGCCGTTACTTGTTTTTGATTGATGGCTTCTCTAAGCACTAAGGCGTTAAGGACAACATTGATCTAATCTTGGCAGAGGCTAAGTCATTCAATGTTTTCCTGCTGCCTATCAGTTTCTCTCACCATAGAGAATACAACAAGCCAAGGAACTCCTTGTCTCTAAACCAAAAGTCCCCTCCCCCCCATGATTGTTTCTGGTCCATCTTCTCAATATGTGCACATGTACATGCCAATGCACACATGTTCTTAAAGAACAAACACCACCCTGACATTTGGTTTCCTACAAATAAAATTTGTAGTGACCTTGGATTAATTTATTATGGTTAGGAAAAGTAAAGCTTTGCATGTATATTTCTTGAGCATTTCAAAAACTCAGGAGAAAAATCTTTTAATATATCAGTTTTGTTTATCACTCAGTACATGTATGTTTCTATTCTACAGTACACCTTTCTGGTCTTAAGATAATCCTCTTCATTAAAAACAAAGTCTCAGTGACCGATTAGGTCCCACAGAGTTGGCCTTGTCCGGGTCCCGTCGACTAAACAATGTCGTTTGGTGGGGCCGAGGGGAAGAGCCTTCTCTGTGGCGGCCCCGACCCTCTGGAACCAGCTCCCCCCTGAGATTAGAACTGCCCCCACCCTCCTGGCCGTAAGCTCCTTAAAACCCACCTCTGCTGTCAGGCATGGGGGAACTGAGATAACTTCCCTAGGCCTATACTGTTTATGTATGGTATGTTTTGTGTATGTTTTCTTAAATTATGGGTTTTTAGTTTTAATTATTAGATTTGTATTGTACATTGTTTTTTCTATTACTGTTGTGAGCCGCCCCGAGTCTACGGAGAGGGGCGGCATACAAATTTAATAAATAAATAAAATAAATAAAGTCAAAACAAGAGAAAAAAACAATGTTGTCTGACAAGAGATGATATAATGTCTTCTTTTTTTCTTTTCTTTTACATACTTTACATACCTTGAAAATTGCAGAAATTTCAAATTGTTTTAAAGTTTAAAATTTTTCAAAACTGGATAAAGCATAGAGAAAACATAAAAGACAGTTTGTCATATTTTAAATAAAGTAAAATAGCTGCAAAGAACAGCTTTTTAAATGTATCATTTAGAACCTTTCTGACAGCAGTTCTTTAGATGATATGTGGGATTTCCCTGGCTTTTATTAAAAGAACGAGGGTTTCAAACATTGAGATGAATTAAAAGTTCTCAAAGAAATGACCCAAGACTTGTAATTAGGCTAAATATGTGTATAGAAGATGCTAATGGTGGAAAAAAGTAAAAGACACAACTTGACACAAAGAAATGCCAATTAACCAGCCAAATATGAAGTTTGTAATATATGAAAGTAAAACTGATTCAGTACACTAGATCTTATTACTCAAACATAGTGAGAAGAGAGGAGATCAGGATTAGGGCTATCTAATAAATCTGGATCAATAGTGGGTTCTAAAACATGTTAATGGTTTCCTTGCATGCTCATGCGGACTCGCAACACTTCTGCGCATGCACAGAAGCATCCCAGGCTGATGGCAGTGCCTCCCACTGCCCTCACTATCAATTCACAGAACTCAACCAAACCATGAGCAACTTACCGTTGCTCCAGATCTCATGAGTTCCTTATCCATAGTATAAATTGGACAATGGGTTATATACATTCGTGGGATAAATGCAGCCTGAATTACATGCACAAATAATTCAAGTTCCATAGATTGGGCAGTAAAACACCCTTTAAATTTTGAAAAACGAATATACATATAGATCTCTGTCTGGTCCAGATTTGATCATATAAATGTTTCTCTTAGTGTTCCTTTTAGAAGGATTCTTGACAGGCTTACTCAGAGTGATGACAGAGGCACCCTTATGTTATCTACTATCTCAATCCATAAGATAGGCAGTGGTAAAATCCAAATTGTTTTACTATCAGTTCTGTGGGCATGGCTTGGTGAGAATGGCTTGGTGTGCATGGCAGGGGAAGGATACTGCAAAATCTCCATTCCCACGCCACTCCAGGGGAGAGATACTGCAAAATCCCCATTCTCACCTCACTCTGGAGCCAGCTACAGGGGGTATTTGCTAGTTCTCAATATTACTCAAAATTTCCACTACTGGTTCACCAAAACCTGTAAGAACCTACTGGATTTCACAGTTGAAGGTAGGTCAAGTTTCTGGAGCTTGTAATATAACTTAATATCTCTAAGAAGTGATGAATTCCAGTTTTATGTAGTCAGCAAAGCTATGAATTTTGTCTATGATATTTTTAAAGGAAACTCAACTCTGGCAAGAGACCTACCATTGTTACCCTACTTTCCTATATACATTTAAGTGAAGAAGGGAGTTTACTAGAGGGAGTAACAAAAGTGAGTTGGAGAGGGAAAATTAAATCATGTTTGCGGTCCCAAGGATATCGTGAAGATCTCGTATTGTTTTCATAGTTCCTGTTTTCTATTTTATTGCTTCTGAAATTGAATTGTGCTTTTATCTTGTTTTGTTTTACAGTGCCAGAAACTCAATGGATAAATCCTAAATAAGTAAGAACATGACCAGGTTTCCAGAAGCAGATGTGGACATGGAATTACAGAGCACAGAGTTACAAGTTTTTGTATTTTATATTTTGTAGGAAGTTATAGAATAAAAAAATTATTTCCTACAAAATATAAAATGTGGAGTCTATAAAACGTGGAGTCTATAATATACAGTAAAACCATAATTTTGAGGCTTTAATCATGCACCGGACATACATGCCCTACAACATTAAGCATTAGTGACTTGTTTACAAATTCTGCCTTTTAATTATGATGAATTGCAAAACTATTTTTCATAACTTTCCAAACTTCTTGCATAAATGTGCAGGAATATCAATAATATGTTTCTAAGAACTTCCTATATTTTGATTTATTTTTAAAATTAAAAATTGCCTGCCTCAATTTTTTCTTAAAGGCACCCTTTTCAAAGGAAGACCAAAAGTATTTATAAATGATGTTTTGCCATTATTTGCTCCTTAGCATTCTGAAAATATTGTCAAACATGCACCCGATATTTAACAAGATAATAAAATTAGTTTAATTTTTAATTATTGGTAAAATTTGAGTATTGGCTGTTTTGGAAAGACTTAAAAGAAACCTTTGGTTTTGGTTATAGCTTACAGATTTTGTTAATTATTGAATAATACTGTTTTAATAAAAACTAATCAACATGCCTTGGTACACTATTATGGAAAAGTATTAGGGAAGCAAAGGAATTTCTGGTTACTATAAAACTAAAATCTGATGTGTTTCTTTCTCTCATGCTCAAGACATAATTGAGAAGCTTAAATATGCTTTGGAATGTTCTGCTTTTGTAAATACATAAATTGTAGAGAAGAGTTTAATCATGTCTATCATCAACAATATCCTTGGTTCCATAGCATTTTAAACTATTGAATATACTTAATATGCTTTACTGCTAGTATTTCTATTAAAAAATGAAGCAGTGTGGCATAATGTTTAGGGTGCTAGATAGGAACTTGGAACACCCAAGTTGAAATCCACATTCCGTCTTGGAAAACTTCAGACCAGTCATTATTTCATAGACTAATATATTACAGTAATACCTCATCTTACGAACTTAATTGGTTCCAGGACGAGGTTCGTAAGGTGAAAAGTTCGTAAGATGAAACAATGTTTCCCATAGGAATCAATGGAAAAGCCAATAATGCGTGCAAGCCGATTAGGAAAATCCAAAACATTAAGGCTTTAAAAAAAAAAGCTGCCGGCAGACGAAGCTGAGGCGAACGGAGTGGGGGGAGGGAAACCCATGGAGATCTAGAGGGGAGAATGGGGCAGGACAGAATGGAGAAAAACGGAGGAAACCCATGGAGATCCAGAGGGGAGAATGGGGCAGGACAGGGTGGGAAAAAACGGGAGGAACTCAAGTCTGGAGGTGGGGCATCCCAGCGGCCGGCGGCAGGTTCGTAAGGTGAAAAAAGTTCGTAAGAAGAGGCAAAAAAATTCTGAACCCTGGGTTTGTATCTTGAAAAGTTCGTATGACGAGGGGTTCGTATCATGAGGTACCACTGTATTGGGTTTTGTCAGGATAAAATTAAAGAAGGGAGTTCTATACACGTTGACCTGAACTTCTGTGAGAAAGGCTTTTATCAGTTTAAGAAAATCATAGTTAGATAAATTTTGTAGAAAGCTAAAAAGAGAGGGAAGGACAGGGAGCATGCGAGAAATATATATATTTATCTTTCATAGTACAGGGATCTCTATGGGATGAATTAAAGCCGAACTAAAGGACCAGGCAGAAAAGAGTTAAAATTATTAAGATGGTTATAAGTTGTCTTTGAAATATAACAACTACAGTGATCTCTCGATTATCGCGAGGGTTCCGTTCCAAGACCCCTCGCGATAATCGATTTTTCGCGATGTAGGGTTGCGGAAGTAAAAACACCATCTGCGCATGCGTGCCCTTTTTTTCATGGCCGCGCATGCGCAGATGGTGGAGTTTGCGTGGGCGGCGGGGAAGACCCAGGGAAGGTTCCTTCAGCCGCCCAGCAGCTGATCTGCTTGGCAGCGCAGCAGCAGCGAGCAGACGAAGATCGGGGTTTCCCCTTTGCGTGGGCGGCGGGGAAACCCCGATCTTCGTCTGCTCGCTGCTGCTGCGGCCGCCCAGCAGCTGATCTGCTCGGCAGCGCAGCAGCAGCGAGCAGATGAAGATAGGGGTTTCCCCGCCGCCCACGCAAAGGGGAAACCCCGATTCGGCTCCTCGCTGCACTGCCGAGCAGATCAGCTGCTGGGCGGCCGAAGGAACCTTCCCTGGGTCTTCCTCGCTGATGCCCCCGCTCGCCCGCCCACCCGCCAGCAAGAGGGGGAGAGATAAAGAGAGAGAAGGAAAGAAAGAGATGAGAGAGGGAGGAAGAGAGTGTGAGAGAGGGAGAAGCAAGATAGAGAAAGAGAGAGAGAAAGAAAGATGAGAAAGGAAGGAAGAGAGTGATGTCATCGGGTGGGAAAAATCGCGATATAGCGTTTCGCGAAGAACGAGATCGCGAAAATCGAGGGATCACTGTATATATAAAGTTGTCTTTGAAATATGGACTGAGATATTAATAATTCATTGGTAACTAATATCTTAGAAATTACCCAGATTTCAATGGTTAAACTTTTAGAACACAACGTTATAGAATTTGAAAGCATAGAAGACAACAAAATTAAGATGACCAAAATGGAAATACAAACACAAATAAAGAAAATAATGGAACAGCTGCCACAAGAAATTATGACGAAGCCTCTGTATAAAGTAAGTTGGTGAAAGCTTTGAAGACTGCTTTTAAAAGCTGAAGATTAATGAAGGATCAAGTTGTGCAATGCCATTGGAGAAATTTAAAAGTCAAGATTGTGAAGAGAAAATAGAAGGAATATAAATTTAGACTATTTGACCAGGGATAAACTATTTGATTGATATTTCTGATAACACCTATGGAACTTTTTACTGAACCAGGACTTACATTAAAAGATGACGATTTATGGATTGTATGTAGATAAAAGTTAGATTATGGCAAGAAGAGGGTTTTTTAATCATAATTTTAAAAGAAAGTGAAATGTTACTATATTAATTTATGCTCAGTGTGATGCAAATTGAAAGCCACTTCTATAATAGTGTCTTTGTCTCTTGTTTCTTTTCTACTGCTTCTTGAAGCTTCTGAACTTTTCTTTTACTCCATCCCCCTTTCTAGATTGGTTTGTATTAAGATTAAGATTTATTAGATTTGTATGCCGCCACTCTCAGAAGTCTTTTTATATGTTTATTAATAACTTCAATAAAAATCATATTTTTTTTTATTATTTCAAAAAAGAAAGAAAGAAAAAGAAAATACTAGTGGGCATGCTAAAATAAAATAAAAATAAAAATATAATGCTGTTCATTCCATAACCAGAGTTAATTGGTTGAGCCGGGCAGCTATAGAAATTGCACAAACAAACAATACTGATTTTTGAATTTGTCCCAATATGAAACTTTGATATATCATTCACAATTTATCGAAATTTAGTTCACATCTTTATTTTTATTTCCCCCTTGTTTAATACCTCCACTGATAAGTTGAAATGCTCTTCTCTCATTCTATTTAAATGTAATAGCAATAGCAATAGCACTTAGACTTATATACCACTTTAAGGTGATTTGCAGCCCTTTCTAAGTCCAGCATATTACCTTCAACAATCTGTGTGCTCCTAGGGAAAGAATTTAACTGTATTGAGAGGAAGAATGTATTTCTGTGTAATAGACAGGAGTGGGCTGCTGCACGGATTTTTTTTTTGGGGGGGGGCGCAGTGGGATAGCAAAAATGGAGCTGCACCCCAGAGCACCCAATTTGCACTGAAATATATTGAAAGAAAATGCAGGGCATCTTGCATAAGCCACACCCACAGAGTGGTAGTAAAAATTTTGGTAGCTCTTCACTGGTATTAGGCATCCATCGAAGGAAAAGTGACAAACTAGGCAGTGTCATCTTAAAGTGCTAATTCTGTTTCTTATGTGGTTACATGCAATATTGTGATGCAAAAATTGAGATGGAATGATGACATCATAGTGAATCAGCTTGTGAAATAAAATCTTGTCATAACAAAAAAACCCCCAACAACCTTATCAACAGAAGGAATAGAATTCTGTGAAATCTTTTTCATATTTGGACCTTCATTTTTAACCTTCAATTTTAATTAAGTTTGCAATTGGGAGTAAATGTCTGTTTTGTATCTTCAATTCTGTAGACTTTAATCTGCTTTAACAGTTCGTGACTTTTAATGCAAATATTATGACCAGGTTTACACAGCTGGTCAGCTGAGAAGTAAATGTATTATTTACTTCTCATGTTTGGATGAATTGAACTGGGAGTTGGATTTAGCAAATGAAATCCATGAAGCCGTAAGTCATAATATACTGTTCATATGACAGATCTGTCTGTCTTGCCAGAAAGATTGAGAACACAGTCTTTATTATTGGAATTACTAATATTTGGATGAATTGAATTGGATTTAACAAATGAAATCCATTAAACTATAAATCATTATATACTGCTCAAACCACAGATCAAAATAGTTTGCCAGAAAGATTGAGTACACAGTCTTTTTGAAACTGAAGATGCTGTACAGGAACTTAAAAAGTCTTATTTTCTTGTTGAATATGCATGACTTTAAAGTAACATTGACTTTATCTTGATTGACTAAGTAATACAATTCTGAAAAATTCATTTTTAAGATGAACATAATGTCAACTGTTTAATTAGGTGTATTACTTGATAGCACTTTTAATTTTGATACTTTGATGGCCTACTATATATACCAGAAGTATTCCATTTTTGTTCATTGCAACATTGATAATGCTGATGGCTTTCAAAAGTGAAGGATCTATCATTCCCAGCCAATTTGACTCACAGAAATTCATTTGAAAATTAATTTCTGTGGAATTTCCAAATTTTGAAGGTTTGAGATTGTAGAGGATAGCATATTAAATCCAGGAGCAAACCAGTGATTGACCAATTGACTAAAAAGGCAACCGATACTTAAAATGAAGACAATTCTTGCAGGAATATATAAACCTAAGATATATGTTACTCTGCATGACAGATGGTGACAATAAGATTTAAAACAACAGCAATTTGTCTTAAATTATGTTCCTAATTATAGCCCTGTGGTTGTTCAGTCTGAACCTCTGGGAAACAAGGAGCCAATACTAATATGACTGCTGTTAAAGGTTGGGGTACACCCCAAATATTAAAGAATAAAATTGTATTGCATTTCAAAAGCTTTGAATTATTATAGAAGCCATTATTCTATGTTTCATTTCCCCAATGTTCTTAACTCCCATAAAGTTCCTTCCTTATGGTCATGCTTCTAAAAACTAAACCCAGATGCATTTGGAAAAGAGAAAGAATTAAGTCTTTTTCAACCTTGTTTAGGGAGGCAGCTTCTTTCCCAATGATGGGATTAAGCTGATTTTTAGATGAATTTTTAAACTTAAATGACACATACACAATCATTAATTAAATTGTTCAAGGTAGTATCTTTTGGAAAATATGCTGTCTACTATGGTGGATAATAAAATCTGTGTTTTGATAAATCGCAAAATAAATGTTGGCAGTGTTTACATGTACAGTGATACCTCGTCTTACAAATGCCTCGTCATACAAACTTTTCGAGATAAAAACCTGGGGTTTAAGATTTTTTTGCCTCTTATTACAAACTATTTTCACCTTACAAACCCACCACCGCTGCTTGGATGCCCCACCTCCAGACTTCCATTGCCAGCGAAGCGTCTGTTTTTGCGCTGCTGGGATTCCCCTTAGGCTCACCTCCATGGGAAACCCCACCTCCAGAATTCTGTGTTTTTGTGATGCTGCAGGGGATTCCCAGCAGGGGAGCCTCAGTGAAATCGCAGCATTGCAAAAACACAGAGGTCTGGAGGTGGGGTTTCGAGGACTTTGGTGTTTTTGAGATGCTTTGATTTCACTGATGCTCCCTTCGCTGGGAAACCCCACCTCCGGACTTCTGTTGCCAGCGAAGTGCTCATTTTTGCGATGCTGGTATTCCCCTGCAGCATTGCAAAAACACAGAAGTCTGGAGGTGGGGTTTCCCATGGAGGGGAGCCTCAGGAGAATCCCAGCAGCACAAAAACGAGTGCTTCGGCTGGCAAAAGGGGTGAATTTTGGGCTTGCACACATTAATCACTTTTCCATTGATTCCTATGGGAAACATTGTTTCGTCTTACAAACTTTTCACTTTAAGAACCTCATCCCAGAACCAATTAAGTTTGTAACACAAGGTATCACTGTGCAGGTTGTGTTTTTAGGCTTTGTTTTAAATAGCAAGATACAATACAAAAATGCAATACAAAGAAAAAGATTAAAATGTTATTTATATAGGGAAAAACAAAACTTGCTATATTATAATGATTAAAATAAACTAATCAGGACACAAAACAGAAGAAAATACTAAGTAAGCAGAGAGAAAGACAGATCATAAAATATCAGAGGCATCAGTATAAAGATCAAATAAATCCTTAAGCATATCATTATTGATTCATCTTTTCATGTTTAGTATATAGAAACTTTCAAAAATAGATAACAGATTCATATTCTTAACCCTTCCTTAATTCTGGAGGATGATTTATTTAATGACTTATTTAATGAAAAAATTAAATGATTTCATTTGCTATGACACAGAAAATTTAATCAAGTATATTTATGGGTCTTTAGCACGGCATACACATTTTTCATTAGTTTATTTATTTGTATAAATTTTATAATGAGATTAGCATTCTAGCAAATAAAAGTCTGGTTTTTTAAAAAAACACCTTTTAATTCCACAAATGAAAAGGAAATATAAGTAATGTCCATTATATCTCCTGTTTTAAGAGTGTTTTCAAGTATCTAAGGAAAAGTGCAGTTTGCACAAAACAAATATAGAATTCAGTTGTTCTCACTAGTGGAGACAGAATGATTCTTAGCAGATGCTTTAGTCAAAGTCCTATTTGGGATGGCCATACTTGGAGAATAAATTAGAGGGAGAAAAATTTCATTTTTCCAGATATAGAAACACATTAAAAAAATGAACACTTTTAGCATCCACAATTTTCTTTTCAAAGAGGGATAGGACATCTTCCACCAAATCTGGATTAGACATTTCAGATGAAGACAGTTTACAGTAGGGGAAAGCAATTAAAAAGTAATATAAGGTTACCCAAGGTGAAAAAAACACAGGAAAAGAAATCTTGGAACTCTGTCATTTTTCACGGTTGCGTTATTACTTGGCGGAATCTGTATGATTCCTTACAAAACTGTGCACGCCTTCTTCCTTCATGGAAAGCTATCCATAGTAGCCATACATTACATTTGGATGAAGGAAACATTTTATGCTTCCCAGTTGAGCAGAATATTGGAAAGAAAACATGTAAAGGGATTCATGTCTCAGTAATCTATCTATCCACAAGGTAACTTAAAAAACTGAATAAAACATGATCCAGGTTGGGATGGTAGGAAAAACAAGCAAAAATAGAGAGACAGAAAGGAAGAAAGGGAAAGAAAGAGAAAGAGGAAGAGAAAGAGATAAGGGAAGAAAAAAGGAAGAAAAAAGAAAAGAAAGAGTAAAAAGGAAAGGAAAAGAAAAGGAAAAAGGAAGGAAGGTTGTGAGCCGCTCCGAGTTCATGGAGAGGGGCGGTATACAAATCTAATAAATTAAATTAAAATTAAATTAAGGAAGAAAAGAAGAAGGAAGGAAGGAAAGAAGGAAAGAAAAAAGAAAGAAAGAAAAAAGAAAGAAAAAAAGAAAGAAAGAAAGAAAGAAAGAAAGAAAGAAAGAAAGAAAAGAAAAGTTTTGGATAGAGGTTTTGGAGAAAAACATTCTTTTTTAAAAAAATATATTAATAAATTTAATAAATAAAAAATTCTTTTTATTAAAAGAAAAACATTGAACATGACATAACATTCCAATTTTAACATTTCCATCAAGTTATTTCTCCTCCTATATACAATTCTTTATATCTATATAAATATATTCAACTTCATATATAATGCTAAATCCATTTTTTCCAATTCACTAACATAAAAATAATACATTTCCAATTTGTCAACTAATTCATAATCTCAAAAATCCTTCTTGACTCCCAACAGTGGTACAATTTACCCCAGATTTCAAAGTATTCTAATTCATTCTTATCTTTCAACTCCACCCTAAGCCTGTCCATTTCAGCACAAGACAGTATTTTTTAATATCTCTTCCTCTGAGGGGGTTTCCTTGTTCTTCCATTTTTGTGCAAAAGCCAGTCTAGCAGCTGTCAAGATATGCAACATTAAATATGCTGTTACCTTATCATATTTATCTATAGTAATATCCAATAAGAAAACATCCTTGAAACACTTTCCCAATGCAACCATTCTTAGCCCTCTCTTCTCCTGCCTGGCCATGAGATCCAGATACTGTCCTGTGCTTCTCAGTGTACACATAGATATAAACATATACAGATGTGACACAAAGGAAGAGTAGAAGCAGATGTAACATGTTACTTCATTATACCGACAAAAATATACACACCTCCTATGACCCACTGCGGATAGAAGAATCGGGAAGATTCCAGATGCCATTGCTGTATGTAGTTTCCTTACTTGGTTAAAGTAGCTGCCTCACAAGCATACCATTGTTAGAGCCTCGGTGGTGCAGTGGTTAGAGTGCAGTACTGCAAGCTACTTCTGCTGCTCATTGGCTGCCAGCAGTTTGGCAGATAGAATCTCAGTATGCTATATAAGTCTAAGAGCTACTAGGCTTAAAAAAACACTGAAATAAAATAAAACACAATTTCTTTATGGACGTACTCAGCAAAAATATATAGTTTTCTATATATTAAATAGAATAACTCATTCATACATCTCAGGAAATGAAGAATAGACAGTGGTACCCCTACTTATGAACTTAATTCGTTCCATGACCAGGTTCTTAAGTAGAAAAGTTTGTAAGAAAAGCAATTTTTCCCATAGGAATCAATGTAAAAGCAAATAATGTGTGTGATTGGGAAAACCACAGGGAGGGTAGAGGCCCTGTTTCCTCCCAGGAGCTTCCTAGAGAGGCCCCATGGAGGCTTCTTCCTGCCTTCCTGGCTTTGTTTCCTCCCAGGAGATTCCTTGAGAGGCCTCACGGAGGCTTCTCCCTGCCTTTCCTGGTTACAGTTTCGGAGGCTCGGGTTTGTAAGTAGAAAATGGTTCTTGATAAGAGGCAAAAAAACCTTGGAACAAACTTCCAGCAGATGTGGTAGATAAATCCACAGTAACTGAATTTAAACATGCCTGGGATAAACATATATCCATCCTAAGATAAAATACAGAAAATAGTATAAGGGCAGACTAGATGGACCATGAGGTCTTTTTCTGCCGTCAGACTTCTATGTTTCTATGTTTCTATGAACACCCAGTTCCTATCTAGAAAAGTTCATAAGTAGAGGCATTCTTAGGTAGAGGTACCACTGTACTTGAACTTTGTGAGTAGTGGGTAAAGAAGGTGGCATTTATCCTATCAAAATGTTCAGAAGACTTGAAAATGAATTCATTAGATAAGCCTCCCCTATGTAATGTCCTCCAGATGTGTTGACCTTTACAGGGGAGTGTAAAGCACTTACATTTTAGGCTAATCTAACACTTTATTTTTGCACTGATTAATCAACACTAACAAATCTTTACCTAGGACACTTTTCTCGCCTTTTCTCCACTTGAATTCTTCCTCAAAGAGCATCGCAGGTGACAGCTTTGCTAAATCAGTCTAACAGGGAGTCACAATTAGATGGTGGTGTGGATGTTAATGTGTCTTCTGCCACCGTTTTACGGCTCATCTCACCTCAGGCCTTGTCATTTCTCCCTTTTTCATGAGGCACTGAATAAATAAAATGTTAAAAGGGAAAAGGGTAAAAGAAAGGAAGAAAAGAAAACCCCATTAGTCTTTAAATCAAAACAGTGTCAGTTTTATTTTTGTGGGAAAGGTCATATAAGATAAGGATGATGGAAACTGTATCCGAGCATACAGGTTCTGGAGTCACCCAGTTCAAGCAGTCTCAGCTGCCGAGGCCAGTTGCCAAGTAGAAAAAGAGCTAAACTTCATTGAAAATTCTTGAGTGCAGTATATTTCTCTTGGAACTAAAAATGTTAATGTAAAGTTATTATCCATATATTACTAAGTCAGGCACTTCCTTAAGTAGCTTGGAAAAATGGTAATATGTTGAAAACAGACAAGATTTAACGATGGATGTGGTACATAGTACATTTTCAGAACCACGTAGAGTAGAAACCTGAATAAATCCCTCATTTTACCTCAGGATCTATATGCAGAGGAAGAGTTTCTATTAGGTCTTTTTTTCCAAGCAGAGGAAGATATATATAGATATATATATATATATTAATAAAAATCTATCTACACACAGTGGGAGACTTTCATGCCTGCATCTGAAAGTGCTTTTTCAAATATTCAGCAAACCTTCTAGTTAAGAAAATTGTTAAATGACCATCCTAGCACAGTGGAATGAAGCTGTTGGATCCTGAGGTAAAATGAGGGCAGCTCGAGTCTGGCATGTTAATGAGGACAAATTTATTTGTTTCTGACATGTTGCTCTGTTTCACTTTGAAAACATACAGACATTCCCTCTCATGCATACAATCTGAATACAATAGCGTGCACCAGGCATGCTTATGATTTGTTTGGCCTCCTCAGATGTAAACCCTCCAATTCATTCAAAGGCCTCCTTTCCACCTTCCCTGTCAACAAAGGCAGCCTTAGCATCTACTTCTTCCTTAGAAAGTGCAGTAAGAGCAGGCTGGATTCATCCATGGATTCTTACACTACGAAAGACGTTGAGCGAGTTCAATGGATCATTTCCCGTGCAATCATTAAATAATACACCATTTTTCTTGTAGAGGAGATTGGCTTGGAGTCTCGAGTGTGTCTGGAATGTAGAGTATGACTAAGAGGCTCCTTGGACCAAGATTTTTGCCAATAATGAAGATCGACTCCTTCCAGCCCTCTGCAAACTTTGGAATACCTAACAACTTCAAGGTCCAAATGTTGCAATGCTCTCAGTATGGGGCTGCCTATACGGAACACAGCAGCTTCCCCCCCCTCCCCAAACTCATTTCCTTGCCCTCTCCTCTATCTAAGGATGCAACAGAACTTCACTATGCATTTCTTTGGAAGTAGATTTGTAAGCTCCTCCAAACAGGCTCCAGTGCAAGACAACATTCAACATGGCCCGTCGGCGACTCACCCAGCCGACAGTCTTTGCGGTGTGGATGGGGGAAGGAGGCCGCCATTGTGGGGTGGAGCCTGCGGCCCCACGTCAGCACTGGGGGCCACAGTGACATCAGTGAGGTGCGCTGGGCACCGATTGGCTGCCGGGCATTGAGGGAGGCAGCCCTATATAAGGGGCTGCCTCGTGGAGACATTCCTTTTCGCCCGGCATTTCAGGACACCCGCCCACCCTCCCTCTGTTACAGGGTGCATATGATGGGTCGCCCCTCGGGGGGCCGAGTAGGAATTTTTGGCAGTCACAGTAAATTGGCTAAACTGTGAATGTTTTTTTCGCCTACTCCACTCTGTGCATGGGAGTGTGGTTAGGGGGTGGACTCAACAACTAGTGCCCCCCCCAAGGTCACTGGGGGGGGGGAGGCCAATAGGGGGCAGAAATGGGCGTAAGCAGCAACTGTGTGATCTCCTTTAGGGGCACCTCTAGTGAGGTGAGGGGCGATCTCCTTCTCGGATTACAGGGCTCGACCGGCTTGGGTTCGGGGAGGGGGTCGCTCCTGAGGCTCGCTGGCTGGGGCTTACCAGAGACCAGTGGCGAGTCATCCCACATGCCAAGGGGGCGTGGCAAGGGGCAGGGGGCAGGTGTAAGTTTACCAATCCCCTGCACCCAGGCAAGGAGCTTTCGCCCGAGAGTTGCTCAGAGGAGGTTGTTGAACGTTAACTCCACCCCCATTTGATTTATGCACCCCTGCAGGTCACATGGTTTAATTGTTTAAGTAGTTAAATTAGATTTTGGGTTAATAAAGTGACCCCATTATACCCATACCTATGTGTCCGACTGTTACTCCGCCTGCGCCGCAAAGACATAGATGGTCCTCCGATCCAAAATAAAGGGAACAAAGCAGTATGTGTCCAAAAAAGAACATCTGTTTCTGGAAGCCCATACAAAAGTATGACTTTAATAGTAATCTTAGCAAGGTGGCCAGGATTTGCCTTCTCCATTCCATATTTTCTTCAATAAGGCACTCCCTATAATAATAAGGCACTCCCTATAATAATAAGGCACTCCCTATAACAAACCAGCTTGAAATGAAGCCCGTGTAAATGGCTTTTTTTCAGGTCCACTTTTCAGAAGGGGCTACAGTGTTCCCTCAATTTTCGTGGGGGATGCATTCTGAGACCGCCCGCAAAAGTCGAATTTCCGCGAAGTAGAGATGCGGAAGTAAATACACCATTTTTGGCTATGAACAGTATCACAAGCCTTCCCTTAACACTTTAAACCCCTAAATTACAATTTCCCATTCCCTTAGCAACCATTTAGATTATTACTCACTGTTTATTTATTAAAGTTTATTTTAAAAATATTTATTAAAGATGGACGAAAGTTTGGCAATGACATATGACATCATCGGGCGGGAAAAACCATGGTATAGGAAAAAACCTGCGAAGTATTTTTTAATTAATATTTTTGAAAAACCGTGGTATAGACTTTTCGCGAAGTTCGAACCTGCGAAAATCGAGGGAACACTGTACTGGATTTCAGGAAGCAGGGCTGAAGGGGTGTTTTTGTTCTAATAGGTTTTTTTAAATCGAAACACTGCTTTGAGGTTTTGCACAGCTCCAATATGGAGCCTGATGGCTTTGAAGAAAACAAGAGGACAGAATAAGATTGTTCAGGGAAATTTATATTTAACATCACATCAGGGAAAGTTTCATTTAAAAAGATGTTTTGGAATTATATCAAAAACAATGCATAAATATCCACAGAAGCGATGCAGACATTAGGGAAACGTGAATGAAAACTATGGTTTTTTTTTTAAAAAAAAATCTTTATTAAGCTTTTTCCTTTAAAAGTAACATATAAAAAGACATACAAAATACATATAAAACAACAACAAATATAAAAACAATAAACCTCTTTTACAGCTTTTTCATAATATTTTCCTAAATATTTACACTTTACAATATTGCTATTTTTGTTTTGACTATCACTATTATGCTATATTTTTCTATATTTGATGGATTGAGTCTCCTATTCTGTTTTCAACTACTATTTCATCCCTTTTGATTACATATATATCTACTTATATAGGAAGTAAAGAGGTAACAGACATTAAAATTTCTTCATTAGTAAACCTGATTTATAACAGAATTTGATATTTTATTTTCTTTCTAGCTATTTATACCATTTATCCCATGCTTCCATATCTTATTTATCATGTATCTCCATTGTTAGTTTGCACATCTCAGTTTGCACATCTAAAAATTTTCTGACAACCATTGAGAAAGTAGGAATGTTATCAGATTTCTGTGTGTAAACAATCCTGGCTCTGGTAGTTATATGGAGTATTAAATATCTATCTTCTTTTTTAATCTTTCTCCTAAAAATTCCCAATAGGAATAGCTCTGCCTTGAAGGGTTATTTTTTAATTGATCTTTAAACCCATCTGTAAAGAAACAAGGCTGTTTATTTGAGAGACACTAAATAGATTGGTCTGAAATTGCTACTTAGAGCAAACAGAATTACAGTTTTGCTTTATCTGGGTGTGTAGAAGCAGAGCAATCAAGATTCCTTAATTTCCCATTCTGCCTTTAGCATATGCAGCATTTGTGGGTTAAGTGATCCAAATGCAACTTTTGAAAGAAATCTTCCCGGTGGTCCCTCAATTGATCCCAAAATTCCCTTGCTGGGCAGGACAGAGTGATTTTTGCCCCATTTTACCTTTCTTGCCACAGTTGTTAAGCACATTGCCGCTAGTAACAAGGTTGTTACATGATTCAGGCTGCCCTATTGACTTTCCTAGACAGAAATTCACAAAAAGTGATCGCATGACTCTGGGACACTGCGATCATCATAAATACATGTCAGTTACTAAACTTCTGAATTTTGATTACATGACCACAGGGATGCTGTAATGTTCATAAATGTGAAAAATGGTCATAGATCACTTTTTAAAGTGCCAATGAAACTTCAAAGGGGCAATAAATGAATTGTTATAAGTCGAGAACTACATTCTATTCTATTCCATTCCATTCCATTCCATTCCATTCTATTCCTATTCTATTCTATTCTATTCTGAATCGCAGCAGGGAAAACAAAATTTAAAAACCCCACTCTGTGTTCTACAACTGGGCATAGTGACAAGGGGAGAATAACAGAGAATCAATCTTTCTTTCACCTTAATATTTAAGTCTTTTTCAATTCATGAAAGAAGGGATTGTATTAGCATGGTAAATTGTATTAGCATGAAGAAACAAACCTGTCAGCTGCCTAGATCTCTACATTCAGCAGGACCACGTTTCCACATAGCGCAAGTTTCAGAGATAATCCTTTGTCTAGGATGGACATGTCAGGCACAAGAAATCCAGAACCAGAGTTGAGTCCAAAATGAGTACAAATTTGTTCCATGCTATCTCTAAACAAGAATCTGAACTACTAATTGTAGGCAAATTGGCAGAGGAGAGAAATTAAAGGAGAGCTGGACTTAGATTTCTTGTGGGCAAGAAGGGACTCCAAATTGATGTTGTGGTTGACCCATTCCTCAGGCTCAATCTGATAGTCTACTACATCACATGAGTTGGGGCTGCATCCTCTCCAAAAATTCATTTACTTGTTTAAGAGCTATCTGATGGATTGGCATTCATCCATGGCAAGGTGAGGGTCTGTCTGATGGATTGACATTCAGGTCATGATACAGCAGAAGATTTCTCAACAATTTTCCCAAGTTAAGGTCACTTTTGGTAATTGAGAAACATGATTAAGGGATTGGAAACCAAGACTTACGAAGAGAGACTGAGGGAACTGGGCATGGATAGCCCAGAGAAAAGGAGGGCCAGAGCGGACATGATAGCAGTCTACAAGTATACGAGGTGATGTCACAGAGAGGAGGGGATCACTTTATTCTTCAGGGCACCAGAGGGCCGGACGAGGAACAATGGCTGGAAGCTGACCAAGGAGAGATTCAACATGGAGATAAGGAGGAACTTCCTGACGGTCAGAGTGATCAACCAATGGAACAACCTACTAGCGGACGTTCTGAACTCCAACACTCTGGACATTTTTAAGAGAAGATTGAACTGCCACTTGACTGGTGTACTATAGGGTTCCTGCTTGGGCAGAGGGTTGAACTCGATGGCCTTCATAGTTCCTTTCAACTCTAACAATAAATAAATGAATGAATGAATGAATGAATGAATGAATGAATGAATGAATAAATGTCAAGGGCCCCACCCTCAAAAGAAATAAGGTGCATGAGAAGAAAACTTGATTTGATTTCTACTTATTCTGAATTCAAATAAAAATGCACTGCATCACTTAAATACAGTTCATCCAGTAAGTCTATATTTCTATGTGGTAAATGCTCTCCCCTCTTCCTTCATATTAAAAATAATTCCCTAGTAATTTTTACAGACATTTTATAATCGGTATTATGAGTATTCAATGACTAGGGAAGTTCTAAGTAATCTTGGGCATAGGTTGAGCCTGAGGGAGAGGTCAAACGCGTTATCAGTCTCCACCCTTTGTGCCCACACGAGATCTACATCCAGCCAAGTCAGAATTCCATTGACTCTTATCTACCACCTATTTGTTTTGTCTATTAGTAGTACATATTCTTGTAGAGAGCATTTGCCAGCAGTAAACCTTTATATTCATTTGAACTGCTCGGACTTCCTAATTTTCCCTCAGTTGACATTAGGACTTAAAATTGAATATCACTAATATTTGCTGGCATAAATTTCTGGCTCAGAACTCTAGTTTGAAATATGGCTACATTAAATAGACCTATGGCTTTCTAGCCTTGTGCAAAATTTAATTTATTAACAGGCTCTGAAGAGTGCCTATAGGTGCAAATTTACCATATAGTCACTTTGAGTGCATATTGAGTGCCTATAGGTGCAAATTTACCATATAGTCACTTTACATTACCTACATTACCATTATAACAACAACAACAACAACAACAACAATCCATTATTTACAGAAAACTACAGAAACAGTTTATGACTTGATATTGTTTACATTTTTATACTTTTCATAGACACAAATAAATAGTATCATTATACATATGATCTGAGGACGTTATGTAAAGGTGTCTCCAAATTATTTCAAGTAACGCATATAAAATCCCTTGCTTAGAAATGAAAAAACAATGAAAGAATCAGAATGACAAGAATATTTATTTGAATTTAAATTCCTTCCCTCTTCCCTCCTTTCCACATTATGTTTACTGGATTCAAAAAGGCATGGTGTGTTCGTGGAATGTTGGAACTCAGTCCCAAAGGAATCAATAAATCTTCAAAAGTGCATAAATCCATTGATTACTAATGTTCCATCAAATCCTATGATTTTGTTAAATATTCCACTAAATCTCTCATACAAATCTGCTCTTAATTTGACTGCATAATTGCACTAAAATAAAAAAGCAGCCACAATAAATTTGATAACAATACATTTTCCTAAATGTGTGAAAAAGAATGTAGTCTGGATGGAGGGAATAACACAGTTTTAATATAACATTTAATTTTATAGCATTTTATAACTTAATATAGCATTAAATGAAGCTACATTTTTCCTGCATATTCCATAGTTACTTTTTAAGATTTACAACATAAAATAAGTACAATTTTATTATTGGTCAGGGTCAAATTATAGAGACCTGATTTTTAACAGCTACTTTCAATTAGCAATTGAATTCAATTAAATTAACAATTTAATTGAATTAACAATTAACAATTCAATTAACAACTACTTTCAATAAAAAATAAATAAAGATACTCAGTTGGACATCCCAAACAAAGAGATCTTACAGACCAGAAACAAATATAATGAAAAAAGATGATAGCAAACAGTAGAAGAAGCTGATAAGATCACACATAATTTTTAAAGATCTGAAAACAAAATAGACAAAGAATGTGGAACATGGTTTCTGGAGAGGGGCGGCATACAAATCTAAATAATAAAATAAAATAAAATAAAATTCTGGATATCCCACAGCAACAAAAGTCAAAGATTAAAAAAAAGAATTCTTCCAACACATAAACAACAACAACAAAAAAATAATAATCAAGGAAACAGTTGATCCACTAAAAAGAGAAAACAGCAAAGAAGTAACTGACAACAGAGACAAAGCAAAGCTATTTAACACATTATTTGCATCAGTCTTCACACAAAAGAAACTGCACATCAACAAACCAGTTACACAACTGCAAAAAACAGCTGAAAAAAAATTCAACATAAGTGAAAATACAGTAAGAGACCACCTGTCTGAACTTAACAAATACAAATCACCAGGACCAGATGGACTACAGCCAGAGTCCTAAAGGAACTAGCAGAACATCATTTCAAAACCACTGCACCACATCTTCCAAAAATTCTGAAACACAGGAGAACAACCTGAAGACTGGAAATGAGTTAACTCATTTCTACAAAAAAGGCAAAAAACCAGACCCAGGTAACTACAGATCAATCAGTTTAACATCAATACCTGGGAAAATACTAGAAAAAATAATGAAGAAGCAGATCTGCTGCCACTTAGAAACAAACAAGGTAATAACCAACAACCAACATGGGTTTGTTAAGGACAAATCACACCAAACCAATCTCATTTCATTTTTCAGCACTGTGACCAAATTAATAGACCAGTGAAATGCAGTATATTAAGTATGCTTGGATTTTAGCAAAGCATTTGAAAAAGTGGGCCACAACCTACTTTTCCGCCAACTAAATAAAGCTTGTGGAGATGGATTAACAACTGGTTGACCATCTGTACCCAACTATTAGTCCTGAATGTGTCCAAGTCTACATGGAGAGAAGTAAGCAGCAGAGTACCACAAGGTTTCATCCTAAGCCCAGTATTCTTTAATACCTTCATTAATGAGCTAGATGAGGGAATAGAAGGGGAACTACCCAAATTTGCAGATGACACAAAGCTGGTGGGAGTAGCCAATACTCCAGAGGACAAGATTAGGATCCAGATGGATCTGGACAGACTTATACACTGAGTCCAAACAAATAAAATAAAATTCAATGCAGAGAAAAGTAAAATCCTATACCTAGGTAAGAAAAACCAAAGACATACATATAAAATGGGTGAAACCACACTCAATAGCAGCGTCTGCGAGAGGAATCTTGGAGTCTTGGTGGACAACCAAATAAATATGAGGTAGCAATGTGCAGCAGCAGCCAAAAAGGCCAATATAATCCTAAATTGTATTAACAGAGGGATACAATCTAGGACTAAGGAGGTACTAATACCACTCTATAAGGCCTTAGTTAGATCACACCTAGAGTACTGCATTCAGTTTTGATCATCACACTACAAAAAAGACATTGACACTCTAGAGAAAGTGCAGAAGCGAGCAACCAGGATGATAAGGGGACTAGAAACTAAAACATATGAAGAGAGGTTGCAGGAACTGGGCATGGAGTCTTTTGAGACATTGCCTTTTCTATAGGGTGGTGTTTCTCAACATCAGTGATTTTAAGGTGTATGGACATTAATTCACAGAATTCCTCAGCCAACATGCTGAAAATGAAAAACACTGCTATAAGAAATACTATGGGAGAAAGTTTTCTGGAAAAGAGAAATATATTTTTCTGCATTTCCTAGACTTGATGAATGTTTAAATGCATGTTTCTGAATCTTTAGAAAGACTTCGATTTTACAGGGACTATTTGACTTTGAATGTTCAAAGTCTTTTTTCCCCCCTATTGGCTTCTAACCTCTTCTGTCCTTGCTTTATGCCAAACTAATTAGGTACATTCAGAATGATGTTACGCTTGTATTCATTTAATGTGAATCTTGTGTAGAATTTTTCTCATCACAGCCTAATGACCAACATCTGAGCCAATGTGTATTTGTATTCGTAAAAATATAGTAAAAAAAAATAATCAGAAGTATTGTAACAAATAAGAAGCTCATTACAAGTGTTGATTAACTCATGTTAGTCAAAACAACAACCCCAACACTTAATAACCATAAAAATGCGAAGAAACAAATACATATATTTTGTGTCTGTGTGAGTGTGTACACACATACATAAGAGAACGTATATTTGAATCTGGTCCAATTTACTCATGCCATACTTTGTAAATATTTACTGTATAACTTCATTCTCATAGGTACACACATGTTAGTCCATGTGCCATAAACATTTGCCCATTACCCTGTGTATCATGGATCAGCTTCTGCCTTTCATTAAAAGAAATGAATATTAAAATGCATGACTGAAATACAAGAACATAAAAGAATTAATATGGTGAGAAATTAATTAATTGCAGCTAACTGCTACCAAGAGTTTCTTATGTTCTGATTAATGCCAAATGTTTCTTCAAACAATAAGTTGAGCATCTTTCAACAAACGATGTTAGTTTCTGGCCATAATTAAGTGTTCATGCTAAATAACACTTTCACTGCAAAGTATGAATTTTATTTATTTATTTATGGTCTGGAGGAATTTTCAAAAGAAACAAAAGCCAGTCAATCTGCTTGTTCATCTAGGTTTCAGGCCCAGAGCCCCTGCTATTTTTGCAGAAATGAGAACAATCAATCTCTCTGTGTTAACCTTGCTATCTCTTTCAGATAAGCTGAGAGGGTTTTGGCAGGATGCAGTGAGAGAGAATTTATATAGCTGGCAGACAGCATCAAGAATCAGCTGTTGATGTCATATATTGGTTACAAACACAAGGCTACGAGATGCCCAAATGTAAGAATCCATGGAAGAGTGTTTCATGTAATTCTTACCTGAAACTTAACAAAAAGTTAAGTTTTCAAATTGCTTTAAGAATGAAAGAGAAAGAATTGGTAGACAACAGTAAAACCCAGCATTTAGAATAGAAATAATCCTATATAATGACAGGATAAGTGCAAGTACAGCCAGTCCCTGACTTACAACAGTTTGTTTAGCGACGGCCCTGAAAAAAGTGACTTATAACACCCTTTTCACACTTACGACTATTGCAGTATCCCTATGGTCACATGGTTTTTATTCAGCTGCTTGACAATTGGTTCATACTTGTGGCTGTTGCAGTGTCCAAGGGTCACGTGATCCCTTTTGCGACCTTCTGACAAGCAAAGTCAATGGGGATGCCAGATTCTCTTAACAAGCGTGTTACTAATTTAACAACTGCAGTGATTCACTTAACAAATGTGGCAAGGAAAGTTGTAAAATGCAGCAAAACTCAATACATTTCTCAGGAACATAAATTCTGGGCTCAATTGCGGTCGTAGGTTGAAGACTACTTGTAGCATTTTTTAAATTTATTATATTTTTGGCGGTGGGTGGGAGACATGAATTTCACATAATAGTGAGAAAAACTGAAGCACTTTACTTCAGAGAGAAAAAAATATAAGATCCATTTTCCCCCTTACCCTAACATGTTTCTCTAACATCTGAGACCATGAAAATATTTCAGCAGTATTTATATATTTATATCTATCTATCTATCTATCTATCTATCTATCTATCTATCTATCTATCTATCTATCTATCCATCCATCCATCTATTCTTCTTGCAAACCCAGGGCAGCTTACAACAGTAAAAACTGATAGAAATTTAAAATATCCCAATACATAAATAAGAACAAGTAAAAAAGTTTAAACCTAATAAAGCAACACACAGTCATCGCTCATACATACTAGTGGCTGGAGCAGAAAACCATCCCTCAATGACTCAAGGACTGTGGACATAAATGTGTTTTAAGTGATTTTTCAAAGGTGAGGAGAGTGGGGGCAGTACAAATCTTTGGGGGGAGTTGGTTCCAGGGGACTGGGGCCACAACAGAGAAGCCTCTCCCCCTCGATCCCACCAGATGGCATTATTTGCCCAATGGGACCTATAGGAGGCCGACTCTGTATGATCCAATAGGTCATTGGGACATGTGAGGCAGAAAGCAGTCTCGTAAATAATCTGATCCTATGCCAAAATGATAAAGGTACTAGAAACCAAGACATAGGGAATAAAAGGGGAACTAACCAGTTCTGCACTAAACTGGCAGGTATAGCTAACACTTTGGAAGATAGGCTCAGGATCCAGAAGGGTCTTGACACACTTGAGTGCTGGGTCCTAAGAAACAAAATGAAATCCAATGTAGAAAAAAAATAAAGTCCTACACAAAGGTAAAAAACCGTATACATATAAACTGGATGAAACCAGGCTTAATGACAGGTTTTTTTAAAATTTATTCTTTGTCCAATACACAATACATATGAAGGAGAATATACATTAAGTATATTCTATATACGTAATGTATATTCTACATTAAGTATATTCTATATAATGATAGAAAGTAAGAAAGAAGAGAGGAAAGGAGAGAAAATGTATGAGATATGAGATAAGGAAAGAAGATTGGACAGGGGACGATAGGCACATCAGTGCACTTATGTACGCCCCTTACTGGCCTCTTAGGAACTTGGAGAGGTCAATCGTGGAGAGTCTTAGGGAGAAATGTTTGGGGCTGGGGGCTGACACCACTGAGTCTGGCAATGAGTTCCACGCTTCAACAACTCGATTGTTAAAGTCATATTTTTTACAGTCAAGTTTGGAGCGGTTGATGTTAAGTTTGAATCTGTTGCATGCTCTTGTGTTGTTGCTGTTGAAGCTGAAGTAGTCATTGACTGGAAGGACGTTGCAGCATATGATCTTGTGGGCAATACTTAGATCGTGTTTTAGGCGTCGCAGTTCTAAGCTTTCAAGATCCAGGATAGTTAGTCTATTTTCGTAAGGTATTCTGTTGCAAGTGGAGGAGTGAAGGGCTCTTCTGGTGAAGTACCTTTGGACGTTTTCGAGAGTGTTGATGTCTGAGATGTGGTGTGGGTTCCAGACAGATGAGCTGTATTCGAGAATGGGTCTGGCATAGGTTTTGTAGGCTCTAGTAAGTAGTGAGAGATTGCCAGAGCAGAAGCTACGTAGGATCAGGTTAACAACTCTGGAAGCCTTCTTGGCGATATTGTTGCAGTGGGCTTTAGCACTTAGGTCATTTGATATTAGTATTCCAAGGTCTTTTACTGAGTGTGGGTTTGCTGTGAGAATTTGTTTATTCAGTTCATAAGTGTGGTTTGGATTCTTTTTGCCTATGTGGAGGGTAGAGCATTTGTTGGTTGATATTTGAAGTTGCCAGGTGTTAGACCAATCTGAGACAAAGTTGAGGTCTTTTTGGAGAGTGGGTGTGTTGTCGGTGGTGTTGAAAAGTTTCACATCGTCAGCAAAAAGCACACAGTTGCTTGCGATATTATCACAGTGACTGTGAGAGGGATCTTGGAGCCCTAGTGGACAATCAGCTAAACATGAGTCAGCAGAGAACAGTGGCAGCTTCAAAAGCCAACACAATCCTAAATTGCATTAACAGTGGGATATAATCTAGATCAAGACTAATACCACTCTACCAACCTCATTTAGACCACACCTGGAGTATAGCATCCAGTTTTGGTCAACACACTACAAAAGAAGAAACTCTAGAAAAAGTGCAGAGGAGAGAAACCAGGATTATCAGGGGATTGGAGACTAAAACATATGAAGAGTGGTTGCAGGAACTGGTCATGGACTGTCTAGCAAAGAGAAGGACCAAGGGAAACATGATCACAGTGTTCCAATATTTGAGGAGAGAGTCAAGCTATTCTCCAAAGCACCCAAAGGACAGACAAGGAATAGTGAATAGAAATTGGTCAATGAGAGTTTCAACCTAGAAACAAGGAGGGACTTTCTGACAATGAGGGCAATCAACTAATGGAACAGCTTGCCCTTGGAAGTTGTGGGATCTTCATCACTTGAGACTTTCAAGAAGAGATTGAGCTGCCATTTGTCAGAAATGGTGTAGTGTCTCCTGCTTGAGCAGGGGTTGGACTAGATGACCTACAAGATTTGAATGTGAACAACTATGTACAAATGAGGAACATGTAATTGTTTAAACTCATAAACTTTATATAAACTTGAAGCGGAAGTACAAGTGAAAGATTGTATGATGAAATGGGCTAAGAACTTCAGACACAATCTACTGATGGAATAGTGAGAAAATGTGCGGTTAACAGGACTGAAATATATTATATTATAACTTCAAAGAGAACTTTTATAAAGGAAACATGTTGCTGGTTTATGACTCCAGAAAAAAATGTCTACAGTATATAAAGGTACTTCAAATTTATGTTGGAAATATGGATAACATCAAGGGTTATTTTATCATGCCTGGTGGGCTTGTAAAAAAAGCCAGATATTTCTATGTTCAAATACATATAATGATAGAAAAATGTTTAAAGATCAACCTTCAACTGAAACCAGAACTTTTCTTGCTGAGATCAAAGGATAGTCAATTAGAAAAAAGCCATGGAATATTACTATGATCATTGCTGTGAGACAATTATATTAACAAATTAAACAACAACAATAACTGAAATACCGACAGCAGAGGAAGGGTTGCTGAAGATAGCAGACCTAATAGAAATGGTAAAATTAACTTGTTTGATTAGACAAAGTTCAATATTTGCTTCAAATGCTGCGACAATAGTGCCCACACATGTCTGCTCAACATGTGGCAGAACATTTTGTGCATGTATTGGCCTTAACCAGCCACCTGGAGACATATCGCAAACAGCCCGCAAACCATTAGATGTCAAGGTCCTCTTTGAACATGATGGACGAACGTCATCATCATCATATATATGCTATATGCTATAGGCTAGGGAGCCCCAAGAGGAAGTTCATGACCCACTACTGTGTCATGGACTAATCACCAATGAGCCAGCTGGTTTGTGCCTCTGTATGTACACATGGCCTCCCTTGCATGAGTCTTGCTGAAGGTGTTCACAGGGTCGCCATGAATGTTCTGGATACATGCATGCACCTTCCCACAAAATCATCCCCTCTTTCCCCCCTCCCCCTGTTCCATGATGCCAACCTGGAAACTTTGCTATGGGCCATACTATTCTATTATTAAACCAATGAGGCTCCAATGAATCAATTATACCCTTTGACTTTTTCAATATCTGGTAGACATCAGCAATAATGTTACTTGTTCCTTAGTCTTTTCTAAAACCAGATTGAATGTCTGACATCTTTTTCTCTGCATGGGTCTAGTCTGTGTTGGGATACTCCAAACTATTATTCTGCTAGCATGAGAATTTAAGGATATTAAACAATAGTTTGCACATTTTGTTAAGACTTTTGGTCTTTGGGATTGGTATGTAGATTGAATCTAATCCGCTGCCTACTAGGTCATTCCCAGTTTTGCTTAAAGTTTGCTTAAAATCATCTATTTCTCTATTGGTATTCCATAGGGGTGAAATTCAGCAGGTTCTGGAGAACCAGTAGCGGAGTAGTTGAATAGTTTGTAGTAGTTCAGAGAACTGGCAAATACCATCTCTGGATGGTCCCAGCACAATAGAAGTAGAGGAGGACTTGGACTTCCACATTTTTATTTATTTTTATTTATTTATTATTTATTCTTTGTCCAATATACAATACATATGGAAGAGAATAGACATTAAGTAATATATATAACAATAGAAAGTAAAAAGAAGAGAAGTAGATGGGAGGGAGAGAATATATATGATATAAGAGATAAGGAGAGAATATATATGATATATATATAGATAAGGAGAGAATATATATGATATATGAGATAAGGAAAGGCAATTGGACAGGGGTCAATAGGCACATCAGTGCACTTATATACGCCCCTTACTGGCCTCTTAGGAACCTGGAGAGGTCAATCGTGGAGCGTCTAAGGGAGAAGTGTTGGGGGTTGGGAGTTGACACTATTGAGTCCGGTAATGAGTTCCACGCTTCGACAACTCGATTGTTAAAGTCATATTTTTTACAGTCAAGTTTGGAGCGGTTAATATTAAGTTTGAATCTGTTGTGTGCTCTTGTGTTGTTGTGGTTGAAGCTGAAGTAGTCGTTGACGGGAAGGACGTTGCAGCATATGATCTTGTGGGCAATACTTAAATCTTGTTTTAGGCGCTGCAGTTCTAAGCTTTCAAGACCCAGGATAGATAGTCTATTTTCGTAGGGTATTCTGTTTCGAGTGGAGGAGTGAAGGACTCTTCTGGTGAAATATCTTTGGACGTTTTCGAGAGTGTTGATGTCTGAAATGTGGAATGGGTTCCAGACAGATGAGCTGTATTCGAGAATGGGTCTGGCATAGGTTTTGTAGGCTCTAGTCAATAGTGTGAGATTGCCAGAGCAGAAGCTAGGGTTAGGGTTAGGAAGAGTACTATCAAGCCAACACATTATCCTGGATAAAGGAATGGATTCTGCTGAGAAATACAAGATTGCTGACTTTGGAAGGACATGACTTACAATTGGGCTGACATGCATTTCTTTAGAATGGTAAACATAATGCAAATAAATACTTTCAAAGACATTACATAAGAAATGTGTTACTAAGGATGTGGGAAAAATTAAAGAGCAACATTATCTTAAGATACAACAATGGAAGCACTGGTAAGTCCAAATATTTTTAATATAAGAACTATGGTTAGATATAAAAATATCTTAAATGAAGAAGGGGGTTCAAAAAAAAGAGAGGGGTTAAGCAAAATAGAGATTGATATACTTTGATATACATATTTACAAATAAGATCTAGATATGATAAAGATGTAAAACTGCAAGGGTTTTATAATGAATTAACAGAATTAAATAAAATCTTAACAGGAGTAGATGAGAAACTAATAAATAAAGTGTATTTTGGGCATAAATTTAATGGAAGAGCAAGTTAAAGAAACAATGATAGTATGGACCAAAATTTTTGGTCATATGATTGAACTAGACAAATGGCAGAAACTATAGGAGATAAACTACAAATGATCTATTTCAACTGCATATAAAGATAGTTTGTATAAGATATTTTACAGATGGCACCTTTCTCCAGCGAGACTGACAAGGATATTTAAAGACAGATCAGCAAAATGCTGGAAATGTCACTAAATATCATATGTACTATCATATGTGGTGGACTTGTGCCCAAGCTAAAATATATTGGACTAAAATCAAGACGTGTTTAGAATAGATGACATAGCAACATAGAAACCAGAAATATTTTTGTTAGGTATATTGGCAGAAAATTATAGAAAAATGGATAGGTGTTTGATAATACATGTGTTATTGCAGCTAGTATATGCTCAATACTGGAAAAATTGAGTTACCTGAAGAAGAAAAAGTGACAAGGAAAATATTAGATTGTGCATATTCATAGCAATTAGAGATAAAGAACAGACAGAATATTGTGCAGTTTAAGAGATTTATTAGATTTGTCTGCCGCCCCTCTCTATAGATGCCATAGACTCGGGCGGCTCACAGCATACAATAAAACAATTCATAACAAATCTAATAAATTTTAAAAAACATTAAAAAACCCCATTATTAAAGCAGACATACACACAAACATACCATACATAAATTGTATAGGCCCCGGGGAGGGGGGGGTGCCTAAACTCCCCCATGCCTGACGGCAGAGGTGAGTTTTACAAGTGGATAGAAAAAAACAAAGAACTGAAGAAAGCAAATCAGTAAGAACTGTAAAATATCAGGATAAAATGTCTAATATGTTAAAAAGTATAAAAAGAAATTTAAGTAGAGAGAATTGTAAAAAGGTATAAGAAAAAGTTGTATAAACAGATGACACACAGCTGATCGCAAAATAAGGTTTTTATGTATGTATAATGAAAAAATAAAAATAAATAAATATTGGAGTAATTTATGTTTATTTATCAAATTTAGAGACTACCCATCTCATACTGAGATCAAGTCTAAGAGTCTTATAGAGATTGCTTCAGCAAAGTAGGGTTTTATTTTGGCCTAATGCCATATTTACGAAATGATTACATTACTGCGGCCTATTCTTTTTTTCTTGAGCAAGCATATTTAAAACTAATATCTTCTCTGACCTACTTTTGAGTATGTAAGGAGTGATTTCATTAGATCTGCTGAATTGTTGCCTACTTCAGATACATGCCTATATATCCACATTCATCTTTTATTATTTTACCTTAATGCTCCCTGAATCACATTTGCATTTTTAATAATTTCATTGAAAATATTTTTTGGACACTAAGAAGGAAGGAGGGGAAAAAAGATAAATACCTTTAAATTACAAATTTGGAGATGGTTGTTAAGGGAATCATGGTCTGCAACAGGAATTAAGAAATCAACCCTGGACAAAATAAAACAGACTCTTCTTATGAGAATCAGAAGATATTTTTTTATTTATATGTTTTTGTTTGTTCAATACACAATACATATAGAAGAGAATAGACATGAGGTAATATATATAAAGTAAAATATAAAATAGAAGAGAAGATATATGAAAGGAAGAAAATATCACCTCAGAAGTGGGTAGTCTCTAAATTTGATAAATAAATATAAACTATTTATACTTCAATATTTTTAAAGTTTTTTTTCCACCTCAGAAGTGAGGTGATATCAGAAAGCATAAACTCATATCCTCTGGACATCTCATGCAAAAAAAAAATGATGCATTGGAAAAGAGATGATTAATCTTAGTGAGACTGGAAAAAAGAAGGAGAAGAAAATGAATGAAGTGAATGTTGAGATCAGAAAGATTAGCGCAAGGTCTATAAATGATGCTATAAATTATTGCCAATGACAAGTCAAGAAGGTCATCATTCATCTATGTAATCAGCAAGGATTACATCCAGACTCAATGGCATATAATTGATCCAATCTCAACACTGACAACAAAACCCTGGTGTCATTTAACTGAAAGGATTTACACACTAATTTTTAAAATTAATTTCTAAATACAGTGACACCTCGTCTTATGAACTTAATTGGTTCTGGGAGGAGGTTGTACGATGAAACAATGTTTCCCATGGGAATCAATGGAAAAGCAATTAATGTGTGCAAGCCAAAAACTCACCCCTTTTGCCAGCCGAAGCGCCCGTTTTTGTGCTGCTGGGATTTCCCTGAGGCTCCCCTCCATGGGAAACCCCACCTCCGGACGTCCGTGTTTTTGTGAGGGGAATCCCAGCAGCGCAAAAATGGGCGCTTCGCTGGCAACGGAAGTCCGGAGGTGGGGTTTCCCAGCGAGGGACGCCTCAGCGAAATTGCAGCATCGCAAAAACCCCACCTCTGGACTTCAGTGTTTTTGTGATGCTGGGATTCCCCTGCAGCATCGCAAAAACATGGAAGTCCAGAGGTGGTGTTTCCCATGGAGGGGAACCTCAGGGGGATCCCAGCAGTGCAATAACGGGCACTTTGCTGGCAACAGAAGTCTGGAGGCGGGGCATCCCAGTGGCGGCAGCTTGGGTTTGTAAGGTGAAAATAGTTTGGAACAAGAGGCAAAAAAATCTTAAACCCCGGGTTTGTATCTCGAAAAGTTTATATGACGAGGGGTTTGTAAGACAAGGTATTACTGTATTGTACTAAACCAACAAATAGCATGATAAAAACAAACCTTAAAAAATGTAAAAGGCCAAGGTATGGAATATATTCCATTGAAGCAAGGCTATGTTATTTATCACCGTAATTTTTCTTTACATTTGTGATCATTGCTATGGGCAGGGGTTTCATATTTTAGCCTCATTGACATTATAGCAACAGAAGGATATCACAAAATAACAGAGTTAGAAGAAGACTTAAAGGTCTCCTAGTTCAGGACTGTCAAACTCCTGGCTCATGGGCTGGACGCGTCATACCACTGGCCATGGCCATGCCTGGTTTAGTGAAGGGGAAAAAGGTCAAGATATTTTATGTGATGCCACTATGATTATGTGATTTGACATCCCTGTTCTAGATCAACCCCCTGCTCAGGCATGAAACCCTACATGATTTCAGTCAAATGTTGTCTAATCTCTTCTCATAAATGTTCAGTGTTGGAGCATTCACAACTTCTGGAGGCAAGTTGTTCCCCTGAAGAATTGTTCTGTCAGAAAACTTATCCAATATTAGAATATTTTCAAGAGTATAAAGCAGTGATGGTGAACCTATGCCATGGGTGCCACAGGTGGTATGTGGAGCCATATCTGCTGGCACGCGAGTGTTGTCCTAGCTCAGCTCCAGCGTGCATGTGTGTGCTGGCCAGCTGATTTTTAGCTCACACCAACGCTCTGTGAAGGTGTTTTTGGCTTCCAGAGAGCCTCCAGGGGGATGCAGGAGGGCAATTTTACCCTCCCCTGGCTCCAGGGAAGCCTTTGGAGCCTTGGGTGGGTAAAACATGAGCCTACTGGACCCACCAGAAGTTGGGAAAGAGGCCTTTTCTGGCCTCCAGAGTGACTCTGGGGGGCAGGGGAAGCTGTTTTCACCCTCCCCAGGCATTGAATTATGGTGTGGGCACTCGCACATGCACGATAGTGCACACCCATGCTCTTTCAACACCTGAGGGGAAAAAAGGTTCACCATCACTGGTATAAAGTATGTGAGCTGATTTGTGATATGCAGAAATGATGACAAAAGGACATACTTTGTTAAGAGGAATTTCATCACATCCTGCTCCCTAAATAAATAATAAAAATTATGGAGTTTTTTTTATTTGCATGTGTGAACCTGCCTACAGATGCATCTACACCCAGCCGAAAGAAGCTCTTCTAAAGTACTGATAGGTGGCGATTTAAAATGCGCTCATACAAATACAGTTCATGCCAAATGTGGGTACAAAATCATTCCCATAACAGGATTTGCTGATGCTTGAAATTATCACATAACGAAGCTGGCACCATCCAGAAGACTGCATCAGCATTTGCAAAAATAGAGAAATCACTCCAGAGAGAGTTTCTAGAAGTCATCCACACCTTTTAATTGTTTAAAGATCAATTTTAGGCCTACATCTGCAAAGCAGATTTGGCATTCTCGATATTGCATCAGAAGTGCGGGAAGAATATAGAATATGAAAGAAAATGTAGGGTGTGTATTCTCTTTAATGACATCTGGAAACCAATGATGAGGACCACAGACAATGATTCCTACCTTTAATTAGTGAGGAAACTGCTTGGTTGAGTCTCCATATGTGCCATAAACAACTGACCTTAGAGATGTCTTTTTACATCTCAATGAGTTGGTTTTGAATAAGTCGGCGCAGCAGAATTTCTCCCAGGCCGTTCCTTCGTTGTGATATTTATTTGCTTTGCCCTGCATTTTTGCCACTTTAAATTAAAGTTTAACAGGCAGAATTTATAATATTAATTCCCAAATGACAGAATATAGAATTGGCTGCAGCGGTTAGATTCTTCGGTCCATTTCATTCTCTCTTTCTCTTCTTCCTGTCCCTATGCTTTGATGGGCACATGTGCTATTGTTTAAAACAAAAAGAAAAATAATAAAGCAAAATAGGATTTTTTTTAATGGCACTGAGATAGAATAGGATATACAGTGGTCCCCCGATTATCGCGAGGGTTCCGTTCCAGGACCCCTCGCGATGATCGGTTTTTCACGAAGTAGCGGTGCGGAAGTAAAAACACCATCTGCGCATGCGCAGATGGTGTTTTTACTTCCGCCGCAGCAGCGAGGAGCCAAAGATTGGGATTTCCCCGCCGCCCACGCAAACTCCTCGCTGCTGCCGCGTCCGCCGCTTGTCCGCCCGCCGCTTGTCCGCCCGCCGCTTGTCCGCCGCCTGCCCGCGCGCCCGCCCTTCGCCCGCCCACGCCGTTTGCTCGTGCCGCTTCCCAGCTGAGTCCTGAAGCGAACTTCCGCGTTTGGCTTCAGGACTCAGCTGGGAAGCGGCGCTGGGGTTTCCCTGCCGCCGACGCAAACTCCTCGCTGATGCCCGCCACTCGCCCTCCCGCCAGCAAGAGGGGGAAGACCCAGGGAAGCCACCCAGCAGCTGATCTGCCCGGCACCATCTACGCATGCGTGGCCATAGAAAAAAGGGTGCGCATGCGCAGATGGTGTTTTTACTTCCGGGTTGAAAAATCGCGATATAGCGTTTCGCAATGTTCGGGATCGCGAAACTCGGGGGACCACTGTACTCATAAAGAAGAGGGGGCAGGGAGGGGATGGGAGAGAGAGAGAGAGAGAGAGCTACAATTGAGCTCAAACTTATAGCGAACTGACATAAAAACATAGAAGTCTGACGGCAGAAAAAGACCTCATGGTCCATCTAGTCTGCCCTTGTACTATTTTCTGTATTTTATCTTAGGATGGATATATGTTTATCCCAGGCATGTTTAATTACTGTTCAGTTACTGTGGATTTATCTACCATGTCTGCTGAAAGTGTGTTCCAAGGATCTACTACTCTTTCAGTAAAATAATATTTTCTCATGTTGCTTTTGATCTTTCCCCCAACTAACTTCAGATTGTGTCCCCTTGTTCTTGTGTTCACTTTCCTATTAAAAACACTTCCATCCTGGGCCTTATTTAACCCTTTAACTGACCATACACAATGCTTTTCACGTTAAAAAAAAAGAACAATGGAGAATTCTTAATACTTTAATTTGGAAAGAGTATCAAATAGAGAAGAGAGAGTTTAGAATGTTCCCAAGAATTTAGTTAAAATGTAACAGCTAAAATGTTATCTTAAAGAAAGTACGTATTAGAACAAAGGATTTGAGTAAATATTCCAATACAGTTCTGGTGAGGCTGGCATCTTTACATTTCTGTTCTAAGCATGACAGAATCCACCCAATTGATTTTTATGGTAATTATTGTTTTCATATGATGCTTCCCCTTCAGATTTAATGGCATTAGTGTAATGACATAATTGACCAAAACATCTTTACTAGTTTGTGGCTTATTTTTATTTTTATTATTTTGTTGTCAGAATCCAGCCTGTATATTCAAGTGTATCACCCAAATCTTGTACCCAAGCAATTGAGTAAATTCAGTAAAACATGGTTTATTTAAACCATGAATGGGCATGTTGGAGTAACACAATTCCTGTCTAGCACAGTGTTCTGTAGAATCCTTCAGAAAACGAATAACATTTTAAGGTAAGCTTCAGGTGTGCTTAAGTTCAGAAAAGCCTTGATGTTTGATGCATGATATGATGTGGAAGGTCAGTCACTCTGACAGAAACAAAAGTATTTATTTGGACAAAAACTATGTGCTGTTCAATACCACTTCCAAAGGTGCTTTTATAATTGTACAGTAAGAGCCTATTTTATTTTTTGTTTTACTGTTGTGGTTAGTTCTGGCCCAGCTCCTGCCTCAAGGACTGTGGATGTGGGGGAGACATCCACATGCTGCAGGCCTGTTTTGCCCCCGGTGGAATCTGCTGATGAAGGCTCCTCTGACTAAGAAGACATGAGTGACAGGGAGGAGGAGAGTGTGGCAGACAGCTCAGAAGGAGATCAATTATCTAGCTCCTCCTTAGATTCAGAACAAGAGTTAATGATACAGCCACACATGCGGAGAGCGATGCATAGGCAACAATAACTGAGAGGCCACCCGTGGTTGGGTGGGGCTGTGGTCATTAGTGAGGCTGCTATAAATAGCAGCCTGTGGGTTTGGCCATTGTGGAGGATTATCTGATCATTGGGTTTTGTGACTGCTTTACTGACTTTAACCTTTTGTGTGATTTTCCCCCGCTTTGAAACTAAACCAGAGCAAAGTGTGTTTCACTTTGTGAAAGAAGAAAGACTGTGAATTGCCTCACAGCTGCAAGCTAAGTATCAGAGAACTGATAAGGGACTTGTACAAATTACCAGTTTGTTTGGAAATGAGTGCTCTTTGCTATACCAAAAGAGGGCTTAGGTTAAGTGAATTTTCATTATAAAGAACATTGTTTTGAATTTTCAAATGTGTGTGTGTCTGAAATTTGTACCTGTGAATTTTGGGGAGGAGTCTACCAGAGAGCCCGACAGAATGTTTACTATATTACTATATAGGTTCGCGTGATGCACCAGTTGCGGCCCTATTTGGACAGGAGTCATTGCTCACACTCGCTCATGCCCTCATCACCTCGAGGTTTGACTACTGCAACGCTCTCTACATGGAGCTACCTTTGAAGAGTGTTCGGAAACTTCAGATTGTGCAGAATGCGGCCGCAAGAGCAGTCATAGGCTTTCCTAGGTATGCCCATGTTTCATCAACACTCCGCGGCCTGCACTGGCTGCTGATTAATTTCCGGTCACAATTCAAATTGTTGGTAATGACCTATAAAGCCCTACATGGCATCGGACCAGAATACCTACGAGACCGCCTTCTGCCGCACGAATCCCAGCGGCCGATTAGGTCCCACAGAGTTGGCCTCCTCCGGGTCCTGTCGACTAAACAATGTGGCTGGCAGGGCCCAGGGGAAGAGCCTTCTCTGTGGTGGCCCCGGCCCTCTGGAATCAACTCCCTACAGAGATTCGAACAACCTCCACCTTCCTCGCCTTCCGTAAAATGCTGAAAGCATGGGGATGATTATCTCCCCCCTTCATTGTTTCTCTGACCTCTGTAGTATGATTAATTGGGTTGAGTGTGTATGAGTGCGTAGTTGTGATTTTATGATATTGATTATTTTATATTAATGTTTTTTAATTGACTTTTTAAATTTTAATATTAGATTTGTAATGTATTGTACTATTGTTATGTTGTGAACCACCCCGAGTCTTCGGGGAGGGATGGCATACAAATCTAATTAATAATAATAATAATAATAATAATAATAATAATAATAATAATAATAATAATAATAATATTTTATCTATGTAATAAATTTTATTATTAAATTGATATGCTGCTCATCTCATGTGAATTCTCTGTGTGTAGATTTCTTAAGCAGTTATGGTGTATAAGTCAATAAAACACACACATAAGCACACAAACACACATACATACACAAACCTATACTAGTTTCTGGTGGTGGCTATTTCATTTAAATTTATCTTCAATGTGGCATAAGCTGGTATTTACAGAACCAAAGGATTCTCACAAATAATAACAACAGCAGCAGCAGCAACAACAACAGCAGCAACAACAACAGCAGCAGCAGCAGCAGCAGCAGCAGCAGCAGCAGCAGCAGCAGCAGCAGCAGCAGCAGCAGCAGCAACAACAATAATAACAACAACAGAATTGGAAGGGACTTTGGAGGTCTTCCAGCCCAACCCTCTGCTCAGGCAGGAAACCCTACACTAATTCAGACAAATGCTTATCCAACATTTTTTAAAAAACTTCCAGTGTTGGAGCATTAAGAGCTTCTGGAGACAAGCTGTTCCACGGATTAATTGTTTTAACTGTCAGGACTTTTTTCCTTAGTTCTAAGTTACTTCTCTCCTTGTTTAGTTTTCACCCATTGCTTCTTGTTCTATCCTCAGGTGTTTTGGAGAATAGATTGACTCCCTCTTCTTTGTGGCCACCCCTGAGATATTGGAACATTAAGTCATTGATGAAGATGTTGAAAAGTACTGGGCCTAAAACAGAGCCTTGGGGTACTCCACTGCATCTCCATGGAGATGCATCTACATTGAGCAGTACACATTAAGTGTGGTTGGTTAGCCAGTTTTGAATCTCAGTATCCCAATATTTCCCAGTATCCCAGTATTTAAATCTATTTCTCTCAATAATCAGCTGCGTATTGTCAATATCATAACTTTCTAGAAGCTGATTTGGCATAGCTAGAAATGCTTATTGTAGAATAATGTCCATGAACTCAGTGAGGATAATTCAGAATGAATATGCTTAGGGCTTATTCTAAACTTAAATTGAAATGCAACATATATGAGTCAGTTCTCATAAGCAGCTGGTGAAGGATGCTGGAACTTTATTTTGTAGAAAATGAATTCTCCTTTGGTTTTTGTGGATGCAATCAATTGTGAAGTTTTCTAAAGGTAGGGTTACTATAAAATGGGATGCTGAAATCTGGCCTATGGGACCAGCCTGGAAAGCAAAGGATGGTGCCTCTGCTGGCCAAAAACAGGCCACGTGGAGAGCCCTGCACAGCCCATTTTCAGCATCCCTGGTCTCCAGCAGCAGTCTGCTGGCCAAAAATGGGCCATACAGAGGCTCTGCAAAGCCCCCACCTGGCTCATTTTTGGCTGGCAGAGTGCTGCTGGAAACCACGGAGGCCAAAAACAAGATGCGAGGGATCCACTCGTGCCCCCCATGCCTCCTTTTGGCAGGCAGGGTATTGCAGGAGGCATCCATCCCATCTCCCCTCCATTCTGCTGGCCTGCAGAAGAGAACATCAATGCTGATCCGGCCCTCAAAGAAATCCAGTTTGACACCTCTGCTCTAAAACATGCATCAAAATAATAGAATCAGATCTTTAAAAAAAAAAAAATCAGAACTGACCTCAGAGGAATCACATGAAAAAAAAAGTACCTTTGCAATCTGAAAAAAGAATTCTCAGAAATTATTAGAAATTACCAAATATTGACTACAGAGGAAGTGCTGAATGTTTATTTTAGATTGTTCATTATTTGTAGTGTTATAATGTGCAGTAATAATTCTAAGTCAACAACAGTTGCAAAGAATATAAATAAGGCACTAATAGCCTATGACCTGACTGAGCATATGTTCTACTGGAATTCAGCATGGGAATTCTAAGTGCCAAGAAAGCTCTGCTTTTCATAGTCACTGGCTCTCTTTTTTCTTAATCCTATCAGAGTTGTTACAATATGTAAATCTGTTTGTTCCAGATACTCAAAAATTTAAAGTAAGCCATGCCAAATGGAGCATATTGATGAGCATATGTAAGCCAAATGTGTTGGAACTTTTAAAAGTTTTTTTTCCCCTAGGCATTTAAAATGGTAAATAACTGCTTAGCGAGGCTTTTGGTGTTGAGAAACAGCCAAATTCTCTTTGTGTTTTTGATGAATCCTTTATCATTTCATGATTTCCCCCCTTATATCATTAAAACTTGGAGCATCACTCAGCTAAAGTTAATATTTTGATTCCAGTGGAAGAATATATATAAGCTTGTCCTAAACTTGCCTCCTGACTCTGGTATTTGTAATACATATTCCATGTGTCAGGTTTTAATTCTTTATGGATACATTTGTTTGAAATTATGTTCTTACTTTTTCAAGAGGGCAATAAAATGTTGTGAAAGCAGTTTCTTCTCTCCTGCCCTTATAAAATCTGAATATGCAGATTTTTCCCTGCTTATGGACATGTTATAGAAACCAGATGACTAGTTTTTGCAAACTCTTCTCTAAAACATATACTTCTCTCAATAAAATGATAGCCTTTTTTCTCGTCCTTTTACCATTTTTGTATAATTCAATAAGTTTCTATTTTTACATTAATAAAACTTAATAATTTATTAAACTTGTGTAGCATCTGAATTCTGGGCAGTAATAACTGTAACGCCAATAAAACCTATGTAAATGTCTGTGCGACTTTTTCATTGAGAACTATCCTGGCTTTACCCAATATTTATGAGAGAACCAATTACCTCCAGTTAGTGAAGGACTACCAGTTTTTTTACTACCACACTGTGGGCGTGGGCTTATGCATTTTCTTTCAACATCTTTCAGTGCAAATTGGGTGCTCTGGGGTGGAGCTCCATTTTCACTCCCCACTGCGTCCCCCCCCCCGTCTGGGCAGTAGCCCACTCCTGCCTCCAGTGTTTTCCGCTCATCTCATAAGACCAGGCAGAATGGGGTATGTAGATCCTTTCCCTCAAACAAGGTCAGAAATTTAGTAAGTTTTTGAAAACATAGTTTTGCTCCAGAGATGAAATTAATTTCTCCCCCCCACCTACCAGTTCTATGGGTGTGGCTTGGTGGGTGTGGTAGGGGAAGGATACTGCAAAATCCCCATTCCCACACACACCTTCCAGGGAAAGGATACTGCAAAATCCCCATTGCTTCCCCACTCCTGGGGGAAAGGATAGTAGTAATAAATAAATAAATAAATAAATAAATAAATAAACAAACAAACAAACAAACAAACAAACAAACAAACAAACAAACAAATAAAAAGAAATAGTAAATAAATAAATATATAAAGAAACGACTTCCCCATTCTTCACAAATATAAATAATTTTAGTTACCTATCACCTCTTTAATATAAAAAATGATTCCTTTTTAAATCTTGATACTTATAGTGGCAAAGATTCTTATAATGGAAAATATCTGTAGCCTGAGTGTAAGATGAGATGAAGCAGGGGTGAAATTCAACAGGTTCTGACAGGTTCTGGAGAACCGGAAGCAAAAATTTTGAATAGTTTAGAGCAGTGTTTCCCAACCTTGGCCACTTGAAGATATTTGGACTTCAACTCCCAGAATTTCCCAGCCAGCAAAAGCTGGCTGGGGAATTCTGGGAGTTGAAGTCCAGATATCTTCAAGTGGCCAAGGTTGGGAAACACTGGTTTAGAGAACCGGCAAATACCACCTTTGGCTGTGGTGTGGGAATGGAGATTTTACAGTATCCTTCCCGTGCCACACCCACCAAGCCACACCCACAGAACCAGTAGTAAAAATATATGGATTTCACCACTTCATTCCCGAAACTTGCGGTTGGTTTCTGACTAGGCATCATCTTCAGCAGAGGGTGTCAGTGTTCCTCTGTTTTTTAAGGGCTTCAGGAGTGTATGTGTCAACTGAGGGTTTTGTGATGAGTCAGGCTGTGAATCATCAGAAAGAGCCTTCTGATGGGTCTTGTGATGGGGAAGTTACATCAGGTGAGAGTTATATTTCATATAGTAACCAAGTTGGGGCAGAAAAGATGGGAGATACCTCAAGGAAATAAAATAATAAAGAGCCGGGGTGGTGCAGCAGGTAGAGTGCTGTACTGCAGGCCACTGAAGCTAGCTCTAGATCTGAAGGTCAGCGGTTCAAGTCTCATCACCGGCTCAAGGTTGACTCAGCCTTCCATCCTTCTGAGATGGGTAAAATGAGGACCCGGATTGTGGGGGCAATAGGCTGGCTCTGTTAAAAAGTGCTATTGCTAACATGTTGTAAGCCGCCCTGAGTCTAAGGAGAAGGGCGGAATAAATAAATAAATAAACAAACAAACAAACAAACAAACAAATAAATAAATAAATAAATAAATTTAAAGGAGTTTCTTACCATCACTTCAAGAGTGTTATTTTTTTAAATTGAACTGACATTTATAATGTTTTTTCCAGTGTTTACTACTTAGTACACTAATTTTGAACATCAAAAATCAATCATAAATTTATAACCTGTGGTTATAAAATCTAGAGGCACTCAACTAGACAGGAAATCTATGATGGCCATACTGGGTCTGATTAATAAAAAATGTGTTATTACCAACAAATCCCATGAAAAGGTGCATTGAAGAAGAAATGTTATTGCAAAGTCTTTAAACTTGTTTATAATTCCCTGACCTATAAAAGGCAATAACAATTGGCAAGTGAAAGGAAATTTTCCTGTCTTGTTTGACCTATGGTTCCTGGCTGATGGAACCAATTGAGTATTGAATGAATGAATCAAATGAGTTTTCCAGAACCATCTTTTGGAAAGCAATGGATTATACATTTTTTGTTAAATAGCATGGCTAAACAGAATTCCTATTTCAAACTCTTTCTGAAAGTTAGGAAGAAGAAAAGAGGAGATCACTAATGAAATCCTTACAGCTAATGGGCTATAAACATAACTTAGCCTGGAATCGTGTGAGGTGACATTTGCAGTTTCAAACCACTTCCTGTAACTCCCACTGACAGGATGGGGAAGCGCACTAAAGCATATGGAATAAAAGATGCCAAAATAAAGGAAGTACATATACAAGAGCAGACAATAAAAGCTATATTAGGAAATTATATCTAGTAAAGTGTGTATCTTTTATGTGATAATCAGAAATGTAAGAGAGGAAGAACAATTCTTTATTGTAGGAAACCAGAATTGTGCAATATTTTAGATTTGTCTCTAAAATATGCTTTCAGCTGTCTAAGTGTGAGAAGGTATCTGCAACTCTTAAATGAATCTCTGTATCTTTTCCTGGAGTTATGTAACTATCTTCTGTGGTTGCCATGTAATTCTAGGAAAAGACACAATTGCTTTGATGAGGAAAGTTGTTTTCATGCTTCCAGTTGCTCCAAAGTACCATATAGGTAGTCACATAACTCCAGGAAAAGATGCAGAGATTCTTTTAAGAGAATCTAAAATATTGTACAAATGCACGACCGGCGGCTTAAACCGCCGGCCGAAATTGCCCCTGGAGCAGGGGGACGCTGCCGGCAGCTCTGCAGAGCTCTGAACTTCTGGGTTCCTTGGAACCTGGAAATTCAGCTTTTGGCAGCACGCCAGGGCAATCCGAATAGGACTTTCTCCTTGGTTCCTGGGCTCCCGAAACGAACACCCGCCCAACCTCCGCTATTAATAGTGTGTCCTAAGGAAGTTGCCTCGGAGCCGAATAGGAATTTTTTGTGGCCTCCCCTTTAGAGGCGGCCGTTTTTTCACCTATTCCACACTGATGGTATGGACTGGATTGGTTAGGGGGTGTGGCGCACTTAGCTGTCAGTATACGCCTCCCTTTGGTCACTGGGGTTTGGCAGGTTAGGGGCAGAAATGGGCAATTAGAAGCAACTGTGCATGCTCCTTTGGGCATCCTTTAAAGGGTGATGGACTGCCTCTCTCCAGGAACTAGAGTTTGGAACAACTTCGGGGATTGGAGAGAGGATGTCCATGGGAATCACCGGATCCAATTTCCCACGGGGATTGGAGGGTGAACTCCTCCCACATGATGAAGGGGCGTGGCTTGGATCCAGGTGAAGGTGGCTACCTTCACCTGGTTCAGCAAGGAGTTTTTGCCCAATGTTGCCAAGGAAGTTTCTGGTAGGAATTTCCGCCCCGTTAGTTTTGGCCTCTGCAGGTCCTTAGTTAAGTTTGAATTTAAATATTCAAATCTCATCACCGGCTCAAGGTTGACTCAGCCTTCCATCCTTCCAAGGTGGGTAAAATGAGGACCTGCATTGTGGGGGCAATATGCTGGCTCTGTTAAAAGAAAATGCTATTGCTAACATGCTGTTATGCCCTTTGTTAAAAGGGCACTATAAATAAACGTTTAGATAAATAAATAAAATAAAGTTTTAGATATTATTTTCTCTAGCTTTATTTGGTGATATCAGGACCCGCAGTCTCTCTGCCTCAATCAAAACTCCTATATTGTTCTTCTAGGTCTGGAGATAGAGAGAAAATATTTTGGCTTGCATTTGAAAGTGAATGTATTTAATTTTATTTTTTGAGGCAGGATATAAACAGATACATCGCCATTAGAAATTCATTCCAAATTTTGCAATTAGGCTTGCCAATTTTTTTAAAAAAAGCTTGTTATGGAAAAGTTTGTAATCTTGCACAAAAATGAAGTCTGTCTGAAAAAAGAGCTTGGTGAAACTTGCCCATAAATAACACTGTAAATAAAAATGCACACATTGAAGAAATGCATGCATTGAAGAATAAAAACACAGTGCAGGTAACTGTTTTTTAAAAAAATCTCTCACATTTATTCAAGAGAAAACTTCAAAAATGTGTGGCTCTGATCTAGAAGCCTTTGTGTTTGTTCAACGATGCATACAAAGACCCTGAGTATGCAGAAGCTACTCAGAACATTCAGAAATATTTGATTTGTTGTACTGATGTGAAACTAAGGGCTCTGATAACCGGCCATGAAGAAATATTACCCTAACTCAGGGGTCCCCAAACTTTTTACACAGGGGGACACTTCACTCTCCCTCAGACTGCTGGAGGGCCAGACTATTAAAAAAACCTATGAACAAATCCCTATGCACACTGCACATACCTTATTTTAAAGTAAAAAACAAAATGGGAATGTACTATTTAGAGGGGGGGGGGAGAGTAGTCTGAAATTCATATATGTTTATGTTTTGTTTTTAATTTTCTTTTGTTAACATCTGATTGTAGGTTTTCTTGGCTTATAGAAAAATGTATAAAGAAAGAAGGAAGCACTTTGGCATAATGGTTAATAAGTTAGAATATAATTGGTGTACTTTTTGAAGGAACATTAAGGAGGGAATTTAATCAAAAGAAAATGAATGTAACTGGATGACAATATTAAAAAAAAAACTTTTGCAACTTTTTTGATGATTGATATTAGTTACTAACAAAATACCGCATTTTATTCGTAGAAAATTAGATGGAACACTTTGTTGTGTCACTCACCCACGGGCTGGATAAATGGCCTAAGCGAGCCACATGCGGCCAGTGGGCCGTAGTTTGGGGACCACTGCCCTAACCAATACAGAGAACCATAAGAGCAGATAAATACTCTCTGAATTAAAGGTAGAGTTTCTGGGGCGGGGGGAAATTGGCCTCTAGAATACAAACTCTGTTCAATTCAGAATTTATTTCAATCCAAGATCAGTATCAAAGAAAACCATTAACAAACTCTTTAGCAGTGAAAGAGGAAGATGGAGTAGAAAGTAAGGGTTCCCAACCCTGGGCCATGGCCCACCTCTGGGGCTTGAGCTGTAGCAGGCAAGCAAGCACAAGCATGCATCCCCACTTGAGCAAACAGTGGGTGAGTGTGCGCATACACGCTCCATTTGCTCTTGCATCACCATCCCCTTTGTGTCTCCTGCTGGTCTCCAAAACCAGAAAGGTTGGGGAACTCTGGTATAAAGCATAAGCTAAAACAGGAGTATGTAATATGTGTGATATGCAGAAGTGAGCCAAGTGTGTTTAGCCTTTTCCCGTCTGCTCATCTGTTTCCCAATACTTCTTATGGATGGGGTTGTAGCAAATGAGAATGTATAGTGTTCCCTCAATTTCCGTGGGAGATACGTTCCGAGACCACCTGCGAAAGTCGAATTTCCGCAAAGTAGAGATGCGGAAGTAAATACACCATTTTTGGCTATGGACAGTATCACAAGCCATCCCTTAACACTTTAAACCCCTAAATTACCATTTCCCATTCCCTTAACAACCATTTACTCACCATTATTACTGGTACTCACCATTGAATAAGACAGTGATCCTGATATTTATAAACATAATTATTTATTAACAATTATTTTTTTTGTTATTTATTTGCAAAAATTATTAGTTTGGCGATGACATATGACATCATTGTGTGGGAAAAACCGTGGTATAGGAAAAAAACCATGAAGTATTTTTTAATTAATATTTTTTGAAAAACCGTGGTATAGGCTATTCGCGAAGTTCGAACCCGCGAAAATCGAGGGAACACTGTATATCGGACAGCAGACAGAGCTGGACTCAGGGCAGTATCTTTTATTAGACTCCATTGTGTGTGTGTGTGTGTGTGTATGAGCGTATGTACGTATATTATATATATTATATATATTTCTGAAGAACAGACACAAATATAGTTACACTTTTAGACCACACACTAAGATAAGTTGAAGCATCTGCTTGTGATCTAAAACAGGACAGAGGTGCTGCCCTTTAGTGAAAAGATTAAATAGTTCTGCTCACTGAATCACCTAGTTTAGTTCCTAGAGTGGGGTGGGGTGAGTATGTATAATTTTAAAGGCTTTTAAGTCCATGGCATCTTTCATGTATACAGTCAGCCCTGAGTTAGTTTAACTGCAAACAAGGGTCTAATTCAATTATGATTAACTTGCTCCATTGATTTCTCTGGGACTTTAGCTGAACTAAATACTTTTATTTCATTTAGCTAGAATGTGCCTAGCACTGTCTATGCACAGATGCAATGATAAGCGCTGAGAATTTTGACTTATTATGCCAAATAGCTCTGTTTACTCAACTCATTCTTATTTAGAAAAAATGGCCGAACCTCTTAGAAACTAGTGCAAAGTGCAAAAACTTGAACTAGAATCTGAAGACAGGATTTGCAGTGACATTCCCATTCTTGATTTATTAGGAGAGTGACAAGCTACATATAATGGGAGGCATCTACATCCTCATTACTTTCTAGTTGATTAAACTCAGTTTTCCCCATCTTACTGGGCTTCATTCTAGTGAAGCTTGGCTTAAGGAATAACCAGAGACTTCTGGACCAAATTCAGGCTATAGAAAGTTTCCTCCTCCCCCCCTCAAGGCAAAGCCTCTTCCACATCTCCAAGTCTGTTACAATATATTGCCAGAATGCATGTAACCACCCTAGCACAATGGTTATCTAGAATAAATTGAAACTCAGTTGGGCAACATTTATCTTGAAAGATTACTTGAAAGCACATACAATCTTTAGGGAGTAAATTAATATCAACAACTCTCTACTATTTACCAAATTCCACCCTACCCTCAAAACGTCGCTACAGAGCACTGCACACCAAGACAACTAGACACAAGAACAGTTTTTCCCCGAACGCCATCACTCTACTAAACAAATAATTCCCTCAACACTGTCAGACTTTCTACTAAATCTTCTATTCTACTAGTTTTTCTCATCATTCCTTTCACCCATTTCCTCCCATGTTGACTGTATGACTGTAACTTGTTGCTTATATCCTAAGATTTTTATTAATATTGCTTCTTCATTGCTTATTTGACCCCTATGACAATCATGAAGTGTCGTACCACATGATTCTTGACAAATGTATATTTTATTTTATGTATGATGAGAGCATATGCACCGAGACAAATTCCTTGTGTGTCCAATCACACTTGGCCAATAAAATTCTATTCTATTCTATTCTATTCTATTCTATTCTATTCTATTCTATATATTTAGATTCTTTTGCCAGAAAACTCACCTTTGCTGCCATTGGCTTAAGGACTAATATTATAAAAATGCTATTTTATTTTTAAAATATGCACAATAATGTTGAATAGCCCTACTAGAAGCATAATTGAAAGTTGATCTCAACCATAATCATGAAAACAATTCAAAAATAACAGCTCGAGGAAAATTTGCACATTATCTGTGGTGTTGAGAAGTAAGATATATATCCATTTTGGCTCTCTCCACCAAACAAGTTGCCAGCTCTCAGTTAAAACCATTCCCATAGTGCACATTGGAGAAATAAGTCTTAATTATCAAGATGGTTGTGGTCTCATTTTCTAACTGCAGAACGCTTTGTTAAATAAACAGCAGTGTCCACTTACAATTGAAAACCATAGATTCCATCTTGAGACGGCTGGATTTATCAATAGTGAACACTGACTGAGCATAATATTCTAAGGGCTTCATGGCAGTAGGTGGTGATTAGATTCAAGCTAGATTTATCTGGATATCATGCAAGCTAAACAAAAAATAACAACAACAACCCCGGCTTGAATAAAACACAATTGAAAATGCTAAGGCATAAGATCAAGCTGTTCCTTTAAAACCATTTAAGAAAGCATCTTAAATGACAGCCCTTCTATACCTGGAACAAGGAGAAACACCACAGAAATAAAATGATAGGAAGCCACATTCTTGATGGGGGGAAATGTCATTGCCAGGTGTTGAATTGCTATGAAACTGGAAACCAAGCAGCTTCTTTGGACTAATCATTTTATGATGAGGAGTTTCCTGCCCTACCTCTCTCATAAGCTCTCTGACTCATCTGGAGGTGGCATTTAGAGAAGATTTCAGCTGACAAGCTCAAGACCTGAGCTGGATGGTTTATATGGAAGGAAGTGAACCTTGAAAGGCCTCAGCTTAAATAGGCCTATAGGCAGATGGTGTGCTATATTGGTTAGAATTAGGAAAGGGAGTTAGCTATGAAATAAAAGTCATGATCCTTTATTTAATGGGGAAAAATGGAGGGCTTACATAATAAAATATTGCCTAGTGAGTATGATATTTTCATGAAATAAGAGCTGAAGAGAATTAAAACAGCTGCTCGGATTGATATCGAGTATTGAGGTTGTGTATGTATGTATGTATGTATGTATGTATGTATGTATGTATGTGTGTATGTATGTATATATGTATAGATAGATAGATAGATAGATAGACAGACAGACAGACAGACAGACAGTCAGTCAGACAGACAGACAGACAGACAGACAGACAGACAGACAGACAGACAGACAGACAGACAGACAGACAGACTGCTAAATTGGGCTCACTGCGATGGCTTGTAAGTTCTTGTGGGGCCAGCGAGATTTTGCTGCTGCACCTGTGGAGGCAGCAAAGTTGCGCACCGAGCCGCAGTTGCGCCCGTGTTTTGGCATGCGCGGAAACAAAAAACTCACCAAAACACAGGCACACCTGCAGCTCCATGCGTGATTTTGCTGCCTCCACAGGTGCAGTAGCAAACTCTCGCTGGCCCCACAAGAACTTACGAGCCGCTGCAGCAAGCCCAATTTAGCGTTCTGGCTCATAGCCCACCACTGCCTATTGGAAACTGGATCGCACAAGCAGCAGGCAAGTGTGGAAATCTCCATTTGCATAAGCAGCATGTACACGTGTGATACTATCCCCTCTCCCCCACTGCTACTGGAACCTGTCTGCAGTGGGCACCACTGATTTAAAAAAGACGTACTTGAAGAGTCAATGCTATTCAATCTATACTGGTTATAAATGGGCAGGGCTGGAGAAAGGCCAGGTGATCTACTCCAGTATTATCGCCAAAGCTTTATGGGAAAGTTCTCAAAGAAAAGTTCAAAGATGGTGCTAAAAAGTTGGATCCCTGGCAAGCAGTTCAAACATTCCCATAATCTGGGAAATAGTGATGCAAAAGGAGAAGATTCCTTGAGAAGCCTGAAAGCTGGTGATGAAAATAGTTATAGAATAGAAAATAGTTATCTATGAAGAAGAAAATGAACAAGACTGGTATATGTAAAGTGCAAAGCATGAACCACAGAAAGCTGGATATCATCCAGAAATTAATGACAAGGGCCAAAACAGGCATTCTTAGTATCAGTGAGATTAATTTGATTGGAATTAGGTATTGCCTATCAGATGCATTTACTATGTGCGATGCTGGAAATGACAGCATTAGAAGACATGGAACAGCATTGCTAACTAAGAAGCATCAGCTGAAAATATCTGAGCATAAAATCACAGAATCATGACTATTGGAACTTGATGAAAACTTCCGAAGGTTGCAGTTTTGCAGATGTGTGTATCTACCTACAACAGACGTATCTAAATAAGAAATGGGGCTTCTATGCAAACATTCAAGGAATAATGCAACACATATTGAAAAGAGATATAATTTATATCATGGGTGATTTCAATGCCAGAAGGAAAAATTGTTAGCAGACTTAGTTTGGGCGAAGGAAATGAAGCAGATGACTGCATGGAGCAGTTCTATGAAGAAAATTGGCTGAGACTCACCAAGATGTTGTTTATTCAACCAAATGTTGATTGTACACATTGACATCTCCAAATGGACTGTACCAAACCATATTGATTGCATCTTGTGCAGCCAACAATAGAAAAACAGATTTATTTCTACTAAATTTGTACTTGGTACAAACTGTGGCTTGGAACAGGGGTCTCCAACCTTGGCAACTTTAAGTCATGTGGACTTCAACCCTCAGAGTTTCTCAGCCATCAAGGAAACAATCGGTCCATTGCAGGGAGAAAGAGGGAAGAAGGTGACAAGCAACAGGGAGAAAGCAGACCTACTTAACTTGTTTTTTGCATCTATCTTTACACAAAGTGAAAAAAACTGTCCAACCTATCAAAAACAACATCACAAAAACATATCAGGAACACAAGTTAAAATAGGGAAGAAAATGATAAGGGAACACCTGTCTACCCTAGACGAGTTCAAATCACCAGGACCAGGTGAATTACACCCCAAGGTTCTGAAGGAACTGGCAGATGAGATCTCAGAACCACTGAACTATATCTTTCAAAGATCTTGGAGGACCAGGGAACTGTCAGAGGATTTGAAAAAAGTTGATGTAGCTCCCATCTTCAAAAAAGTGCAAAAAATAGATCCAGGAAACTACAGACCTATCAAACAACGAATCAACGAACACCTAGAAGCAAACAAAGTAATAACCAAAGGCCAACATGGATTTGTTGAAAACTGACCATGCCAGACTAATCTTACTGCATTCTTTGACAAAGTGACAAAATTAGTGGACCAGAGGAATGCTGTCAATTTAATTTACTTGGACTTCAGTAAGGCATTTGCTAAAGTAGACCATAACCTACCACTAGATAAAGTTGAAAAATGTGCAATACCACCAGATGGATTCAAAACTGGCTAACCAACTGCACTCAATGTGTAGTGCTCAATGGAATTGCATCTACATGGAGGGAAATATGAAGTGAAATACCCCAACACTCTGTTTTGATGTAAAAAGGATGTTGAGACTCTAGAAAGAGTGCAGAGAAGAGTAGCTTAAATGATTAGGGGACTGGAGGCTAAAACATTTGAAGAACGGTTGCAAGAACTGGGTATGTCTAGTTTAATGAAAAAAAGGACCAGGGGAGACATGATAGCAGTGTTCCAATATCTCAGGGGTTGCCACAAAGAAAATGGAGTCAGGCTATTCTCCAAAGCACTTGAGGGTAGGACCAGAAGCAATGGGAGGAAACTAATCAAAGAGAGAAGCAATTTAGAATTAAGGAGAAAATTCCTGACAGCTAGAACAATTGATCAGTGGAACAGCTTGCCTCCAGAAGTTGTGAATGCTCCAACACTGGAAGCTTTATAGAAAATGTTGGAATAATGTAGGGTCTTCTGCCCAAGCAGAGGGTTGGACTGATGACCTCCAAGGTCCCTTTCAACTCTGTTGTTATAAAAGACATGGAGAAACGAACAAGCTGCAAAACATTTTACCCTGTTTTTTTAAGGCCACCTCTTCGATTCTATTTGCTGCAGGCAAAGGGATAATAAGGGATGCAGAGAGAAAAGTATTGGATGATCAAAATCAATCAAACAAACAAAAACAGGTGGGATTCAATTTATCTCTTCTAACAATTTATCTCTTCTAACAATTATATCCCAGTAGATTGTGATCCTCCAGTCGACCAAATTACTAATCTGTAGAACAGAAAGACTTTAATCTGTTCCTGCTGAAATGAAGAAATGCCCGTTCTCCTTAGTCTCAAGGGTAACCTTGGAAAACTAGTTATCTTCAATAACCAATGGGATTATTTCCTCCTGTTCTCAGTTGGTTTGAGTTGGGGTGGGGTGTAAGAAAGTTTAATATCTGAATATAAAAAACTCTAACTATTACCAGATCTTAGCAGATTACTTTATATTCTGTATTAGTTAGACTTCTACAATAAGCGGAGCAATGGTAGCTCCTTAAATGTTCAATGTTGTACGTTTTTGTTTGTCCTTTTTTGAAAATAATAAAAAATATTTTAAACAGAAAGTTTAATATCTGGTCAATGGGAGGGGATAGCAGGGTGAGTTGAGAGATTAGAGAAAGCAAGTGAACAAGCATAAAATAAATATACACTACTGCATGTGTGCACAAGTGTGTGTGTGTGTGTTTGTGTGACTGTGTGGTCCCATAAAGACTAAATATTGCCCACCTCTTCTCTAATACAATGTGTGTGTGTGTTAGGGAGGGACTTCCTAGGGCATTTAAGCAAAGGCCTTTATATATAAGAATGGAAACAGGCAAGCTATATTGCTGCTTTCTTTCTTTTTTTGCTTCAGAATTCACTCTGGGTGCTTAACCTCCATTTCCCCAAGCAACATAAACTATTACCGTAGTTTTCTTTCCATGCATGAGCAAATAAATTGTGTCTTTCTGGTTACTGTGCTAGAAATAAATCAGGAAATAGCTCCTCCTGTGATGAGTGAAGTGTTTTTGAAAAGAAATAGCTGCATATGTTTTCAAAAACGTTTATCTCCTGGCCTCCTTTTAAAATGGAAAAAAATCACCATAAGGCTGGGTTAATGTGGTTCTGAAATGCCACTGAAGTTTTCAATAGACAGTATGGTTATTTGGCTCATGGCAATCACAGATTGTACAAATTACTTTGCAGGCTAAGGAAGTCTGTCTCCACAACATATGTCAAAAACCGGACAATCTCTTCACATAACCCAGCTTCCCTTTAACCTAGTACTTTTCAGATATGTTGGGAATTCTGTAAGTTTTAATTTCATTACATCTGGAGGACATCAGGTTGGAAGAAGCCAGTGATGAATTACATTTTAATGTTCTTCCTTTTTCTTCTTTCTTCACTGAAGATATTGTTCCAAGTTGCCATTGATAAGAGAGACGTGGTTCCATTTTCTTTCTAAATATATAGATGTGTGCCTGCTCCAGTAAAGAGATAAATAATACATATAACTAAGTTGTAGGACAGTGATGGTGAACCAATGGCATGGGTGCCACAGATGGCACGCGGAGCCACATCTGCCAGCACATCAGCTGTTGCCCTATCTCAGCTCCAGCATGCATGTGTGCACCGGCCAGCTGATTTTTGGTTCACACAGAGGCTCTGGAAGGGAGTTTTTGGTTTCTGGAGGGCTTCCGGGAGGATGGGGAAGGGTGGTTTTTCCCTCTCCAGGCTCCAGGGAAGCCTCCGGAGGCTGGGAAGGGTGAAAAGCTGGCCTACCATGCCCACCAGAAGTTGGGAATGGACCTTTTCTGGCCTCCAGAAGGTCTCTGGGGGTGGGGAGGGAAGACAATTTTTGCTTTCCACAAGCATTGAATTATGGGTGTGGGCACTCATGCAGACACAATAGTGTGTGCGCAAGTACTTTCAGCACCTGAGGGAAAAAAGATTTGCCATCACTGCTGTAGGATGTCAAGATGTTTAAACAAATGTTAATCAATTTCCAAGTATTAAATTAATAAATGTATTAAGTTTTGTGGAAATATCTATATAATAGATGCATATTCTAAGACCTTTAACAGAATAACAGAGTTGGAAAAGACATTTGAGGTCTTCTAGTTCAATCCCCTGGTCAAGCAGGAAATCCTACACCATTTCAGACAAATGGTTGTTCCAATCTGTTCTTAAACACCTCCAGTGTTGAAACACCCAAAACACTTGGAGGCAAACCCTTCCGGATTAATTGTTTCATTGTCTGGAAATTTCCCCTTAGTTCTAGGTTGGTTTTTTTCTTGATTAGTTTCTACCCACTGCTTCTTGTTATGGCTTCAGGTGCTATGGAGAATAGGTTGACTCCAGTGGTGGGTTGCTCCCGGTTTGGCCCAGTTCTCAGAACCGGTAACTCCAGTGCTTCTGTGTATGCACAGAAGTGTCGCAAGTTTGTGAACCAATAGCAAAGGGTTTTAGAACTCACTACTGGTTGACTCCCTCTTCTATATGGCAACACGTTAAATATTGGAACAATGCTATCATGTCACCCCCTTTTAAACCAGATAAAGCAATAAGAACTTTAAACAATTTACTATAAGATCCATATTTTTAAAAAAGTAAGTCAATTAAATATCTCCATCAGAAAGCAGATTAAAAGCCCAGCGTATGTGATACAGCATCCAAAAACATCAATGGTGAAAACAGAAGCCGAGAAGCAAAAATGCTACAGTGCTTAGAAACATAGAAGATTGCCGGCAGAAAAAGACCTCATGGTCCATCTAGTCTGCCCTTATACTATTCCCTGTATTTTATCTTAGGATGGATATATGTTTATCCCAGGCATGTTTAAATTCAGTTACTGTGGATTTACCAACCACGTCTGCTGGAAGTTTGTTCCAAGGATCTACTACTCTTTCAGTAAAATAAAATTTTCTCATGTTCTTTCTGATCTTTCCCCCAAGTAACCTCAGATTGTGTCCCCTTGTTCTTGTGTCCACTTTCCTATTAAAAGCACTTCCCTCCTGAACCTTATTTAACCCTTTAATATATTTAAATGTTTCAATCATGTCCCCCCCTTTTCCTTCTGTCCTGAGTTCATTAAGTCTTTCCTGATAAGTTTTATGCTTAAGGCCTTCCACCATTCTTGTAGCCCGTCTTTGGACCCGATCAATTTTGTCAATATCTTTTTGTAAGTGAGGTCTCCAGAACTGAACACAGTATTCCAAATGTGGTCTCACCAGCGCTCTATGTAGTGGGATCACCCTCTTCCTGCTTGTTATACCTCTAGCCATCCAGCCAAGCATTCTACTTGCTTTCCCTACCGCCTGACCACACTATTCACCCATTTTGAGTCTGTCAGAAATCCCTACCCCTAAATCTTTCTCTTCTGAAGTTTTTGCTAACACAGAAGTGCCAATACAATACTCAGATTGAGGATTCCTTTTTTCCCAGTGCATTATTTTACATTTGGAAACATTAAACTGCAGTTTCCATTGCTTTGACCATTTATCTAGTAAAGTTAAATCATTTGCCATATTACAGACGCCTCCAAGAATGTCAACCCTATTGCACACTTTAGAGTCATCGGCAAATAGGCAAACCTTCCCTACCAAACCTTCCCCTATGTCACTCACAAACATATTAAAAAGAATAGGACCCAGAACAGATCCTTGGGTCACGCCGCTTGTAACCAGTCTCTGCTCAGAATATTTTATTGATTTATTGATTTATTTATTGATTGATTGATTTTGTCCAATACACAATGAGGGTTTTAGTGGGTATACACGTAGTAAAATACATGATGAAGGTTATAGAAGATATACTCATAGTAAAATATATCTAAGAATAGAAGAGAAGATATAGGAACATATCAATGAACATATCAATGAAAGAATAGAAGAAGAGATATAGAAATAGAAGAAAGGTATAGGAGATATAGGAGAACAATAGGACAGGGGATGGAAGGCACTCTAGTGCACTTGTACTCACCCCTTACCGACCTCTTAGGAATCTGGATAGGTCAACCATGGATAACCTAAGGGTAAAGTGTTGGGGGTTTGGGGATGACACTATGGAGTCCGGTAATGAGTTCCACGTTTCAACAACTCGGTTACTGAAGTCATATTTTTTACAGACAAGTTTGGAGTGGTTAATATTAAGTTTAAATCTGTTGTGTGCTCTTGTGTTGTTGTGGTTGAAGCTGAAGTAGTCGCCGACAGGCAGGACATTGCAGCATATGATCTTGTGGACAATACTTAGATCTTCTTTAAGGCGTCTTAGTTCTAAGCTTTCTAGGCTCAGGATTGAAAGTCTAGTCTCGCAGGGTATTCTGTTTCGAGTGGAGGAGTGAAGTATCTTTGAACATTTTTAAGGGTGTTAATGTCTGAGATGCGATATGGGTTTCAAACAGATGAGCTGTATTCGAGGATGGGTCTGGCAAAAGTTTTGTAAGCTCTGGTAAGTAGTGTGAGATTGCCAGAGCAGAAGCTACATAGGATTACTTGCCATTACATAGGATTACTAATGGTAGTTACTAGCTTCTTTTCTACTGCCCTTCTTGTGGATAGGCACAACACTGGCAATTTTCTCGAATCCTCAGGAACATCTCCTGTTAACAGGGATTTGTTAAACAAATCAGTCAGGGGGGTAGCAATGACAAATATGAGTTCTTTAAGAACTCTGGGGTGGATGCCATCTGGAAGCTTGCCTTTCTCAAAGTCTAGGTCACAAGCTGCTTTAGGGCTGTGAGTCAGTGGATGGAGGAATATCCTCTTTCCCAGTCCATGGTAACCAGCATTACCAGTTTGATGCAAATTTCCACTGAATAGCAAAACAACGCCACGCTTCTGGAGTTCTGTATGAAGTCTAAGTTTCCTTTTAATATATATTATATTTAAAACACACACACACACAAACAAACAAACACATACACACATTTCAACTTAGAATTACATCGTCTTAAACACGATCTAAGTATAGTCCATAAAATCATCTGCTACAACGTTCTTCCTGTCAATGACTACTTCAGCTTCACCACAACATGAGCACACAACAGATACAAACTTAAAGTAAACCACTCTAAACTTCACTGCAGGAAATACGACTTTAGTAACCGATTAGTTGATACATGGAACTCACTACCGGACTCTGTTGTATCATCACCTAACCCGCAAAATGTTACCCTTAGACTATCCACTGTTGACCTCTCCTTCCTAAGAGGTCAATAAGGACATGCATAAGTGCACCAGAGTGCCTTCCGTCCCCTGTCCTAATGTTTCTGTTTTACTAGTATCATGTATATAAATATTATATCTTTGTATACCACCAAGACATACGTGACAAAGCAAATAAATAAAATAAAATAAAAATTTTACCTTTCAGGGGGTGAGCACTCATGCCTGGAATGGTCCAAACAGAAGTGTGACACTGTTTGTTTGTTTGTTCGTTCACTCACAAAAAAGAAAGAAAAAAAAGAGCAGCATAGAACTAATTGAAATAAATAGCAGGTTTTATTTAGCTTTCAACTCTTTCCCACAATTCTTTAAATACTGGGCAAATACAGCTGCATTTGCAGCTACTGTTACAGTGAAGACAGACAGTTTGTTCTGCCTTTCAAACACCTCTGCGAAAAGGAAAATCCAGGTAATCTGGCAGTTCCTGGAATACAGCCCCAAAGGCCGAGAGATCGCAGCAGAATTCCTGATTACTTCCACAAATCTGCACCCATGTTCTCTCAACTGGGGAAAAAAATGCTGCATTTGTTCACTGTTCCCCGGTGTTTCCTAAACCGATTTAGAATGTGCAAAAAGCTAAAAACTGAATTTTTCATATTTAACCACGAACATCTTTGCCATCCCCTTTTAATATAGATGAATGGGTTTCCACTAACATATGTTTTATAAAAGGAGAGAATTGCTTCGGGAAAAGGTTACTAAAGGAATCAATATGTTAGCATTTCATGCCAGAACAACAGAAGCAATTTTCTTGTGAAGGGATATGAGGAGAAGCACTGGTCTGGGACGTGGACTTTTTAAACACAGTGTAAAATCAAAACATTCCTAATAAGGGATGGTTTTAAAAGAAGCATAACTAAGAAAAACAAATCCGTTCCCCCAGTTCAGAAGTATAGTGTTTACCTTATTAGGTGACAGTGGGGAAAACAAATGTTTAAATGTAAACAGTCTTATTTTGTGATTTCCCATTAGGTGTTCAGTTAAAATGCAGTTATTTAATAAAAATGAATAATTATTTTTATGTATTTATTAGATGCATACTAGATGTATATGCTCATTAAAAATTGGTGTACATTAAAATGATAAAACAATCAATGAATAACAATGAAAACAAACAATAAAATAAAAGTTTAAAGTGGGAAACACGAAGTACATGGAGAGAGGTAGGGTTTTCTCTTAACTCAATAGCCATCTCAAGCAATGCAATAGCATTTGGACTCCACGGTGCTTTTTCAGCAGTCTGAAAGGCTTAAAATGTCAGCATATTGGCCCCAACAATCTAGGTTGACATTTTACCAACCTGGGAAGGGTGGAAGGATGCATCAAACATGAGCCACTCAGGATTGAACTTCTGTCGGTGGGCAGAGTTTGCCTGAGATATTGCATTCTAACCACTGTGCCATCATGGCTCCTAGAATTGTGCATCGCTTTTAGGTTCTCAGGACAATTGGTAATCCAGGACTTCAGACCCCTACAAAGGTATCTCACCTTAGGTCCATTTTACACACCCTTAAAGACACACAGACAAAAGCACACATACCTTTCATTTTTATAAATAATAACTTTCAATGGCTTTAGTCAGAGTGCCTAGGTTAAAGCTCAATTATACATCACTGTGGTTTTTTTGTTTGATACCCTTTCATTCCAGGTTATCCTTTCTACTTTCCTTTCTTAGCCTCCTAGTTCTGTTAAGGCCAATTCCTGCCTTGCTTTTACTCAAGGAGTAAAATGTCAAGGAGAATGTCAAGGAGACATTCTTGGCCCAATTTCCTCCTGATGTGTTAGTTCTGCATGGCCCCAAATGCTTGCTAGGAATTATGGGATTTGTAGTCTCAACTCTCCAGGGGAGACCAGGTTGGTCAAAATGGTTCTAGAAATATATTTTGGTGGTTCTGTATTGAATATCGTATGGCTTTTTTGCAGACCCACATTTATGGGACGGGCAGTGGGGTGGGGCTGTGTGATACAAAACATGTATCGTTTCCTCAAACTCCTCCACTTGAGTGAAATATTGCAAGACAAATGCAAATGTTTCGTTTCCTTTCAATATTGTTCAGATTTTAATTGAATTTGAAAACCAAACCCCCAAAGCAGGTCCTATTGGGAAACAGCCTGTTTTTGCTTTGGGTTTGCTTGAGGCTCATAAAATTCAGTAGCATTAGCTGAGCTCTAGTTATGGGGAAAAAACAACCTTTTGTTCACTTGAGGAAGAATGGGGGGGGGGGCTCCCAGATGCCCGGCCAGAAGGCCCATCGCTAGTCCTATTGATGAGGGCTTCTAAGTCTAAGAAAGAAGCATCCCAGAAATATTGGCATGTAAGCAAAGCTGCCATTCGTAATTAAACAGCAAATGCTATTCTGGAATTGGCGGCTACTCTTCACTCTTTAGAACCAAGGAATTTCATCTTTGAAAAATATTTTCCCCTATAATAGGAAAAAGGAGCCCCTGAACAAATGACCATCAGATGTTTATTAACAAAGAGGAGGGGGGAATAATATTTCTTCTTTCTTCCTCTTTGCACAGCAAAGTTCTCCACCATTTCCTACAGGAGTACAGCACTTGTATACATCGGCTGAAAAGCTCTTCAAAACTGAGCTTGGCAACTCCACTTGATCAGCCAAGAGACCGTGCATGCAGCATTTGGGCTCCACGGTGCTTTTTCAGCAGTCTGAGAGGCTTAAAATGTCCTCAGTTGTCCTGAGAGAATCTCTGCACCTGAATGACAGGTGCGTCACCTCACACTTCCTGTCTGCATGGAAGCAGAGGCAAGTGGTTCTCTCACACTTATTTATTTATTTATTAAATTTGTATGCTGCCCCTCTCTGTAGACTCGGGGCGGCTCACAACAGTAATAGAAAAAACAATGTAGAATACAAATCTAATAATTAAAACTAAAAACCCATAATTTAAAAAAACATGCACACAACATACCATACATAAACAATACAGGCCTGGGGAAGTTATATCAGTTCCCCCAAGCCTGATGACAGAGGTGGGTTTTAAGGAGTTTACGAAAGGCAAGGAGGGTGGGGGCAGTTCTAATCTCAGGGGGGAGCTGGTTCCAGAGGGTCAGGGCCGCCACAGAGAAGGCTCTTCCCCTGGGACCCGCCAAACGACATTGTTTAGTCGACGGGACCCAGAGAAGGCCAACTCTGTGGGACCTAATCGGTCGCTGGGATTTGTGCGGCAGAAGGAGGTCCCGGAGATATTCTGGTCCGATGCCATGAGGGGCTTTATAGGTCATAACCAACACTTTGAATTGTGACCGGAAATTGATCGGCAACCAATGCAGACTGCGGAGTGTTGGTGTAACATGGGCATACCTTGGGAAGCCCATGATTGCTCTCGCAGCTGCATTCTGCACGATCTGGAGTTTCCGAACACTTTTCAAAGGTAGCCCCATGTAGAGAGCATTACAGTAGTCGAATCTTGAGGTGATGAGGGCATGAGTGACTGTGAGCAGTGAGTCCCGATCCAGGTAGGGCCGCAACTGGTGCACCAGGCGAACCTGGGCAAACGTCCCCCTCGCCACAGCTGAAAGATAGTTCTCTAATGTGAGCTGTGGATTGAGGAGGACTCCCAAGTTCCGTACCCTCTCTGAGGGGGTCAATAATCCCCCCCCAGGGTAATGGATGGACAGATGGAATTGTCCTTGGGAGGCAGAACCCACAGCCACTCCGTCTTATCCTGAACTCACTGGTTTTCTAGTCATGGCTTGGCATGTGGCAGCATGAATCTGCTGAAGGTAGATTTTTTTTTAAAAAACCACATATACTTATAGGTAGAGAATGGATTGGGGGGAAATTCAATGTGATGACCATGTTAGTGATGAAGGATCAGCCAAATCATTGCCAAAGTTGGTGACAAAGCATCAGCTCAGGGGTTTAAAATTATATTACAGGTATGTCACTCTTTATATAAGCATGCTATATAAATTACTTTATATGGGAAAGGATTTGTATAGCAACTGTGAGCCTACTCCAGAAAAACTCACTGAAGTATGTGTTTATAAATGAAAATATTAATAATAAAGGAGATTTTTCTTTTCTTACAAATAGCAATACCAATAACTTTTAGACTTATATAAGTCTATATAAGTGATTTAATATCACTTCACAGTGCTTTACAATGCCCTCAAACTTCTCCACTTGAGTGAAATATCGCAAGGCAAATACAAAAGTTTTTAACAGTTTTACAGTCAGCAGAAGTAGCCTGCATACTGCATTCTAACCACTGTGTCACCTTGGCTCTTGGTGAAGAAATGAACAAATGATGATTGTTTCATGCCTTACTGAGAAGCCATCATATCAGAGGTGGGTTTCAGCAAGTAAACAACCAGTTCTGGAGAACCGGTAGTAGAAATTTTGAGTAGTTCAGAGAGTCAGTAAATACTGCCTCTGACTGCCCTGCTCTCATCTATTCTCTGCCTCCTGAGTCCCAGCTGATCAGGAACAACTGGGAATTTTGCAGTAACCTTTCCCTGGAGTGCGGAGGGAATGGAGATTTTGCAGTATCCTTCTCCTGCCAGGCCCATCAAGCCATGACATGCCCAACAAGCCACACATACAGAATGAGTAGTACCAAAAAAAATTTTTTTGAAATACACCACTGAATCATACTCACCCTTGCTGAGAATTACATATTGACCATTGCCACTGGTGAGATTGGGATGATACATTATGGATCCTATTGGTTAAGGAATTTCAAAGTGGAGGGTCTAGGAAAAGAACCTTCTCTGCTGCTGTTCCTTCTCTAGGTCTTTTACTCAGTGGTGAGTTTGGCCCTCACTCTTCTGTCTTTCTGGAAGAGCGTGAAGACCTGGCTTTGCTAATTGAGGTGGGAATAGAAGAGTGACATGCAACCCTCAGGGTGGTCCTTTAACTCACTCCTTAAACTCTGTTTTTATTCTGTTCTCCACTCTATTTTATAATTTTAATTATGTCTCTGTTATAAGGTTTTGTGGCTGTATTTGTAAATCACCCAGGGTCCCTTGAACATGGGTGGTGCCTACATTTAATAGATATATAAATAAAAGCAGATCTACAGGACACATTAAACAGGGAGTCGAAATGCTTTATAGAACACATAGAAGGCCCCATAAAATATTGAAAACCATTGTCCAGAAATTTTATGGTGCGCGTATTAACTTGTTTGCTGCATAGTCTCACCACTTTATTGCCTTCTCCACTTATATTTTAAAAGATCTAAGAAAGCAATGGCTTCCTCAGTGAAGGACCCATCAAAACTGGGCATGGGGGTGGGAATCTATTTTGGGCTACCTGCCCTGAGCTCCAAAATATCTACAAAGAGTTGAAATGGACATACAGGAAAAGGCACATAATATATTTCCCATCTTGCATTTTAAAAAGGCAGCGATGAATAAAAGGAAGAAACATAGAAACATAGAAGACTGACGGCAGAAAAAGACCTCATGATCCATCTAGTCTGCCCTTATACTATTTTCTGTATTTTATCTTAGGATGGATATATGTTAGTGTTTATCCCAGGCATGTTTAAATTCAGTTATGATTGTAAAGATAAACTATGGTATAAAATAATATTTTTGTTGTTTTTTGTGTAGTGAGTTCATGGTGGTTGACATGGAATGGAAACAAAGATATACAGTATATTGCAAGTATAGATGTACATGGTAGTTATAAAACTGCAATGAATTTTAGGAATGCGAGAGAAGCCTTATTGGATGAGGTTAAAAAGGCATGTAGTGTTTTAATTCTGTTTTATTCTGTTGCAACTAGATGTTTGGATTTGGGAACAATACTTGACTTTCAGATAAGGAAAGAGAGTTTTCAGATTTGTAGAAGCTAAATGACTGATATTTGTTTCCATTTGAAATCGGATCATTGCAATGCTGTTCTAGCATGTCTATTCAGGAATAAAACTTACAGATCATATTGGGACATATTACCGCAGAATGGCACGGAATAATAGCTGGGGTGGTGCAGTGGTTAGGGTGCAGCACTGCAGACTACTTCAGCTAACTGCTAGCTCTAGTTCATCAGTTCAAATCTCACCATCGGCACAAGGTTGACTCAGCCTTCCATCCTTCCGAGGTGGGTAAAATGAGGATCCAGATTGTTGGGGGCAATAAGCTGATTCTGTAAAACAATTAGAGAGGGCTGTAGAGGCACTATGAAGCGGTATATAAGTCTAAATGCTATACAAGTGGAAAGAGAAAAAGAAAGAAAAGTGAGACTTCCAATTCTTCCTAGCACAGTACAAGATAAACACACTCGAACCTCAACTTTTTGCTTTTATACGTTAATATATAACGAGCCATTTCTATAACACCAAATCTTTCTAAATAAAAAAACCAAGATCAAACTTTTATTTATTTTTTCTTCACAAGCACAAATTCCAGAAGTGACAGCTGAAAACACACTCGTCCCTCTTTCAGCAAAACCTGTTTAAAATGAGGGGAAAGGAAACAGTCCATATTTCTCTATCCTCCCCCTGCCCTGTATTTCATCTTTTATTATACACTTAGCTTATTAAATGAGAAGAAGTATATTTCAAGTAAATCAGCACTTCCGGACCTCAGCTGTATTCAGTTATGGACGAGCCAGTGTCAAGAAAATGCTGTTCCCTATTCAAACAAGAGAAAAAGGTCACTGCATTTGTGTTTGCATTTGAATCTGAAGTGATCCAAATATGCAGAAAGTTCTCTAACTCTCTTCCCAATTAATTAATTTATTTTATTTTATTTATTCATTTGTCCAATACACAAATACATAGGAAGAAAAATAGACATGTGGTAATATATATAAGGGTAAAAGTGAACTTAGAGGAGAGGATATATGAAAGGAAGAGAATATATATGATAGGTGAAAGAAAGGAAAGACAATTGGACAGGGGACGAAAGGCACACCAGTGCACTTATGTACGCCCCTTACTGGCCTCTTAGGAACCTGGAGAGGTCAATCGTGGAGAGTCTAAGGGAGAAATGTTGGGGGTTAGGGGTTGACACAATTGAGTCCGGTAATGAGTTCCACGCTTCGATAACTCGATTGTTGAAATCATATTTTTTACAGTTAAGCTTGGAGCGGTTCGTATTAAGTTTGAATCTGTTGCATGCTCTTGTGTTGTTGCGGTTGAGCTGAAGTAGCCATTGACCGGTAGGACGTTGCAGCATATGATCTTGTGGGCAATACTCAAATCATGTTTTAGGCACTGTAGTCCTAGGCTTTCTAGGCCCAGGATTGTCTATTTTCGTAGGATATTGTGTTTCGAGTGGAGGAGTGAAGGGCTCTTCTGGTGAAATATCTTTGGACATTTTCAAGGGTGTTGATGTCTGAGATGTGGTATGGGTTCCAGACAGATGAGCAGTAGTCTAGGATGGGTCTGGCAAAAATTAAATCCCAAATGTAAGGATCATTTGTTAAGGCGCAGTCTGTACAGTATAAGAAACAAAAGCAAAGCATTTACTCACAAAGCAGTGGTACAATAAACATGTTAAATTATGGAAGGTGTGTATCTCTCCTCCCCTTTTGTGTCCCCAAATTGACAATGCAAGTGCCATTTGCAGGTAATTTCCCTGTTGTAGTCTGAAATTTCTTTCTTGTTTTTTGACTTGGGAACAAAAATGTGGTTTAATACTTGTTGGTTCAACTTGTACACTCAAAGCTTTATTATACCTACCTTTTTGTTTGAATCATCTTCCCACTGTGTCCCAACCTCCTGGTTAACAACCTTACTCATCTTTTGTGCAACTCTGAAGACTTTGAAGAAGATAAAAAAGAATTAAGGAAGAGCGAAAGTCTCCCTTTCTTTTTCTCCATCCCAAGTCCAGTGCAGCTGTTTTTTAACTTTCTGACTCTGTTGGCACATGGGGAATTGGAACTTGTGGATGTGTAAAACAGATCTGATAGGGACACATAATAAAACACAGCACCATAAAATATGACAGCACCTTGGCTTTCCAGCGTGCCAATGGGTAATCAGGGCAGTAACTGAATAAGATGCATTATTTTATACAGATTTCACTGAATAGTTTAATAATAATCCCAGCCTGCCAGCCTGCTGATTTTTCACCACCCAGGCACTGTTTGCCATTTATTTCTCCTGGTTTGAATGGGAGCCTCTTAATTTCCAAAGCAATTTGCCAGCTTTTGTTCAGTCCCCTCCCTGGCCATTTTCCATGTCATTGCTCTTTTCTCTACATTCTCTAGGTCTAGCCTCAAAAATGCTTCAGCTTTGCCAACTTGACTGTAAAGCTGCAGTCACAAGAAAGTGGCTTCTAATGGTGCTTGAATATCTAACCATAATATGTGTGGGAATGGTCACCCTAACGCCTGAGGCCAGGTTTATATCTTTCCAACATAATCAGCTGCAAAGAGATTTAAGAGACTGATCATTCCTCTATAGCGGCAATGTTCATGCCAAGGCATAATGGCAGCTTGGGGTTGAGGAGACCACCAAGATGTTGAAGTGCCTACCAAACTCTGAAAAACAGAGTATGACAAAGACCAGGAAAAATCAGAGTGTGGGAAATCGGAGTAGGGTTAATAGTCTGAAAATAAAAACTTCACAATTTTAATGACTCCCCTGATTCTCCACAGCAGTCCTGTTGCTTTCGTTTGTAATTTTGCATGAAGGCTGCGCAAATCCAAGGGCTAGGAACTTGTCTGAAATTTAAGGAATGTATTGGAGTTATTTAACATATTCAAATTATTATTTACTTATTTAAGGAACTATTTAAAATTCCAGAATAATTAATCAGAGGGTGGTAATGTATCTTGTAAAGGATGGAATATTTTTTAACATCTCCTTAAAATGTAAAAATAATGACTTTACAGTCTCATTGTAATTCTGCCAAAGTGGAATATTGGAAGCAGCATTCAAATGTCCAATTAATGGTCATTGTTCCCATAATGATGTCCTTGTGAATCACATATTGGATAGGTTAGATCAATGATTTAAGACTATTTTGATTTTTTACAAAACCATGAAATGGTGTTCAGGGTTTCAGTATCACAGTAGTCTGTGGTGTCTGATTTTCCTCTGGGATAGCCAACAACTTTCAAAAGAATTTGAAGCATTTTTGGCAAGATTTTCTTATTTGCTAGGGTCACACACCAAAAGCCATCTCCAAAGTTAGGAATGTGTTTCAAAATCTGTTTTACCCATTTCTGTAACCTGTCTAAAAACATTCAAAAATTACAACTTCTTAATAATGGGAAACACATCACAGGAAAATATATATTAGTATGAATAAATAAATTAAGACTTTTTGGATACTAGAGAAATATACCATAATTACATATGGATAATAATGTTTCAGTTGAAATAATGACTATACTGCAATGTATCTATGAAGAAAAAATGGCAAATAATAAAAAGCAACATAGGTATATTACACATTTACAATAATGAAAAATAAATAAAATAATAAAAATAAATAAATGAAATGCTGACCTTTAGCCACAATACACTCAGAACCAAATCCCTAAAGAGGCAAAAAGCTCATTGAGTAAAAACACTGGGCATCAACATTATTGCTTTATTGTAAAGATCATTCCATGGCCTTTAATATCTCATAACTTGAAATGTGTGTAAACAGTTCACTTTTAATACTGCTAGTTGATCTGATCATGGCATGATAGTAAAGAATATAAAGGTTACAAATTGGAGTTTCTTGACATCATGCAGATTGAAATGAATTCTGGGTGTGTTCCTCCCATGCTTGTGCCACTCAAAAGCCAATTGTTATTGGAAGAAACTTCTAAGAAACCTTTGAATGAATATTGGGGAAAACAGAATACTAGACAAGAATGGGGCTTTTTTCTTTGTTCTGATCTGGAAGACAGTTCTTTATATATCAACACTGTCTTATTACAGTGATCCCTCGAGTTTCGCGATCTCGTTCTTCGTGAAACGCTATATCGCGATTTTTCCACCCGATGACGTCATACGTCATCACCAAGAGTCACTTCTCTGTCTCTTTCTCTTTCTTTCCTGTCATTCTCTGCTTCAATCATTTTCTCATTTCTCTTCCTCCCTCTCTCATCTCTTTCTTTCCTTCTCTCTCTTTCTCTATCTCTCCCCCTCTTGCTCTCGAGTGGCCGCCTAGCAGCTGATCTGCTCGGCAGCGCAGCACCAGCGAGGAGCCGAAGATCTGGGTTTCCCCACCCGGATCTTCGGCTCCTCGCTGGTCCCCAATTCCGCCAACATCAGGCTCTCCACACGCCCTTTCGCCGTAACACGAGAGCCTTCTGAAAATTCTTTCTGAGCGCCTCAGAGCAGCACCCCCACCACTCTTTGATTCCCTCAACCCGCCCGGCCCCTCGCTCCCCTTTTTCACACTCCAACCGAGAGAGGAGTCCGCGCTGCTCCGGCTGCCGTGTCTCCTTCTCCCTCCTCCTCCTCTTCTTCCCTGCTCTTCCATCCTCCGCCGCCGAGGTCGCCAAGAAGGGAGAAGAAGAGTCAATGAACGGCGCCAGCCGCTGCCTCGCCCAACGCAAAGCGCGAGAGCCCAGACCCGGAGGCAATCTGCTCGCTGTCCACGGCACTTCGAGTTTCTCCTCCCGGAGGCGCGCTCGGCGCTCACTGCAGCGGGGGAAGACCCAGGGAAGGTTCCTTCGTCCGCTGCCCACGGAAAGGGGAAACCCGGATCTTCAGCTGCAGCGAGCGCCGAGCGCGCCTCCGGGAGGAGAAACTCGAAGCGCCGCGGACAGCGAGCGGGTTGCCTCCGGGTCTGGGCTCTCGCGCTTTGCGTTGGGCGAGGCGGCAGCTGGCGCCGTTCATTGACTCTTCTTCTCCCTTCCTGGCGCTCGCTGTCCGCAGCGCTTCGAGTTTCTCCTCCCGGAGGCACGCTCAGCACTCGCTGCAGCCAAAGATCCGGGAGGAGAAACTCGAAGCACCGCGGACAGCGAGCACCAGGAAGGGAGAAGAAGAGTCAATGAACGGCGCCAGCCGCCGCCTCGCCCAACGCAAAGCGCGAGAGCCCAGACCCGGAGGCAACCCGCTCGCTGTTCGCGGCGCTTCGAGTTTCTCCTCCCGGAGGCGCGCTCGGCACTCACTGCAGCCGAAGATCCGGGTTTCCCCTTTCCGTGGGCAGCGGATGAAGGAACCTTCCCTGGGTCTTCCCCCGCTGCAGCGAGCACCGAGCGCGCCTCCGGGAGGAGAAACTCGAAGCGCCGCGGACAGCGAGCAGGTTGCCTCCGGGTCTGGGCTCTCGCGCTTTGTGTTGGGCGAGGCGGCGGCTGGCGCCGTTCATTGACTCTTCTTCTCCCTTCCTGGCGACCTCGGCGGCGGAGGATGGAAGAGCGGGGAAGAAGAGGAGGAGGAGGGAGAAGGAGACACGGCAGCCGGAGCAGCGCGGACTCCTCTCTCGGTTGGAGTGTGGAAAAGGGGAGCGAGGGGCCGGGCGGGTTGAGGGAATCAAAGAGGGGTGGGGGTGCTTCTCTGAGGCGCTCGGAAAGAGTTTTCGGAAGGCTCTCGTGTTACGGCGAAAGGGCGTGTGGAGAGCCTGATGTTGGCGGAATTGGGGACCAGCGAGGAGCCGAAGATCCAGGTGGGGAAACCCGGATCTTCGGCTCCTCGCTGGTGCTACACTGCCGAGCAGATCAGCTGCTAGGCGGACGAAGGAACCTTCCCTGGGTCTTCCCCCGCCGCCCACGCAAACTCCACCATCTGCGCATGCGCGGCCATGGAAAAAAAGGACGCGCATGCGCAGATGGTGTTTTTACTTCCGGAACCCTACATTGCGAAAAATCGATTATCGCAAGGGGTCTGGGAACGGAACCCTCGCGATAATAGAGGGATCACTGTACATCTATATTTTGTTGCAGTCTGTGGATTAGTAGACAATTGACTGGAATTTCTGGATCACTGTATAACTGATAATATGTTTTTATTACTATCTTGCTAGTAAAGACAAAAGCAGCCATTCCTTTCTCCTAATTAACACATTTGAATTTTTTAATAATAAAACTGTAATAAAAATATAAATGGTATATCTAATTTATACTTGTTGCATTGTCAAAGTAACTGGCAGGTAAGATGTCACTTGTTCCATCCCCTGAACTATTGAAATATTGAATTACCACAATATTCTCCCATCAAATTCAAAACCAGAATATAGTAGATTTAAAAAAGAAACAATGTTAAATTATTGCCAGGATATAACAGCTGTAATTAGTAAGAAATAACTGAATATGTACTGCATTTGCATATTTTATTATTTATTTATTATTTATTACTTAGATTTGTATGCCGCCCCTCTCCGAAGACTCGGGGCGGCTCACAACATGTAAAAAACAAATCATAAGCAATCAGACAAATTTAAAATATTTAAATATTTAAAAAAACCCATATGCTAACAGTCACACACACAGACATACCATGCATAAATTAAACGTGCCCAGGGGGAGATGTTTCAGTTCCCCCATGCCTGACGGCAAAGGTGGGTTTTAAGGAGTTTACGGAAGGCAGGAAGAGTAGGGGCAGTTCTAATCTCCGGGGGGAGTTGGTTCCAGAGAGTCGGTGCCGCCACAGAGAAGGCTCTTCCCCTGGGGCCCGCCAACCGACATTGTTTAGTTGACGGGACCCGGAGAAGGCCCACTCTGTGGGACCTAATCGGTCGCTGGGATTCGTGCGGCAGGAGGCGGTCTCGGAGATATTCTGGTCCGATGCCATGAAGGGCTTTAAAGGTCATAACCAACACTTTGAATTGTGACCGGAAATTGATCGGCAACCAATGCAGACTGCGGAGTGATGGTGAAACATGGGCATACCTAGGTAGGCCCATGACTGCTCTCGCAGCTGCATTTTGCACGATCTGAAGTTTCCGAACACTCTTCAAAGGTAGCCCCATGTAGAGAGCATTACAGTAGTCGAACCTCGAGGTGATGAGGGCATGAGTGACTGTGAGCAATGAGTCCCGGTCCAGATAGGGCCGCAACTGGTGCACCAGGCGAACCTGGGCAAACGCCCCCCTCGCCACAGCTGAAAGATGTTGTTCTAATGTGAGCTGTGGATCGAGGAGGACGCCCAAGTTGCGGACCCTCTCTGAGGGGGTCAATAATTCCCCCCCCAGGGTGATGGACGGACAGATGGGATTGTCCTTGGGAGGCAGAACCCACAGCCACTCCGTCTTATCCGGGTTGAGCTTGAGTCTGTTGACACCCATCCAGGCCCCAACAGCCTCCAGGCACCGGCACATCACTTCCACCGCTTCGTTGACTGGGCATGGGGTGGAGATGTAAAGCTGGGTATCATCCGCATATTGATGACACCTCACCCCATGTCCTTGGATGATCTCGCCCAGCGGTTTCATGTAGATGTTGAATAGCAGGGGGGAGAGGACCGGCCCCTGAGGCACCCCACAAGGGAGAAACCTAGGAGTCGACCTCTGGCCCCCCACTAACACCGACTGCGACCGGCCAGAGAGGTAGGAGGAGAACCACTGAAGGACAGTGCCTCCCACTCCCAACCTCTCCAGCCGGTGCAGAAGGATACCATGGTCGATGGTATCGAAAGCCGCTGAGAGGTCAAGGAGCACCAGGACAGAGGATAAACCCCTGTCCCGGGCCCGCCAGAGATCATCCATCAACGCATAGTACATAAGCTATGTTGATAATCTCCTTCCCATATTTAAGGACATCTGTATAAGGCCACTTTTTATCTACTCAAACTGTTTGGTGTCTTGCCATCAACTTCAATAAGAGCAGGTCATGCGTTGATTGAAAAAACTCATGATAGAGAATTTGTCTGCCTGTGTAGTTAAAATGATTATCTTTAATGAATCTTAACATTTTCGATCATCAAGAAAAGTAAACCATACTAAAGTCTTTTTGAATGAAGTTGAGCTAAAGTTATTACTGATGAAACTCAGTTATTTCAAGTGGATTTAAGCAGGTCTGTCTCATGATTTTAGTTCTGGTCTAATGGGTCAAGGTATAGAACTAAAATTGAAGCAATTTAGGTTCAGGTCTACACTCAGTCAAAGAAGCTCAGTAAATAACTTTTCATCAGATACTCTCAACATACTTTATAACATTTCGTGTGGGGATAAAATGAAGGGAAATTTCCATGTAAGCTGTCTTGAGTTGTGTCCACTTGCTGAGGAAAGATGAGATATAAATGTATTTATCAAATGAATGCATATTACACACACATTCTAAGTTGGAGAACTGGACATAAAATAGACAGTTTCAGTTTTTTAATTAGAGAGCTTATTTACAAATCCAATTCATTTCAAGGGGAACCTGCTTCCAAGGAAAACTATCTAAGGTTGCCAATCTGAAATTGAATCAATGTGTTCCTTTTTAAAAAATAAATAAATAAATCTCCATTTGCAGTGTTTCTTTATATTAATATGAAGGCTGTTGTTACTGAACGATAATTAAAGGAAGTGTTATGATCTATAAAGACCATAGTGTGGAAGGAGGGAAAAAACCCACAGAGATCTATGTTATTGTTCCATTCTATTAAAGTTCTACATCAAACCAAATAAATAGGCTGGGTTTTGCGTGCAACATTCCTTACCATGTGCATTTTTGTGGATACTGAATGTCGCTTCTCCAAATATATTTAATATGGGGAATTAAATTTATAAAGTGACTCTGGCTGGCTTAGAAATGGTAAAAAGATAAGTATAAAAACAATTAAAATTAAGAAGAGTTATATTATTAGATTTGTTCTTACATTGTCTTTGTTATTGTTGTGAGCCGCCCCGAGTCTACGGAGAGGGGCGGCATACAAATCTAATAAATAATAATAATAATAATAATAATAATAATAATAATAATAATACAAACACTAAAGCCAAGGGGTTGGACAGCATCAGGATGAGGTCTTCGCCTTAACCCAAAAACCACCTCTGGTGGACAATACCCCCTTTCATGGGCCCAAGCTAACTAACAAAGCCAGGTTTTAATGCTCGTTCAGAAAGTAAAAAGGGTAGGGTCAGATCTTCCTCTGACAGAATGTTCTCAAGGCCTTCACCAGAACCTTGAGTATCTTTTCCTTCATTCCTTTACCGATGGGGTCCGTAGCAGGGCCCTTTCACTGGAATGAATGAGGTGGGTTAGCCCCATTAGGGAGAAACACAGGATACACCTTCCCAATCTGAAGGAGATCAGCAATTGGCAGATGACCTGAATGTGTTCTACTGCAGGTTTGAAAAGAAACCTCAACCACTTATGTGCACAACCTCCATCCCAGACACACCAACAACAGCTAAATCTTCTACAACTGAACCCATCCCATTGTGTTTACAACCCCTAGTGATCACAGAAAAGGAAGTGAAAGATCTATTTCTCAGACAGAAGCCTGGAAAAGCACCAGGCCCAGACAAGATAACTCCTTCTTGCTTAAAAGTCTGTGCTGACCAATTGGCCCCCATCTTCACCCAAATCTTCAACAAATCACTAGAGTTGTGCTATGTTCCTTCCTGCTTCAAACGCTTGACTATCATCCCAGTGCCAAAGAAGCCCTCCATCAAGGAACTGAATGACTACAGACCAGTTGCTCTAACATCTGTAGTTATGAAAACCTTTGAAAGGCTAGTGATGTTCCATTTGAAAGCCATCACAGATCCCCTGTTAGACCCCCTGCAATTTGCATACCGAGCAAATAGATCAACAGATGATGCTGTTAATATGGCTCTACACTACATCCTTCAACATCTTGAATCTCCAATGACCTACGCCAGGGTCCTCTTTGTGGACTTCAGTTCAGCATTCAATACCATCGTACCGGACATTCTCTTAACCAAACTAAATCAGCTAGCGGTACCTGAACACGCTTGTAAGTGGATCACAAGCTTCCTAACAGACAGGAAGCAGCAGGTGAAGCTAGGAAAAATCACATCAGATATATGTACAATTAGCACAGGTGCCCCCCAAGGCTGTGTACTCTCACCACTTCTCTTCTCTCTATACACTAATGACTGCATCTCATACGATCCATCTGTTAAACTACTGAAGTTTGCAGATGATACAACAGTGATCGGACTCATTCGAGACAATGATGAATCCGCATACAGACGGGAAGTTGAACAACTATCCTTGTGGCGTGACCAGAACAATCTAGAACTGAACACACTCAAAACCGTAGAAATGGTGGTAGACTTTAAGAGAAACCCTTCCACCCTTCCACCTCTCACAATACTAGACAACACAGTATCAACAGTAGAGACCTTCAAATTTCTAGGTTCTATCATATCTCAAGACCTAAAATGGTCACCTAACATCAAAAACATCATCAAAAAAGCACAACAAAGAATGTTCTTTCTGCGCCAGCTCAGGAAGCTCAAACTGCCCAAGGAGCTGCTGATTCAGTTCTACAGAGGAATCATTGAGTCTGTCATCTGCACCTCTATAACTGTCTGGTTTGGTGCTGCAACCCAACAGGACCGACACAGACTTCAGAGGATAATCAGAATTGCAGAAAAAACAATTGCTGCCAATCTGCCTTCCATTGAGGACCTGTATACTGCACGAGTCAAAAAGAGGGCAGGTAAATTATTTACATCCTGGACACAAATTGTTTCAACTCCTACCCTCAAAACGTCGCTACAGAGCACTGCACACCAAGACAACTAGACACAAGAACAGTTTTTTCCCGAACGCCATCACTCTACTAAACAAATAATTCCCTCAACACTGTCAGACTTTCTACTAAATCTGCACTTATATTCTACTAGTTTTTCTCATCATTCCTATCACCCATTTCCTCCCATGTTGACTGTATGACTGTAACTTGTTGTGTATATCCTAAGATTTTTATTAATATTGCTTCTTCATTGCTTATTTGACCCCTATGACAATCATTAAGTGTTGTACCACATGATTATTGACAAATGTATATTTTATTTTATGTACTTTGAGAGCATATGCACCAAGACAAATTCCTTGTGTGTCCAATCACACTTGACCAATAAAATTCTATTCTATTCTATTCTACAAGCAGTTTTACTACGAAATATAGTTTTACTGCCAAATATGCATTCTGCATAGATTTTTCCCCCATTTTGCAAGACTAGCATTAGCAGATTCTGTAGATCAGGGGTGTTAAACTCCAGGCCCGGGGCCCAGATCCAGCCCACGGGGTGCTTAGATCTGGTCTGTGGAACTGCTTTGGAAACAGCAAAGAACCAACCTGAGTGCCTCTGCCAGAAAAAAATGGAACTTAGGAGGGCCAAGGCAGCCCTCCTGAGCTCCGTTTTTGCTGGCAGAGGATGGCAGGAGGCTGTCACAGCCAAAAATGGAGTTTGGGAGCCCATTTTCACAGGCAGAGTACTCAGGCCACTACAACATGAATAACGTCGAGCTGGCCATGCCCACCCGAGCTCTCTGAGGTTGAACACAACCCTGATGCTGCCATCAATGAAATTGAGTTTGACACCCCTACTATAGACAATGCATCTGTTTCTATCATAATGGATTATTTGGTCATTAGATCAATTGTTTCTTTTGAAAAGAAATTGCTGAGAGATTTCTGTGAACTTCCTGTTTGAGGCGCTTGAAGCAACTTCATCAGCACATGCAACTGGCTGGCAGAAGGACAGTTGTCCCAATGAAGAGGCAAGACGGATCCAACATAATGATCAAAGTTAGAAGCAAGTGGAAGAGCAGTTCCTTCTGAGTGCCATAATCCCGTTAATGCAAGAATTCACTTTTGATTCAGTTAAGCAAAGATGTATTTTATTGTGCCAACTTCGGTTTAATTTTCCATTCCTAAGAACGGTCTATTCACAAAGCATCGACTATGAATGCATAATTGCAGCAGGCTGTTACATATGGTTGTGATGATATTCATAATAGGGGAAAATAAGTGGCAGGCCATAGGCTACTTTAATAATCCAAGATCTCTTTTTCGGGGCATTGTTTCTGGAACCTCACATTTATTCATATTAGCTCCATTTATTCTTTTCGATGCTCTGCCCAATTCCTGTCTTTTTCTTGGGGCAAGAGATGTGGGGGAGACAAGGCCATAAAAATTAAATACAGAACTGTCATGTAATGAACAATTAACACTTATATAACGTAGCTGGCACATTTTAGCGCCTTTGTATTTAAAGCCAGGCCTTATGGAGATCATAAATTTGATGGTGAGTCTCTACTGACCAAAACTATGAAATTTCAGGCCAGGCTTTTATAAAAACAAGAATCCAACAGGATAAATGGATTATCATATGCATCCGAGTCCTCGGAGAGGGGCGGCATACAAATCTAAATAATAATAATAATAATAATAATAATAATAATAATAATAATAATAATAATAATAATAATAAGTTCTGCCCGGTTCTCTGGTAGGAGCCTCACGAAAATTCAAGGGTACAAATTTCAGACACACACACGTTTGAAAATTCAAAACAATGTTCTTTATCACAAAAGTCAAAATAAACTAAGCACTCTTTTTGTATTGCAAAGATCACTCATCCCAACACAACCAGGTAGTCTGTACAATTTCCCTTAAGCAGTCATTAAGTATTTAGCTAGCAGCTGTGAAGAAACTTCACACCCCTTCTTCTTCCAACGAAGTGAGACACACACACACACATATGCGTTGCTCTACTTTGGTTTCAAAGGCGTGAAAAATCAACAAACAAGGTCCAGAAAACAGCAACACAGGATTCCTGAAGAACTGCGATCAGATACTTTTCACAACGGCCAAACCCACACATTGCTATTTATAGCAGCAGCCCTAATTACTGGAGCCCCACCCAACCACAGGTGGCCTTATTTTCTCTTGTAATAATCCTTCAGTTGTTGTCTCCTATGCATCACTCTACGCATGCGTGGATGTGTCATTAATTCTTGTTCAGAATCCAAAGATGATACAGATGATTCATCTCCTCCTGGGCTGTCTGTCAAACTCCCCTCTTCCCTGTCACTCACGCTTCCTTGGTCAGAGGAGGCTTCGTCGGCAGATTTGGGAGCAAAACAGGCCTGCAGCATGTGGATGTCTCCCCCACATCCATCTGCACATTCCTTGGGGCAGGAGCTGGGCCAGAGCTAACCACAACAAATAATAATAATAATAATAATAATAATAATAATAATAATAATAATAATAATAATAATAATAATAATTATCATCATCATCATCATCATCATCATCATCATCATCATCATTATCATCACTTTATATAAACAGAGGGAGATCAAGCTGAGTTGGAGTACAATGTATATGAATAGAAAACAATTAGACCAGGTGTCAGGTATTACGGTATGTTGAAACCAGAATGGCAGATTTAAATTTGCTGTTGAAAGCAACATCATGGTCTTCTTTCATGAGATACAGCTCCCAGCACTCCTCCATGTTATTGACACAGAGTTGATTGGATAGCAGAAGTGAAATTGATAGATTCAAGATAAAGAAGATACAGAATATTATTTGAATTGAAATAAATTTTATGAATGGATAGAGAGAAGAGGTAGAAATTAGAGAAAGTTAGATCATGAATGTTAATATTGAAAATAGAGATGTATTTTATGTATTATTAGGACCACAAAGGACAGCAGACTGTCCCAAGTCAGAACGGTATAGTTTATTAATTACAACTCGTGAGGCAAAGACATCAGCGAACACTTGACAGCTCATTTACTTATTTACTTATTTACTTATTTACTTATAAACTTACTTACTTACTTACTTACTTACTTACTTACTTACTTACTTACTTACTTACTTACTTACTTACTTATTTATTTTAAAAAGTTCAGGTTCGGCATGAACCTGAACTTTGCAAGTTTGGTTCGCCCAACATTACTCTTGAGTTAAATTGGTATATGCAAAATATGCCCCCATTTTGGTGGATGGATATGAATGTTGTTTGGTGACGGGCACTTAACACTGAGCCCATTGTTATATGTTGTGTGCTGTGTGGATGTTTTATATTATAAAAAATTAATAAAAATACTTAATTAAGAAATAAAAATGTTGATGAATAAAATTTAAAACTTAAAAAAAAGAGAAGTGAAACATAAGAAATTATAAAGTTACATCGTGTGTTACCTTAACGGCATGTATCAACGCAATAAACACATAGACAATCAAGTTGACCTTGTCATCAGCACATTCCAAAAGTTTTTTAAAATGTTTCATTCAATGAACCATAGCTTTACAAGCAACACTTTACTTGGCTATTTCAGATTAATTCCTGTCTTCTAAATCTCTTTACATCTTTTTGGCCACATACATGAAATCCCTCGGAGGAGTTAAGAATGAGTCAATAGAGTGAAAATTTGAAAGGCTCTAATTTCTTTTCCCAGAAGTCCTCTGTCCACACATCCTTAGTCCTGCATTCCTGCCTTGATATAACTGCTTGGCACTGACTGATGCCACCATCTTTGATCCAGAGGAATCCCTGTACCTCGCATGCTCCCCTTAAACCCGGCATATGAAAGACCCCCAAGTGACTGTGAGCCTTACTGGTAAGTCCAAAGAGAAAAGAAGATAATAACAATGAAATCAATTCTATACGTTCATTTCCTAAGTCTGTAACATAAAGTATACAACCAGGACAATCTGTTTGGTACAGATTGATCTCTCTCACACAATATATATTTTTTGAAAAATAAAATGAGGATGAGTAAAGATTCCTTTCGGCTATCTGTAGTTACAGATCAAATATTCAGTGGCAAAGGAGTTAAAAACATGCTGTTCAAAACATGGTCTGAAAAGGATCTCACATAGAAAACCGGAACAATGTAAAGTTCTCAGCAGAGTACCAGATAACAAACATTTTTTTCTTCAAAATATCTTCAGGAATATAAATAATACTGGATAAAAAGCTTGATCTGGACTTTCATATGATAACAATAAATATTAAATATTAAAATATTAATATTCTTTTAAATATTTTCCATGTGAGGGAATGCAGGCTGCTACTTGGCATATATATATACTTGGCATATATATATATTACATATTTTTGCTGAATATTTAAAATTAATTCGGCCTTGTTCTGGCCTCATCAGCTAGCCATATCCTTACTGGGATTTGATCCTGGGGCCTCTGCCTTGTAAGGCAGAGAATTAACCTCTAGGCCACCAGATCTGATCTCTTCAGCTTTATACCAGAGAGGGGCTATATATGTTTTTTTCTGTTGGATCACCGTGGTATATTGAAGGAACGTCATAGCTCCTTTTTGCCTTTAGGCCCAACCCAAGGCCATTTCAAGGCAGTTAATTTATTCATAGCCAACAAACTATGTTCTGTATGTATCACATATTTTTGCTGAATATTTAAAATTAAGAGAGACTAGGATACCGCTATTTCAACCTTGTTCTGGCCTCATTTGATTTGATTTGATCCTGGGGCCTCTGCCTTGTAAGGCAGAGAATTAAGCTCTAGGCCACCAGATCTGATCCCTTCAGGTGAGGAGATGGATAGCCATGTAGCTAGAGGATTATAACTAAATGGTATATTTGGTATATGCTGAGAAGATTGATGAATGCTGAATCATTCTTGAATAGCGTACATGAACAGTTTAAGTTATAATATTTAGTTAAGAAGAGCAATAGGCAGCAATAGCAATAATAAGAGCAATAGGCAATTTATAAAAACACCCTTAAATAATGCATTTTAGAGCAACACAGTATTATGCAACAGAGTGTACAAGAATGAGAACTCTGCCTGTTCTTTTTGATTATACTACATCTGGCAGAATTAATGGGGCAAGCATACATTTTACAAAGTACAACCAGGAAACGCATTTAGCTTGTCTCCATATGTAAATCAAATCTAATTATTGTCCCTTTGAGCAATATGAAATAAAGTGACTTAGCTTTGTGTACAATTTTATGTAAAACTTTATGTAAGTACAGCACATGTGGGATTAATGGATTTCTGTTTATTACGTTAGATTATTACAGTGATTACTTTGTGTAACCTCATTATTTCTGGATTTGCTATCAGATATATGGACCTCATTTTGCTCAGGTTCAGATATTTTCCGTAAGTGATTAGATTACACAGAAGTTATTTTTTTTTAAAGAAATGCTTCAGCATAATATCATAAGAATAAAACTATGATTATTGCAAAATATATATTTCAATGCTCTATCCCAGTTCAAAACATTGAATTTTTTATTTATTTTTGGATGGATGATATTTTGTAAATGGGAAAAAATTTCAAGCAATTTTAGAAGCAGAGGACTTACCATTAACAGGCAGCTGGAGCAGCTCTTTCTATTTTTGTAACCTTTATATTTTGCCAAGGAGAGAAGGAAGGACAACATACTGAGCTTTTCCAACGTCCTCTGATGTGGAAAGTAATACTCCTTCTCTGCTATATTTGAAAAGAAGGAGGCAAAGATAATGTCATTTATCATTACTCTTCATACAAGGGCTGATTCTACTTATGGGACCAAAGAGTACTTTTCATAACCCCACTGGACATCTACTGTTTTCTTCCCCACCTTTTTCTTTCCTTTGGTCACCCTGTGCTGTATTAGAAGTTGGAAGCATTTTTCTTTAATTTTCAAAGGTTGTAGCAGGATTTACTACAATGACTTTGCTTCAGCAGTAACCTCGGTGTCATGTGTCTTCAATATATCATTTTCCTGTATTATATCCTCTCCTTCAATCTCTCATCCTCCCCCGGGTCCTCCTTTCCTTAGTTTTTCTGGAACACAGACAATTGCAACTTTATTTAACTCCCATTTTCTTGTAACTCCTAGGTGTCAACATGCCCACAGTCCCATTTTATCTATGTATCTCCCTTCTTCAGCATTGTCCCCACTGTATTAAGACATGTCACCATTAAAATGTAGTATCAATGGGATTTACCAATGGTTAGGTAATAGAAACAGAAGTTAGAAACTCAAAGGTTCAAAAGAATGATTAATTACTCAATGAAGGTGTATTAGTATGGAAAAGCAAGCATTATTATCATTAATGCTATGAATGTTAGTGTTATTATTACTATTATTATTTTTCAAAATTAATTGTACCCAGACAATACGCTGTTCATCCAGATATTGAGTTTAAAGAAAATGTGTAAGATAGATAGATAGATAGATAGATAGATAGATAGATAGTTAGACAGACAGACAGACAGACAGATAGACAGACTAGCAACTGTTCTGTCCTCATTCTGTAACTAAATAAAGAATTTTATATAAAAATAAAGAATTGTATTCTATTCTAGCTCAAGGTGCTATTGTATTTTCAAATAGAAACATAGAAACATAGAAGTCTGACGGCAGAAAAAGACCTCATGGTCCATCTAGTCTGCCCTTATACTATTTTCTGTATTTTATCTTAGGATGGATATATGTTTATCCCAGGCATGTTTAAATTCAGTTACTGTGGATTTATCTACCACGTCTGCTGGAAGTTTGTTCCAAGGATCTACTACTCTTTCAGTAAAATAATATTTTCTCATGTTGCTTTTGATCTTTCCCCCAACTAACTTCAGATTGTGTCCCCTTGTTCTTGTGTTCACTTTCCTATTAAAAACACTTCCCTCCTGAACCTTATTTAACCCTTTAATATATTTAAATGTTTCGATCATGTCCCCCCTTTTCCTTCTGTCCTCCAGACTATACAGATTGAGTGAAATAATCTTTAACCTTATCCAAGGACTATAGAGAAATAACTGCATGTGTTTTCTCATGTACGTTCCACTTCTTTGGGTACAAAGTAGAAGAAATTGGTCTTTCAAGAATAACCTTTCTGAGTGGAAGAGAGAACCAAAACTATTGCAATTGTAACAGAAACTGAACATAGGCAACACTCAATGGGAAAGTGAAGTTCTGAAAAAGACCAAGGGATTAGGGTGAGGACTAATGATCAAATGAATATTACAAACTCTCGATTATGATTAGGCTGAAGAAATATCAGATGTGAGGAAATAATAACTTTTATAATGTTGCTTGATTTCCATCTTGGGTGCTTTACAAATTTTTAAAAAACATTTTAAAGAAGAAAATAAAAAAGGAACAAAGATGGGAGAAATAACAAACCTAAACCCAAACAAAGAAAAATATGAAAAGGGTAGTTTAGTCATACTTGCCGATAGATGGCAATGTTTAATTGGAGGAACCTGTGGAAATGCCAACCATGTTAGACTGGATTTACTAGGAGAATGTAGAATGTAGAAGAGATGGACAGTCCCTCAAGTAATCAGGCTCTCCTTCCTTCCTTCCTTCCTTCCTTCCTTCCTTCCTTCCTTCCTTCCTTCCTTCCTTCCTTCCTTCCTTCCTCCCTCCCTCCCTCCCTCCCTCCCCTTCCTTCCCTCTCTCCCTCCCTCCCTCTCCCCTTTCCTCCCCCTCCCCTTCCTCCTTCCCTCCCTTTGATTTCTCTACCCACTCAATCAAGTGACTCTGGGTGGCTTATAATTCTAAAATTCTAAAACCTTTTTTAAAAAAACCATTAAAACAATAAAAACATACACAAAATAAGCAAGTATAAACAGCATCTGTGATTATTTAATGATGATAAGGATGATGCCAAGTAAGAGGGGCTTTAACACATTTCAAGCCTCAGGCCTTGATACATAAATGGTAGGCCTTTATTGGTAGCAAGCAGTACGATGACTCACACCCAAAAAGGATAGCTTATTATTATTATTATTATTATTATTATTATTATTATTATTATTATTTATTAGATTTGTATGCTGCCCCTCTCCGTAGAGTCGGGGCGGCTCACAACAATAATAACACAATATATAACAAATCTAATAATTAAAAGTCATTAAAAACCTCTTATTAAAAAGAAAACATACACACAAACATACCATGCATAAACTGTATAGGCCCGGGGGAGATGTCCCAGTTCCCCCATGCCTGGCGGCAGAGGTGGGTTTTAAGAAGTTTACGAAAGACAAGGAGGGTGGGGGCAATTCTAATCTCCGGGAGGAGCTGGTTCCATAAAGTCGGTGCCACCACAGAGAAGGCTCTTCCCCCAGGTCCCACCAGATGACTGTTTAGTCGATGGGACCCCGGTCGCTGGGATTTGTGCAGCAGAAGGCGGTCTCGGAGATACAACGCCCAAAACAGAAGTCTGTCTCAACTCTGTCCTCACTGCAGCATTCTGGAGCAGTCAAAGCTTCCAGATGGTCTTCAGTGGCAGCCCCATGTAGAGTTGTTGCCATAGTCAAGCCATGAGGTAACCATGTATGAGTGATTATCTACAGACTCTCCTGAATTAGGGAAGAGTGCAACTGGTGCATCAGATAAAACTGCAAAGACCTTCCTGGCCGCAGTTGCCACCTGCCATAGCAAAAACTGTGTGTTCAGGAAGATCCCAAAATTGAGCATCACATTTAAATGGGTAAATGCCACTCCATCCAAGGTCAAAGATGGAATACCCCCAAAATTGAGCACCCTAAATACCCATCGTCACTTGGTCTTGGTAGGATTGAAGAAATGGTTGCTCTGCACCCAAACCCACACAGCCTACAGGCACTAAGCCAGATGTGTTAAAGTCCTGGCCTGTGGGCAGATGTGTCATGCGCTGGCCATGCCCATACCCAGTTTAGCAAAAGGAGGAAAAAGTCACATGACGCTACTTGATGCCGCCATGATGATGCAAGTTTGGCACTCCTACACTAGGCAGAATTGAGGTGCTGCAAAATCCCTGAGGGGAACGATGTCTCAGAGGGACTTAGAGCACCCCCAGCCAGGCGGGACACATTTCTCTCTGGGTGAAGTGACACAGTATTGAGCTGTGCACCTCCTTTTATTGGGAGCATATGCAAATGGGAATGATTATACGTACATGTCAAGTGATATACAAACATCCAATAACGTAACTCTAAACATGACACAACTTCCGAGTTCCTCCTATCTCCATATGGCACGTAACCAATTTCTATTGAGCAAATGTCTCTCATGGCCAATTTCCTGGGACCTTTTGTTCTTTAACACAGCTATCTCCTGTTTACCATAAGCAAGGTCTTTTATCACAGCCTTCATCCTGTTTACTCCAGGCAATGCATATTGATCACACAGTTCTCATCCTGTTGATGCATACTTGTTATCAGAGGAGAGTTGTTGAACCGTTTTATGGCCAGTTATTTCCTTAAGCAGATTTCACCAGAAGTGCAGACTCAACTATGTGACTTGCGTGTAGTCCTGTCATGGCTAATGGAGTCAGAGTGTATAAGGCATATATGCTAGAAGTACAGATATTAATCTGTAACATGTATGCTACATCGGTGGGCCACATAGAATCTTGATAGCTTTAATTATATAGCCCAGAATTGAATTGAAAGAAATCAGTTGCATTGCTATTATATTATCTCCTCCCTCCTGATCAAATGTATTCATAGGACTGAACCCTAAACCACTCACTTGGTGGTTTCAGGTAGATGCTGAAAAAGAGACAGAACTTGGTGTTATCCCACAAAAAAGGGATTTCGAAATTGATCTCTTCTTGCTTACTGCTCGACAGTTCTGAAAAAGAAGGCCAAGTAGAAAGGCTCACCCAAAAAGTTTCCGAGGAAAAGCAGAAAATGTATCCAAAGATGAAATAAGAACCAGTGTCAAGCAACGTGTCAAGCAATGTTCTACAAAAGACTTTCTCTTCTTACACACCTGCTATCTTCTTTCAGCTGCCTGCATTTCCTGATGAAAGCAGTTGAAAGGTAGATTAAAAAAGCATGTCCAAGTCATTGCCAAGAAAACAATTTTCAAGATCAGCCTAGAGGCTTTTTGTAAAAGCAACTGGTGTTGAGTTAAACTGAAGAGGATTTTTCAGAAAAATAGATGATAAGAAGTTTAATAGTAGAATCCACAGATGACCTGTCAAGCTTTCACCCAATTGCAGGTTTTAATATTTTTTTCTCTAAGCATTTTCCCTCTGTCTCACAACTATACATGAGAAGAGCACTCAGCAAATATTGAAGATGTTTCAGTGGAGGTCCCATGAGAGATTGAATCAAAAACGGCCTGGATTTTTGCCTCAGAAACTGTGTTTCAACAGTATTCAAAAATGGGAGCCACTGTATAACCTCAGGCAAATCCATTTGTTCCACTGCAATTGCTGTGTAATAATAATGACTTAACCATTTTTTTAAAAAAAAATTGAATGTGAGATTGTTTTATAGGGAAACTTTTTACAGCTGGGCAGTCAGACAAACAGACATAGTATGTCCCCAATGGAAAATAAAGCTTTGTCCCAGGTAATTGTTTGCCAAGTAAAGGAATACAGATACCATAAGATGGCGTTTGTTAGTAAGCACAGGTCCTTTTGAAGGTTAGATTTGGCTTGAGAGAGAAGCTGTTGACTAATGAAATTTAATGCTTTTTGTGGGGTCTTTTGTGCTGTATGAGCTTTGTTGTTTTCTTCCAGACATTTCACACCTAGTTAGATAATGAAAGGTCTGCAAAAAACCCACCAAACTTAGAGAGTGCCAAGACTATGTAGTTCAACTCTGAGCTAAAAATATTCTTTTATTGAAATCCTGTTTTAAAATACCACTTCCGCTTCCCCTTCTTTTTTTTCTTTGTTCAGTTCCCCCCTCTCTTTTCTTAACTTCATGTAATTTTGACCTACCCTTTCTTTTCATTTCTCACAGCTTCTTGTTGCTTCACCTCCATCCTAATTTTTATCATCTTTCTTTTGCTTTTTTTTCCCCCTGGAAGGACAAAGGAGAAAAAGAGGGAGGAATAACTTGTATACTTTTTAGAGAACGGTTGGTATTTAGAATAGAATAGAATTTTATTGGCCAAGTGTGATTGGACACACAAGGAATTTATCTTGGTGCATATGCTCTCAGCGTACATAAAAGAAAAAGATACGGGACTTCCGGTTGTGGTGCGGTGCTGTCGCTGTGTGTTTCCCGGTTCTCCGGGTTACATCTGGCCTTTTGCGTTGTTTGATTGCCCTATCGGGCGACCGCGGACCCGTAGAGCCCAAGGTCTCTGAGGGGAAGTTTTCGTGCACCCGGGGGCGTTCGGCGGACCCCCCCCGGGGGACGGGAGATCCCCCAAATCATCAACCAAAGAGATCAGCTTTTTTTGCTGATCCGGAAGCGCTGCGCTCTGCTTTATCTTGGAAGCCGCGGTAACGACAAATACCTTTGGGGGTGTTATTGCTTGCTGCAGAAGGACTGAGGACAGTTTTTGGATTTGTGGCATACGTGTTGGATTACTCCTTGCGAAAGGGACATCCCGACTCTTTTTCTGAGTCTGAAGAGTGAGAGGCGGCGACTTCGATCTGTGAGTGTTACGAGCCCCCTGGCAAAGATGGCGACGATGACTCGGCGGATTTTACTTGAAGGTTTTTAGAATGAATTTTCGCCACGTCTATCTGAGATTTTGACTTGCCTTAGAACTATCATCTATACTTTAAATTTTCGCAAGGAGAGAAGGTTTAAGTAACGTGCTTTGAAGGTAGGAGAAAGTTTAAACCCCCCGCAACAACTTTTTTGCTATTTGTCTTTGAAATAACACCTTGACTAGTTGGAAAAAAAAAAAAGTAAAGCAGATAAGACTTAAAACAGCAACCGGAAAACTCCGACCCTATTTTTTTTTTCTACCTACCACTTACCCTTCCTTTCCCTTCCATACCCTTTTTTACCTTAACTTTTATTTTTCTAGTTTAATAACAAATAAAGATATTTTTGCCTTTTTTCATTTTTTACTACTACTACCTTTTTTCTTTTGGACAATTTTGCACATATTGGATTACTTTTGGATACTTTTGGATATTTGGAAATTGAATTTGGACACTTTGATACTAGGTCACTTGAATATCGGATGTTTACTGACCCGGAACTCTGGACAACTTGTTAACTCTTTACTCTCTCTTCCCTTTTTTTTTTCTCTCTGGAACTGCGTCACTAAAATTTACTTCATTAACTGCAAACAAATCATTGACCTTACTCTTTGATAACGAAACCGAACTGTACCGAACTTGATCAATTTAATAACACCATATTGCTGAACTACGAACTCTTGGATTTGGATCGATTGGGATTGAACTTCTTCTAAGTTATTTAAATCTTATTTTGATATTTTTGGACTATATACATTGACCAAAACCCCTTACCCAATTCTGTAATTCATAAAATATTGTAATATTTACTCTAGCAATTGAACTATTTATATAGATTAAATTATATTATATTACATTAAGATAGATTGTGCTATATTTAGGTAGAACATACTGATAGATTACTTTGAGTTGATAGTTTTACTGTATATTAACATTAAACTTTAGACTTTAGACTTTATTATTACTTATCCTTAATCAACTTTAAATACCAGATAGTAACTGGATTTCTTTTTGATTCTACAACTTATAGTAACTTATAGTAATTCAATGTTTTAAGATTTATTGGATTTAATCAACTTAACTGATTCAACTGATTTAAACCCTTAATAGAATAACCCCCGGATTGATTGATTGACTTTCCCCTTATATTGAATACCGAATAATTGTACTACTGAATTATTACTTTTTCCCACTTTCTCTCTCCTTCCTTTTCTTTTCCATACATTGTGATATTATTACTGGAAACATATTGATTCAAATGCTATTTTATTGATAACCTGAATCTTAAATATAAATTGTCCTTTTCTTGTTACTTCTTAAGTGAAACAAATTTAAATTCAAATTCTGATATTCTCTTAACAACTCTTTACTAATTGTATCTTAACAAAAACAAAAAAACAAAAAAAACCTTTACTACATAAACTGCAACTTTCTATACCACCTTAATCACTTTAACCTCACTACTTCCGACAACATTACATACATATTACATATTACATATTACATAGATACTACATATACATTACATACATTTCTTTACACTACATAAATCCTTTTACTACATTATACATACTATTTATATATTGCTCTAACGACCTCTCCTTAATATAAAAATATAAAAATGTCTGCCTCAAATCAACCAACCCTTATGAAATCTTGGAAGAAAAACCCCAACCAGCCTGCAACACCAAATCCAACTCAGCAACGTTCGACTGACTTGTCAGACAAAACATCTCTCCAACAACAAACACAGGAAATTCCCAATATATCACTAAACGCCTTACTGGAGAAGATGAACAAAATGCAAGACACATTAGATATTAATTTTGAGTCTATTAAAGGAACGATGGGAGAAATGAAGCAGGACATCAAGAAGATTCAAGATCATGCGGGTCATCTTGAGGAGCGAACGACCAAATTGGAAGACCAAATGGATGTTGTTTGTGAAACAATTACCAAAAATACAGAAAAAATAAATAATATTGAAGAATTAACCAACAGGATGGACACCAAATTCCAATTTTCAGAAGCGAAGGCAGAATACACCAACAAATCCCTGGAAGAGTCCCTTATGAACCTGGAGCTCGAGAAATCAGCCTTTTTTTTGCGTTTTCAAAATATTACAGAAACTGATCAACAAGACCTTCCTCACACGGTGGCGACAATAATAGCTAAAATCATTGATAAATCAACGGACGAAATTTTAGCACAAATGGACGAGGTATACCGGCTTACAACTTCATATGCTAGACGGAACAGACTCCCACGAGAGGTCCATGTACGTTTCCTCAAAAGAAAATTCAGAGACGAAATTTACAATGCCTCCAAGGATAATCCAACTTCTTACCAAGGTCGAGATATAGTAATACTACGCCAAATTCCAAAGCGAGTAAGGGAGAAACGCAAACCCTATCAAACGCTAGCCACCAAATTAAATAGAGAATCTATACAGTTTAGGTGGATGATACCAGAGGGAATGACGGTCACGCTTCTGGACAAAAAATATAAAATTTCCACTCCCGAAGATGCAAGAGACTTTTACGCCCACATCTTGAAGATGGATCAATCGGCCCTTAAGGAATTCGACAGTAGAGACACTCCCCGAAATGAAGAACCTACTTTTGATGACAATCAGACAAACAATGATCAAGAATTACAAATTCAGAATGGCGAGTCAAGCAAACATGGACCAGTTACCCGGGCAAGAGCTGAGGCAAGAAAGGAGAAATCTAAAGAACCAACACTACAACAATAAACAACCCCAAATTACACTATTCTCAACAAATATAAATGGTCTGAACTCATATAAAAAGAGACAAAAAATATTCCATAAACTATTTGAAAACAACTATGATGTAATTTCACTACAAGAAACCCACATTAAAAATGAAGATACCACTCTTTTAGTTATCCCCAACTTTAAAATCAAATCTGAGTTTGAATTCTTTTGTGCTTCCGCCCCCGAAAAAAAGAGAGGTATAGTCTTATATGTTAAAAAAATTTATTCCCCAACATTAATATATAACGATGAAAATGGTCAATTACTAATTGTGCAAATAACCTTACAAAATAAAAGAACAATAAATATAATATCAATATATGCACCATCTGTTAGACAATCTCCCTACTTTAAAAATTTACACAAAAAAATATTAGAATTAGATCTTAACAATTTCGTGATAATTGGAGACTTCAATGCAATAGTTGATGTAAACAGGGATTATAAAGGTAACTCCAAGTGTCGTACTCGCAACATCATTCCCTCTACCTTTCAACAAATAATTTATGAATATGCCTTAAAAGACATTTGGAGATACTTTCACCCTAAATCTACACAATATACCTTTTTTTCTCCCCCCCATCGAACATGCTCACGTATTGACATGGCTTGGTCTAATATAGAAATAATAAATCAAATAATTGATGTTCAAATACTCAATGCAACTTGGGCAGACCACAACCCCCTCCTACTCACAATAAAAGACAACACTTACAATATTCCGCATAGATGGTCAATGTACTCAACAGTGATAAACCAAAAACAATTTCAACATAAAATACAGAATGATATCCCCCCTTTCATTCAAATTAACTTTAATGGCGAGATACCCAACGAAATAGCGTGGGACGCCACTAAAGCATATATACGCGGTGTGTACATCTCATATACAGCAAACAAAAACAAAGAAAAATATGCACAACTTCAAAAACTAAACATCTCTCTTCAAGAAGCAGAAAAGCTACTCTGCAATGATCCTAAAAATAACATAACCCTATTAGAAATAAATACGATCAAACATCAAATAAATTTAATAACACAACAACATATTGCCCAAAAGGTTAAAAATGCGAAACAAACATATTTTGAAGCGGCCAATAAACCAGGACGTTGGCTTTCTCTCAAATTAGCTCATCAAAAATCCGATAGAAACATAGATACTTTAGTTGATCCTTTTGGACAACTAAAAACGACCAATTCCGAAAAAAACCAAATTATTCAAAATTTTTATCAACAACTCTACCAAGTCTCAAATTTGGATGCCGATTTAATATCAAAATATTTACAAACAAATGAACAAACAACTATGATAACAGATGACCAAAGAACTCTTCTAAACAAACCAATTTCTATTTCGGATATTGAGGCTGCAATAAACAAACAAAAAAACAATAAAACCCCAGGACCAGACGGAATCCCATCTGAATTTTATAAATTTCATATGGATATAATGGCTCCCATACTCTTAGACATCTATAACAATGCGCTCTCACATGCAAAACTGCCCGCGTCCTGGTTTGAATCCTATATAACCCTTATTCCTAAAGACATTGAAAACAGACACCATTTGGAGAATTATAGACCGATTGCATTACTTAATACTGATTATAAAATATTTGCATCAATAATTGCGGACAGATTAAAAAACATATTAAACAAAATTATTCATTCCGACCAAAACGGATTCCTTCCGGGAAGAAATATTTCCACAAACACAAGAACTATATTAAATGCCTTGGAATACTATGACAAAAACTATGATAAAGCAGCTGCATTAATATTTATGGATCTCAAAAAAGCTTTTGATAGTCTTCAATGGCATTATCTTATAAATCAAATTAAATTCATGAATTTTGGCTCCAAATTTTTCAATCTAATCAAAACTATTTACTCTATTCAATCGGTCAAAATTCTTTTTAACAATGATATCACTAACACAATCACTATAACTAAAGGTGTACGCCAAGGATGTCCTCTGTCCCCACTTATTTTTATTCTGGCCATCGAGACCTTTCTCAAGACTATAAGAAACAACTCACAAATTCACGGTATTATGATTAAAAAAGAACATTACAAACTGCAGGCCTTTGCGGATGACATTGTATTCATCCTACAAGATCCAATTCGAACAGCACCCATTCTATTTGACGAAATTTATAAATTTGGTGAAATATCTGGCCTACAAATCAATAAAAACAAAACACAAATTTTGACAAAAAATATGATACCAAAAGAGATACTTACCTTGGAAGAATTAATTAAAATAAAGACCACAAAAAAATTTAAATATTTAGGAATTTGGATGACTTCGAATTATGCTACTATCAAAAAAGACAATTATGAACGATTAGCTAAAGAAATACAACAAGATCTTAACAGATGGTCAAAATTAAACTTATCTATCATGGGAAAAATAGCTGCCATAAAATCAAACATTCTTCCAAGGTTTCTTTACCTATTTCAGGTTGCTCCAATAAATTTGAATAAAACTTTTTTTAATATTCTTCACAAACAAGTAAAGAAGTTTATTTGGACCAAGAAGAAGGCCAGAATAAAATTGAAAAACCTTCAAGACCTTAGATCCAGGGGTGGACTTGGACTTCCAGATTTTTACATGTATTACCAAGCTACCATTTTAACTATGATTAAAAATTGGATTACATTCCAAAACACAAGACTCTTAACTCTGGAAGGATTTGATCTTCTTGCTGGGTGGCATACTTTCTTGACAGCAGACTACCACAAAATACCCAAATACTTTAAAAATCATTACTTACGTAAAACACTAATAACAATCTGGTTTACTATAAAAAAAAATTACTACACCTCAATACCAAAATGGATATCCCCCAATGAAATAATAACTTTTCCCAATCTTTTCTCGTACTCCAAAACTCTGAGATACCAACAACTACTTGATGAATCAGACGCTCTTATTTCTAAACAACAATTGAACAATCAAGGAATTAATATAGACTGGTTAACATATTTACAAATTAAACTAAAATATGAACAACACAAAAAGCAATTTGGATTTCAAAATAATAATGTAATAGATACGATTCTTTTTGGCCCCTCCACAAAAATGATTTCAAAATTGTACAACTACTTACTAATTCAAGAAAATCCTGAAGAGCAAGTGAAATGTTGTATGATAGCTTGGGCTCAGAATTTTGGATATACGATTAACTTAATTGAGTGGGAGAAAACATGGACATCAAATTATAAAATGACAACTGCAATGTCCTATAAGGAGAACCAAATTAAAATGTTTTATCGTTGGCATTTGCCCCCAGCAAGAATATCCAAAATGTTTCCCAACTTCTCACCGACCTGCTGGAAGTGCAAGATCAAACCTGGAACCTACTACCACACATGGTGGACATGCCCAATTGCACAAAAATACTGGACAACAATTCAATCCCTAATCGACCAAGTCATGTCAATCAAATTACCACTCAAACCTGAGCTCTATCTTTTGGGGATATTCAGACAAAATCTTACTAAGACAGAAAAATACCTTATACTACAAATAATAACTGCTGCTAGAATATCATATGCCTCTCTCTGGAAATCGGACCAAGTACCCTCTTTCTTTACAATAATTACGAAAATTAACGAATGTGCTGAAATGTCCAAAATAGCAATGGAAGCACAAAACAAAAATGACTCAGAATATTACGAAGCATGGGAAAGTTGGTATAAATGGGTTTCTCAGAAAAAATACAAAAATTTTTTAATGTAAAGCTTATACATTATCATATCCAAAACCACCTTCAACACTTAAATTAATATTAAAATAAATTAGAAAAGAAGCACCAAAAACTAATCAAATTTGCAACAAGAAAATATATCAAATCTCTTTTTATCTGTTTTCTAACTAACTTAATACACATTACAAACATACTGACTACTTTCAAAATAATCAATCTTTATACACACCCATCATATCACCCACATACTCCCCACCCCACAATTAAACAAAAGTCGTCAATAAAAACGTCTGCATTAAATGCAGACTCTTCTCTCTTTCTTTCTTCCATTTCTTTTTTTATATATTCCTTTTTTCTTTTCTTTTCTCTCTTTCTCTTTTTCTTTATTCCACCTCTTTATAACTAAAACTTTAATGTCAATATATGTATACTAAGGAATACTATATTTGAGTTACTTCCAAACATAAATAGTAAGATTAAGAAAATAAGAGTTATTACGTTTTTTTTTTTCTAAAACACTCGTGTACTATAACTCACTTGTATTACAATTTTATTATAATATGTTTTGTTTTTGAACTCTCCCCCCCCCTACCTTATCCTACCCCCAACCTTTCATTCTGTCCCCCCTCCCCCCAATTCCCCTCCCTGTTTTTAATTATTCTTGTAAATAAATAAAGTATTTTTCAAAAAAAAGAAAAAGATACATTTGTCAAAAATCATGTCAACACTTAATGATTGTCATAGGGGTCAAATAAGCAATGAAGAAACAACCGATATTAATAAAAATCTTAGGATTCAAGCAACAAGTTATAGTCATACAGTCCTAAGTGAGAGGAAAAGGATGATAGGAATGATGAGAAAAACTAGTAGAAATAGAAGTGCAGATTTAGTAAAAAGTCTGACAGTTTTGAGGGAATTATTTGTTTAGTAGAGTGATGGCGTTCGGGAAAAAACAGTGACGTTTTGAGGGTAGGAGTTGAAACAGTTTGTGTCCAGGATGTGAGGGGTCAGTAAATATTTTCACCGCTCTCTTTTTGACTCGTGCAGTATACAGGTCCTCAATGGAAGGCAGGTTGGCAGCAATTGTTTTTTCTGCAGTTCTGATTATATTCTGAAGTCTGTGTCGGTCCTGTTGGGTTGCAGCACCGAACCAGACAGTTATAGAGGTGCAGATGACAGACTCAATTATTCCTCTGTAGAACTGTATCAGCAGCTCCTTTGGCAGTTTGAACTTCCTGAGCTGGCACAAAAAGAACATTCTTTATTGTGCTTTTTTTATGATGTTTTTTATGTTAGAGGAAGGTTAATAAGTTATATAAATCGGGCACCTTCTTTTACATGCAAATGTTCTACATTTCAGTCTTCTTAAATTCTGCATTTTTCCTACTAGTTTTCATCCACTGGATGAAAAAGAATTTGGTTTAAAAAAAATTTCAAAGGAAGAGAGGTTTTCTCAAAATTTAGCAAATGAGAGAGAGTATTTCTTAAGTAAAATTCAGTAAAGCCGAGGGAATATTTCTTCCCAAATTTAATTTTCTTGTGAAACCTCTAGACCAGTGTTTCCCAACCTTGGCCATTTGAAGGTATATATATTTATATCTTGTGGGTTTAATACAAAACCTTAAAATGTTACTGTACTCTTCAACAAATAATGCTGTCTATCATTTGTCCTTTTTGTGGCTATTCAAATAATGTGACGTAATCAACTGAAAAAGAGTCCAAACACCTATTTGAAAACTTATCTTGGTTGGTAATCCACTCCCACCCATTCACATGACTTTTAAGCCATCCCAGGTCACATGATTGTCAAACCACTGCCACCTGGTCGCATGGCCAGCAAGCCAATCCTACCTGGTCACATGACCACCAAGCCACACCCACAAAATTAGTCATGGCCACAGTGTGGCAGTAACAATTTTGGCAGCCCATCACTGCCTACATCCCATCTCATTTATACTTAAGGTCAACTTAACTCTCTTCCCTGATGCATCCCTGGTGCCTTTCTGTAACTGTGATTCATGTTTGTCATTAAAAAAGAGTTAAACAAAACCACTTGTAGTGTGTATCTGCTTAGATATCTATATGCTTATTCTGCTTATTAGAATTTTAATTTCCTTTTTATAGTTTTTCCTACTATGGCATTGGTTGACTAGTTTTGGGGCAAAATCCCAATTTAATATTAGATACAAGAGGAGAACAGTTTATAAACTGCTGTAAATGTAAACTAACTTTATTAGTTACATTCTGTCAAACCACCACTTTTAAATATTTATGTTGCAACCAAAGAGAATGATATATTATAGCATTATAGAGAATGATATAGGTCAAAGTATGGAAGAAGAGTAATTGTGGTTGTCAATTTAATGCAGTCCTCATTCCTGGAACAAACCTGAAATCGTAGCCTTCTTTCAAAATTCTCATTTGGAAAAGACTACACAGCTAGTGTTTCGTTCTCCTGCCCACATCTTTCAAAGAGATTCTCAATCTGGGTGGCAATTAGAAAGTGTTTTTTTCCTCCAGTGTGAAAACTGTTAGTGAAGCCTGCATTTCAAACAATCACTTCTGTTGCTTTTGTTTGTATGAAACCTAAAAGACACCTTAAAGGGCAAAGTACTAATCTTTCTCATAACAAAAGTCAAACCTTCACACAAAGCAGGGCAGAGAAACCAATTAATTGAACACTTGGGCCTAGTATAAAAGTGACATCTCAGTACAGAGTTTGGCATCATCTTGATATTTATTTTCCAGTTTTTCTGTGGCTTTGATGCAATTTTGCAACCCTGAAGTATATTGTCATTTCAGGGCTTTTATTTTAATTGAAAGCTGACATGTCAAGATACAGTATATACAATATATTTCTGATATATAAATAATGTATTTATAGTTACGATATAAGCACATACTGAAATCATCATCATTTATCTTTGATGCTTGTAAAATGAAGTAATTCACAACGAGGTGCACTTCTCCAAACTAATTTACTGTTACCTAAGAAGAAATGTTATAATATGATTACTGGTAGTTATCTATTTCCTAAAAAGATATATGATACAGTATTTCCTTTCCTAACAAGATAGGGGGAAAAAACCCAAATAATACATTGACTAAAATAGGATTAATGTTAAACAATCATTCCATATGCTAATAATTTCTGGGGGGAAATCTGAAGACTTTTCACATTAAATCCTATGTAATATCATTATATTCCTTGGTTTTTCATATCATTTAAAAAAAATTAAATAGATTCAAGATATGACTTTGCCACCAGTATTTTCCCATGAATACTTTTATTACAACTTTTAAGATATTATAGAATACAACTGGTTGTGTTTATGTGTAGGTGAATAGGAACTATTTCAGTTTATGAGCCGCCACTAGAGTAGAACTTTGACGATCCAAAATTAATCCTCTTTATTCTGAAGATTCAGACAAGCTCTGAACTAAGATCAGGCTTTGAATATATCTGGAACAATATGTCTTGGCTGTGACTAGGGGGACTTTTGTACAGGTTTGCCTTGTGCACCAGTTGCAACCGTATTTGGATCAGAAGTCTCTTTGCACAATCACTCGTGCTCTTATCACCTCATGGTTTGACTACTGCAACACGCTCTACATGGGGCTACCCTTGAAAAGCATTCAGAGACTACAATTAGTCCAGAATGCAACCATGCAAACTGTTGTGGATGTGCCTAGGTACACCCATATCACACCAACACTCTGTAAGCTGCACTGGCTCCCAATGGACACAATTTAAGGTGTTGGTTATCACCTATAAAGCTCTACATGGCTTAGGGCCAGGCTATTTATGGGACCGTCTTTTGTCACATACCTCCCAGTGACTGATTAGGGCCCAAAGTGTTGGCCTTCTCCAGGTCCCATTGACTAGACAGTGTCAGCTGGTGGAACCACATGGGAGGGCCTTCTTTGTGGTGACTCTGACTCTCTGAAACCCTCGGAAATCCATACCACCCCCAATCTCCTAGCCTTCCAGAAAACCGTCAAGACCTGGCTTTGTTGGCAGATCTGGGGCCATTGAGCCATATCATCTAGCTCCGGCCAAGAAGAAATGAATGGTTTTTTAAAAAAAATTTCAGGGGTTTTAATTGTATTTTATTACTTTTAATTGTTGTAAGCTGCCCAGCATCTGGCAGAAGTTGGGTGGTTTAGAAATTTAATAAACAAATGAAAATGAGATGAATTAATTTAAGCAGGGGTACATTTTTACTTGTGCTGTTGAAGCATATGTGTTCTAACTTTGTAATGATTCCTTTTAGTCTGTTTATCAGCCTGGCCATAGTCAAAGTTGAGGGTGAAGATTCGTTCTCCAAGCTTGTGGGTTGATTTCCGAATGTTTCATTACCAGGGTAGGTAACATCTTCAGTGGAGTTTAGGGGATGTCAGTGTTAGTGTTCATCCATTTATAAAGGTTTTGGAAACCAACCCATGTTCGGAAACCAACCCATAAGGTTAGAGAAAGAACCTTCACCCTCATCTTACACCCGAGCTACAGATATTCACCACTATCGTCATAGTTCTCTGGAAGGATTCCTTTACTCATACAAGTAAAAAGGAAGCCCAGAAGTGTGAATGAACAGCACATTTAGAGTAATCAGTCAGAGTAATAAATTAAGAGCTTCAGGAAACCTGAGGACTGAAGGGCACAGTGTTTGAAATTCCTTCCCTCTATTTGTACTCTAGTCTCAGTTCCTGACTAGGTTTAATTTTCTGTTTATTTCACTGGTGGCAGACTGTTGCTGGAAACAGCAGTAGTCTGTTGCAAAAAATTGCTTTCTTTCTTGCTTTATTTTTTTTAAAAGTTCCTGGGGGACTTAATGAATTGATAGAGTATTGTAATTTGGAATGTTCATTAAATATTAGTTTTTTAAAAATTGCTTGCTTTCTTGCTTTATTTTTTTAAAAAGGAAAATACCAGTAAATGATAAGAGCACCACAGTAAATACAGTACACTGGTGCTTTTGAGCTAGTTACATAAAACATGTATTTATTAGTATGCCTATAAACTAAAGTTCTGAGCAAGGTTTGTTTATGGTTGTTTGCATTGTTTGATAAAGCATAGGTCTGGTAACACTATATTATTGGGGAATTCAAAGGCTCTATCAAAAAGCTTGGCAGAAGTTATTTGCTCAATATATCACATGCCATTTAAAGAAAAGACGATCTTTGTATAGCTTAGTCCTTGCGTTGGGAAACTTCCAGCCAGGAAGGAAGGAGGAATCAAATGGAGAACTAGCCTTGATTCCTTGGAAATCGCAAGAGGCATAAGTTTGAACCCTAAATTCCATGCACGTTATGTAGTTGTTCTCAAGAGAGGGCAAGCAATCTGGAGAGACTCTTGTATTTTAGTAGAACCAGGGGTAATATTCAAAAAATTTCCCTGCCAGTTCTTTGTTTGTGGCTTGGTGGACATGGAAGGATACTGCAAAATCCCTATTCCCTCCCCATTCCTGGGAGAAGGCTATTGCAAAATCTCCATTTCCATCCCACTCTGGAGCCAGCCAGAGGTGGTATCTGCCAGTTCTCTGAACTACTCAAAATCTCCACTACTGGTTCTCCAGAACTTGTCAGAAGTTGCTGGATTTCACCCCTAGGTAGGACATATTAAAGTTACTGTTTTGGACCCTTCATGAGTGGAACTGGCTGCTTCTGCCTTTGGGAATTTTGGAAGATGAATCCACATCTAAACAGGCTGGCTTTTTCGGCTTTGCTACCTTTGCAACAAAGTCAGAGTGAGCAAACCAATTACTGATCCCAAAGAAAGTTTCGTATCTTTTCAGATGTGCAAGAATGGAAGTCTTAGAAGTGTTGATACCTATAGAATGTATAGAATGTAGTAGACATTGCAATTACCAGAGACAACAGAATAGAACAGAAAGAACTGGCGAAAATCATAAAATATAAAGACCTGAAAATAGAAATAGAACAACTGTGGGAAACCAAAGATAGTGTTGGGCACCTTGAGTGTAATCCCAAAACAACTGAAGCACCACTTATAAACATAGAAACATAGAAGACTGACGGCAGAAAAAGACCTCATGGTCCATCTAGTCTGCCCTTATACTATTTCCTGTATTTTATCTTACAATGGATATATGTTTATCCCAGGCATGTTTAAGTTCAGTTACTGTGAAGTTACCAACCACATCTGCTGGAAGTTTGTTCCAAGGATCTACTACTCTTTTAGTAAAATAATATTTTCTCACGTTGCTTTTGATCTTTCCCCCAACTAACTTCAAATTGTTTCCCCTTGTTCTTGTGTTCACTTTCCTATTAAAAACACTTCCCTCCTGGACCTTATTAACCCCTTTAACATATTTAAATGTTTCGATCATGTCCCCCCTTTTCCTTCTGTCCTCCAGACTATACAGATTGCGTTCATTAAGTCTTTCCTGATACGTTTTATGCTTAAGACCTTCCACCATTCTTGTAGCCCGTCTTTGGACCCGTTCAATTTTGTCAATATCTTTTTGTAGGTGAGGTCTCCAGAACTGAACACAGTACTCCAAATGTGGTCTCACCAGCGCTCTATATAACTTGAACATCATTGGCAATGATAAAATCATCACCAGTCAATTATAAAAAGCAGCTTTACTTAAAACATCCTGTACAATACTTGTAATAGTATTAAAAAACATCTACCTATCCCAGGTCTTGGGAAAATACCAGACAAAAATACCAAACATCTGACTGACTATGTAACTAACAACATCAATAATTATTATAATAATGCATCTGTATGGTGCAGAACTCCCAACAATGTAAGCTAGGAAACAATCTGATAACTCTAACCCAATTAAATTTACCTTCTAAAATATCTACTGTACTTTGATAGAATGTACTATGAATTACCAACAAAATGTTCGGATAAGGTGAACACTAGTAAATTTTCTATTCCTGTATTTCCTCTTAACCTCTCCTCAGACTTCTTGTCAGCAAGATTATTTCTGGACATGGGTATGGTGCTGTTGAGCCCTAAAATGGCTTTCAGAAATAGCCCAGTTGACAGGCATAGAGGAAAGGGCATGGGATGAAGTAGTAGGAGCAATCAATATTGAATGAGCTCCATTGCCAATTAGAGAATGGTGGTGCTAGCAGCAAATGACCAAGCAACTTAATTCAGACTGAGAGAAACAGCTGCTTGATGGAATGGAGAGTATACAGTATGTGCTAGAGGGGACTTTTCTGCAATTGTGATTGGTCTCTGTGTAATAGCACAATCATTGTTATGGCGAACACGGTCACCAGAGCTGGAGTGGAATGGAATAGACAATATGCTAACTGCCTCTGTCCCAGGAGGATGTAAATAATCATGGTGCTATGTAAAAACTGCAATGAGTTGGTGTTTGTAGCATTGCCCAATTGGGGTCATCATTACAGCATTCCCTTGCAATAAAGCCAATCAAAAATAAAATCACATATGAATGCAATGCACACCTTAGCAATAGCACTTAGGTTTGTATACTGTTTCACTGTGGTTTACAGCCAGAGCCAGCATATCCCCCCCCCATTTGGGTCCTCATTTTACTGACCTCAGAAGGATAGAAGACTGAGTCAACCTTGAGCCCGGTGAAATTCGATCAGCCAAATTGAAGGTAGCCAGCAGTCAACAGAAGTAAACTGCAGTACTGCACTCTAACCTGCCTTCTAACCACTGTGCAACTGTGACTCTTGAGGAGGGCAGAGCTACCAACATACTGCTGGTTAAATGCCATTCTATTTTCCAGTTTAAATCAAATTTGTATTAGAATTCTTTCAAGAAAGCACTAAGCCCATGTTAATAAGATCTTAGAAGTTCCACAGTAAACACCACTAAGGTGTATAGAAACATAGAAGACTGACGGCAGAAAAAGACCTCATGATCCATCTAGTCTGCCCTTATACTATTTTTTGTATTTTATCTTAGGATGGATATATGTTTATCCCAGGCATGTTTAAATTCAGTTACTGTGGATTTTCCAACCACGTCTGCTAGAAGTTTGTTCCAAGGATCTACTACTCTTTCAGTAAAATAATATTTTCTCACGTTGCTTTTGATCTTTCCCCCAACTAACTTCAGATTGTGTCCTCTTGTTCTTGTGTTCACTTTCCTATTAAAAACACTTCCCTCCTGGACCTTATTTAACCCTTTAACATATTTAAATGTTTCGATCATGTCCCCCCTTTTCCTTCTGTCCTCCAGACTATACAGATTGAGTTCATTAAGTCTTTCCTGATACGTTTTATGCTTAAGACCTTCCACCATTCTTGTAGCCCGTCTTTGGACCCGTTCAATTTTGTCAATATCTTTTTGTAGGTGAGGTCTCCAGAACTGAACACAGTATTCCAAATGTGGTCTCAACAGCGTTCTATGTAGCGGGATCACAATCTCTCTCTCTCTCTCTCTTTTTTTTTTGCAAAAGCCAATAGTCCAATCTTTTTTGAAGCTTGAGACAAGATGCCCATGGAGGGCAAAGCCCAATGATCAGAGGGAAGGAGTAATATCCACATCAAGCTCAAGTAGCCAGTAGAATCTAGGCAGGTCCCTTCCTGACTGTGTCTGCAATGAAATGAAACATACCAGATCTTATCCATAACAAAATTAGGTCAGAAAAAGAATGAAACCATAAGTTTTGGCAGAGCTAGGGATTATGGAAATGGAGATGAGATGAAGTTCCTTTTATAAAATAGTGGACATTCTTGGAACATAATCTGTTTTCAACAAATTTTTTTGCATTTTTTGTTTTGTTTTTAATTATGGACTGATGAAAAAAATGAATGGAATGGAGTTTTAAGTGAGAACATACAAAACTATCATGCTTCATAAATATGCAAATTAATTCATCCCACTTTTGTACCCTTTATAAAATAGCGGACATTCTTGGAGCATAATCTTATTCTCACTATCTTGCTTCTGAATTCCTTTATTTATTCAGTTTTAAGCTGTGTAGGATTATTTCCCCCCCTAGGTTTCCTTTTTCAAGTAAGAGAAACAGTGGTCAGTCTGTATGGTGTTCATGATTAATAAATTGTGAATATTATGGTACATTACTTTTTAATGTTCTCAAATAGCTTTGGCTCTACTTGGTTTGATGGAGAGTTATTTTTCCAATCTTCCAACAAAGCTATTTTTACAACTACGTTTTATGATGTTTTTGCTGCAGTGATTTTTATAGTGGATTTTATTGTTATGCTTGTTACTTTCTTATATATTGCCATTTTATCATTTCATTATTATTGTAATCTTCCTTGAACAATAACAAGAAAGATGTAGTATATATTTAACATAAATAAAACTGGACCCTTAGATAAATTATATCTTTGGATGAACAAAGTACCATATTTTATTGTGCAGAAAATAGATTAGCTTTCCAATTTGGACAGCTTCTTATAACATGTTTTACAATCCTGTCAAAATTGTGAACTTTCCATACATGTACAGAAATGTATTAGCATTGTGCTAAATCTTATAAAAGAATGGTTTGGTTTCCTGAATTTTTGACATAAAATGGCAACTTTTGGGGGCTCCTCAGAAAAATATTTCTTTTCGGTAGGATGTCCTGAACTCTCAGTGTTATGTGTAACGTGGTTTTTCCAGGAAATGTTACCAAGGAGCAGGAATGTGTAACCTCCCACATCCTGCAGGTGCATTTATTGTGTTTATTTTTTTATTTCAGATTTCTGTTAACAGATAATAAACATTATGCCCGCATACAACTTTATTCAAATAAAACAAGATTAAATGGCTTCTATTCATATTGTAGTAAAATAGCAGAAACACACTTCTCTTCTGTGAAAAAACAATATATTTATATATATTTGGGGGTGGGTTTTTAAATAAGAAAAATGGTGCAGATCGGTGGGAGGTGATGTTGGTTTTCACTGCTGTAAAGCCCAGCAGGAGCAAAATTCTCTCCTAAGATTCCCGGGTGATCTTAATTAGTGATTTGCAACACTGAATGAAAACATCTTTTTCAGGGTGGTCTTAAACAGATGCTGCTTGTGTAGAATTGTATCAAACTCCTCCACCACAGTTTGCATTGATGCTTCTTATATGTTGCAGGCATAATATAGATAAACATGTGTTTTATGGTTTTTTAAAAAAATAATAAATGCACATTCACAAACAGACTTGACCTAATACTTCCCCTTCCAACAGAAACATTGCTTTAGCACCACATATACACAAAAGTCACCCAGGAAAGATAGAAATTTAGTGATTGGCCAGAAAAATAGATTTGAGGGAACTCTGAGCAGAGCAAGTGAAAAATCTAGCTAACAAGAAAACTGTTGAGTTAAGAATGGGGTTGAAGCAGTGATGGGCTCCTACGGGTTCGGTCAGGTATGCAGAACCGGTAGAAACATTTTGATTTTTTTTTTCTTTTTCTCCCTTCTGGGCTCTGGGTATGTTTTTCCTATTGCAGTAAATGAGGTTGAATGTGTATAATTTTAGAAGAGTTGTGTGTGTGTGTGTGTGTTGTACATGCCCATACAGTTTGTATAGTAGAAAATGTATATTTTTGTGTGCCTGTATATAATATGTATGCACACATATGGCATATATACATAGAATTAAATAGTATATTTTGGATGTTCAGTAAATTGCATCTCTTTGAGGCAAAGAGAGGCCAGGCACCCTAACCCTAACCCAAATCTTTGACATGAGTGACATCACCTTTAAGCCAGTCACATGACCTTTAAGCCACCACCCCCAGTCACATGATCATCAAGTCACTCCCTCCTGGTCAGATGGCTGGCAAGCCACACCCACAAAATAAGCCATGCCCACAGTGTGTTAGTAAAAATTTTTGCAGCCCTTCACTTGATTGAAGCAAACAGATTTTTAAAACCAGGTGAACAAGAATACTGCAAGCTTTCTAATACCTTGTCAACAGTCAACACCCTTCTGGCATTCCGAAAAGGGGTTAAAACATGGCTCTGTGGGCTTGGTTGGTATGATGAGAAACCTCCCTTTGTCTTTGTCAACTATTTCTTAATGGATTTGATTATTATTTCCCCCTTTAAAACTATTTAAAAGTGTATATTTTTAAATCTAACATTGTAACTGTTAATTTTAATTTATATCTTGTTTTTATATCATATATCTTTATATGTTTTAATTTATATCTTGTTTTATATCTTGATGTTTTATTGTACACTGCTTGTTCTGCTTTGAGGGAGATGGGTGGTTCATAAATCTGAAATTAAAATAAATAAAAAGCAAAAGAGAAATATTTGCTTATGATCTCTCTTTCTCTCTTCCATTTCCCTCCTCAATGTTTTCCAACTTTGCTGATGGGATTTCTTTTTCACAGAGATTCTTACATAATGAAAATGCTATGATTTCTGCTTATATCGCTCTGGTTACAAAATGATATGGCTGACCCCCCCCCCTCAAAAGGGATCTTTGTAGTGAAATGTTGGCTGCTAAACATTCATGTGGCTGGGGACAAGATTTCTTATCATTAAAAAACAACAACCTGCCAAATTTACAACTCCATAAAGCAGTGTGCTTAAATTTAGTGTTATGTCTTGATTCAAAGCAGAATCCAATAGATATATCCAAGTTGTGGATATATTTTTTTATCAACAATTGAGAAAACTGACATTCTCTTTGCATGACGTATCACTTAGACTGCAGCTGTGTCCGTTCCATCTTCATTCCCCAGTCTCTCATTAGATAAGAAATGCAGACAAACATAAACATGGAAATGCAGGTTTAAAACCTGTAGTCTTTCATCCTGTGGTAACGTTTCTTGGCAACTTTAAGCTGTATGTAGACTTCAACTCCCAAAATGCCATGTTGGCTGGGGAATTCTGGGAATTGAAGTCCACACAGTTTGAAGTTGCCAAAATTGAGAAACATTGTCCTATTGACTTAATCCTGGCATTACAGAGAGCCAAGATAACTAGAATAGAAAATGTAACTGTTTCAAATCTGAGATATTTATTTCATAATCTGGAATACTGAAGGAAACGCTAGATATTTATGCAACCTTTGTCTAACTGAGTCATTCCAATGCTGGATTAAATTTTATTATTAATTTGCAATGTGTTCTGTAAAAAAAAAACACAGAGTCAAATATTTTAAAAGAAGAAAAAAAAACCCCAACCAGAAACATTCTATGGAGAGAGGAAAAGGAGATAGTTTATTTCAGAGAAAGACAGCTGGTAATCATTTAAAGATATAACTAGTGAACATGCTCATGTTAGCATTTTTAGTCAGTCCAACATATACAACGGTTTTGGCCACATAAAGGCTAGGCAGTTATTAAAATAAAAATGATGCACTATCTGGATGTCCAACAATGCATTTAATTAGCTATGGTTTCATAAGACATTGTTTAAAACTGTAAATTAATGGCTTGCTATATTAAAAGTATGTGGAAACCTGAAGTATTTTTCATAGGCATAATTGATTAAAAATATAAAAAGCAATTACATTACTTGATTATACACATTATAACAGCAGCAAGAATAGTCTGTGAGCAATTCTGGAAAAAATGAGAGCATACCAAAAGATGGGGATATAATAAGGAAGATTTTGGAATATGCTGTGATGGGTAAATTAATAAAGGAATATAATTCTTTAATGGCCAAGTGTGATTGGACACACAAAGAATTTGTCTTTGCTGTATATGCTCTCAGTGTACATAAAACAAAAAGATATATTTGTCAAGAATAATGAGGTACAACACTTAATGATTGTCATAAGCAACAAGGAAACAATCAATATTAATAAAAATCTTAAGAATACAAGCAGCAAGTTACAGTCATACAGTCCTAAGTGGGAGTAAATGGGTGATAGGAATGATGAGAGAAACTAGTAGTAATAGTAGTGCAACTTATTAAATACTTTGACAGTTAAAATTAAATCATATGCTGCAACGTCCTGCCTGTTGGCGATTACTTCAGCTTCAACCACAACAACACAAGAGCACACAACAGATTTAAACTTAATATTAACCGCTCCAAACTTGACTGTAAAAAATATGACTTCAGTAACTGAGTTGTCGAAGCATGTAACTTATTACTGGACTCAATAGTGTCATCCCCAAACCCTCAACACTTTACCCTTAGATTATCCACGGTTGACCTATCCAGATTCCTAAGAGGCGAGTACAAGTGCACTAGAGTCCTCTGTCCTATTGCTCTCCTATATCTCCTATACCTTTCTTCTATTCCTATATCTCTTCTTCTATTCTTTCATTGATATGTTTTATTCCTATATCTTCTCTTTTATTCTTTCTTACATATATTTTACTATGAGTATATCCTCTATAACCTTCATTATGTATTTTACTATGTGTATACCCACTAAAATCCTCATTGTGTATTGGACAAAATCAATCAATCAATAAATCAATTAATAAAAATAAATAAATGAATAAATATGGTGAAATTGTACCCCTATTGGTTTGTCTGTTTTGTATATGTTTGTATATGTATTTAATAAAACTTTTTTTTTAAAAAAGGGATTGTGAATATAACAGGATTTAAGGGCAATTCTGTGAGGTTCCCATAAACCTATCTAATAAAGATAATTAGGATTCAAAGAGACTTTAGCTTGTTCCCTTTAGTTGAATTACTTTCTCAAAAACTCAAACAAAAATTGTGACAAAAAAAAAAAGAATAGTAATATCTCCATCATTAGGTAACCTTAGCAATTTCAGATTTTTGTACCTCTCATGTCCTGAATTTTAAATGGTAAAAACTCTTCAGGACAGGTTTTTTCCCCCTCAATGGAATGCACTATGGAATGTTTAGGGTCAGCAGAAGTGAAGATAAGAAACAATGATGGAAACTAATCAAGGAGAGAAGCAACCTAGAACTAAGGAGAAATTTCCTGACATTGAGAACAATTAAGTGGAGTGGCTTACCTTCAAAGGTTCCTCCATTACTGGAGATGCTTAAGAAGAGACTGGACAGCATTTGTTTGAAATGGTATAGGGCAGTGATGGCAAATCTATTGCATGGGTGCCACAGGTGGTACACTGTGGATGCTGTCAAAGTCCCTGATGAAGACAATGTCTTCAAAGGGGCTAAGTGCAACAACTAATCTCCTTAATCACCCTCTCCTCCTGTGTATGCTTCAGGCAATGTAAATCTCCCCCTTTGATCCTGTCCAGAGTGATGTAAACTTGTTTATCAGTGAGATGTTTATTGAGCCCTTTTGTTTCCCTTCACCAGTAATACAGACTAGGCAAGTTAGTGCCATCCTATCCTGGCTTATAATAGAAGCAGAGCATTTTTATGCTAGAGGTCCAGATATATATAACTATGATATAATCCTATTCTAACATTATGCTGTACTGCAACCGTACATGGAGCCATATCTGCTGGCACATGAACCGTTGCCCTAGCTCAGCCCCAATGTGCATGTGTGTGCTGATTTTTGTCTTGCATCTGGGAGGACATTTTTGGCTTCCAGAGATTCTCCTGGGGGATGCGGGAGGACATATTTATCCTCGCCTGGCTCCAGGGAAGCCTTTGGAACCTGGGGAGGGTGAAACAAGAGCCTACTGGCCCTACAGAAGTTGGGAAACAAGCCATTTCGGCCTCCAGATAACCTCCCAGGGGAGGGAGGGTGAGGGAAGTTTTTTTTTCGCCTCCCCAGGCATTAAATTATGTGTGTGAGCACTCGGGCATGTGCAAACACACACTTTCGGCACCCAAGGAAAAAAAGGTTCACCATCATAGGGTCTCCTGCTCGAGCAGATGTTAGAATAGAAGACCTCTATGATCCCTTCCAACTCTTACATTATGTTTTATGTTTATTTGCTTTTAAAAAGACCCTTTAAATAGGATTTGCCTGTTAGTCAATTGTTTATTTTAAAAATATATTTATTTTACTTTACCCCAAAAACCCATCTGCAATGTTTTTAATTTTAACTTACTTGTTTTTATTGTCTTGATTAAAAAAGAAGCAAATTTATTTCCTTGCTAACCAATGAGAGACTTAGGTGGTCAATGATTCACCCAGTTAAATAAAGAAGTGGAGGGAAGTTACACAGGGCAGTGAACAGAATCAAGAACTGCAGGAATGAATAGAATTAAGACAATATTGCTGTTCTTCTCTAATAGACATTCCAGGGTTTAGAATTATGCAGTCTTCAAATATAGGAAAGATTCTTCTGCATTCAGAGGTTATGCCCAAAAAAGTTGTCTTCAACATTTACCGTAAATATAATGGAAGATTTAGGATTTAGTATCAGTTTGGGCAATGCTACAAATGTTTCTATAGTGGCAAGTTCTCGGCTGAAAATCATCCAGCTAACTGAGTATTTTTCCATGTTTTTTTAAGTCTAGTTTTGAAAGTAGATCATGAATAGCCTGACATTTCAACATGTTGGAAATGCCATCAACCACCTGGTTCATATTATTATATATGGTGGACATGCCCAATAGCAAAAAAAAAAAAAAGAGGGGTGGGGACAAAAATACATACCTAGTTGGAAAAAATGGCAAAACAACACTGATATGAAACCAGAAAATAATCTTTTGGGGCATTTTACTGGACAAGTATAATAAAGGGAATGCATATTTGATCTTGCATGTATTGACTTCAGCTAGAATTGTATTTTCACAACAGTGGTAAAGTGAAGAGATCCCAACAGATGAAAATTTAATTAGAAAAAGAATATTTGAATGTGCAGAAATGGATAGGCTAACAATTAAGGAAAAGAAAGAAAATGAATACTTTTTGACCTGGGACCTATTTTATCAGTGGTTAGCTGACGAAAACAAGAGCTAGAAACAGGGAAATATATGGAAAGGATCAATGATATAAGGAAGATCTGTTAAAATGGTTAAGTAAATATTATTACTGTTATCATCATCATCATCTTATTCTTATTCATCATCATCATCACTAATATAATGAATATTCTTGTAAACATTTTGATTATTATTTCCTAAAACTATTTGCACCCAGATAACACACTGTTTAATTGAAAATGGAATGTTTATATGTTATAAAATAAAAAACATGAAGCAAAAACAATGGCCTGACATTTAAAAAACAATAATGCATAATGGCTTGTCTCAGAACGCCAGAAGATATGCGCATCCCATTGCTTGGTGCAATAACAGTGATCAATGGATCATCTAAGGCACAGCGGTCAATATAATTATTCATTTTTTATATTGGTAAAAAACCCCAGGGAAATTGCAAGACCAATAATGAACTGTTCAAAAATATTTAATGTCTCTGCTCTGAAAAATCTACGTATAAATATCAGTATATCCAGATCTAAGTCTATATTTTTTTCCTGGGGGCAAACTGATGAAATAGGTCAGAAAACAGAAACCTTTTTGTCTGACAGTCTATGCCAAGGAAACTGATATGTTCTATAAGTGCTGCATGGTAACCAATACTGAATGGTTACTTAGGATTGCACTACCAATGAAAACTGACTCTCAGCATTTTCCTACATTTACAAATTTGGCTTTCTCCATGGATGTTTGACCTTGTTTCTGACAAGGACTATTTCTCCCAAAAAATCACAACAAGTTCCTATGCATCATTGAGGAGCTACTAATATATCTTATTCTCCCTAATTGCCAGAAGAATTTTCAAAACTTTTTTTTTGCAAGAAATATTCTGATCTAAGAAAAGAACAGGATTTTAGATTAACTTGTCTAACAAGATTTTTTAAAAAACACTCTCATGAAACAATGAACATGAGAAATAACTTAGCAGCCTTGAAGACTTGTAATTTTTTTATTTGCTTTATAAAACAATCAACACAGTCAATTGTCCAGATCTAAATAGCAGATTTTGGAAGAATGGGAGAAAGGATATTTTTTTTTAAAAAAATTAACACTTTATATTGCTTTCAAGTCCTCTGCACATGCACGCAAAAACCTGTCCCACTGTCCCACACCCCTGCATATGTGCAGGCAACCCCCTCCATCTCCTCTTTTTTCCGACTTCCAGAGGCTTTTGTGGAGCCTGGGGAGGGCAAAAATGGCCTCCCTCACCTCCCTGGAGGACCTTCAGAGGCCAAACATCCCAGCCTCCAAACAAGCCAAAAATCAGCTGGCCAGCGCAAACATGCATGCTGGATCTTAGCTAGGGCAACAGCTAGTGTGCCAGCAGATATGGCTCCTCATGCCACATGTGGCACGCGAGCCATAAGTTCGCCATCACTTGTCCGGCGAAAGAGTCCCCAAAGTCATTGAAGTTTCAGATTAACAATCAGCCCCTAACCATATACAGTGATACCTTGTCTTACGAACCTAATTGGTTCCGGGACGAGGTTCTTAAGGTGAAAGGTTTGTAAGACGAAACAATGTTTCCCATAGGAATCAATGGAAAAGCGATTAATGCGTGCAAGCCCAAAATTAACCCCTTTTACCAGCTGAAGCGCCCGTTTTTGCACTGCTGGGATTCCCCTGAGGCTCCCCTCCATGGGAAACTCCACCTACAGACTTCTGTGTTTTTGCGATGCTGCAGGGGAATCCCAGCAGGGGAATCCCAGCATCGCAAAAACGAGCGCTTCGCTGGCAACGAAAGTCCGGAGGTGGGGTTTCCAGCGAGGGGAGCCTCAGCGAAATTGCAGCATTGCAAAAACACGGAAGTCCTCAAAACCCCACCTCCGGACTTCTGTGTTTTTGTGATGCTGTGATTTTGCTGAGGCTCCCCTCGCTGGGAAACCCCACCTCCGGACTTCCGTTGCCAGTGAAGTGCCCATTTTTGCGCTGCTGGGATTCCTTTGCAGCATCACAAAAACATGGAAGTCCAATGGTGGTGTTTCCCATGGAGGGGATCCTCAGGGGAATCCCAGCAGCGCAAAAATGGGCACTTCGCTAGCAAGAGAAGTCCGGAGGCGGGGCATCCCAGTGGGGGCGGCTGGGGTTTGTAAGGTGAAAATAGTTTGGGAGAAGAGGCAAAAAAATCTTAAACCCTGGGTTTGTATCTCAAAAAGTTTGTATGACGAGGGGTTTGTAAGATGAGGTATCACTGTATTATATAAAAAATATTTCTTATATATTGCTTTAACTAATCAAACTACAAATAACATCAATAATAATGGATAGTCCCATGGATTCTTGGAGATTTATGTTGACCACTTTGGAGAACTCTGGCCCAGAGTTTGGTGGATGACTGCAGGATTTTATCCATAGATGAACATACTTGTGGAGCAATGTCAGTGCACTAAAAAGCCATTTCTCTGTTTAGAATGTAGAGGTTAGGCTTAGAATTGCCTTGGGTGAAATGGGCAGCTACATAAATTTGATTAATAAAGAAATAAAATATAGACATTCTTTGTATTCCAAAATATGGGCGTGGATATTAAAACCCAAATTCATTTATAAAATCATTTGTAAACCCCGAGAAGCTTCCCACAGTGGCTTAGAATGAAATTGGAAAAATGCAATAAATCCAATAAGGCCTCCAAAGTTGAAGGCAGTGGACAAGCAAAATTACATGGCAGGCAATTTTCCTTCAAAACCTCTATCCCTAAATTACAGGTAATTACCAGCACTTCGAATCACATCCAGAAAAGAACTGGAAGCTATTCCAAATTGGACTTTCCAGTGGTAACTATATGGGCATGCTCATCATCATTTTTCAGCAATTGCAATTCCAAACACTTTTCAAAAGTCAGTCCACATACATGCCTTGCAATAATTAGATTAGGATGTAACCAAAGTGTAAGTTGGTCATGACCAAATTTGCTTTAACCAAGGGTAAATTAGCAATCCTTAGCTACCTGGGCATAAGTGGGGGAAAAGAGTTTAGATCACAGGTCACCAACCTATGGTCAACGGACAACTGGTGGTCTGCGGGAAAACTTTGGTGGTCCATGGAGAAATCTTGGCCTCTGAGTCAGATATGGCTGAAAGCGATTAATTCAGTCCAGGAAGAAGAAAGGAAAGGGAGAAGATGAAAGGAAAGGAAAGGGAAGGGAAGGGAAGGAAATGAAAGAAGGGAAGGGGAGGGAAAGTTAGGGAAGGAAAGGAAAGGAAGGGATTACAGTTACAGCTCTGGAATATAGACTGGCTTTCCCAACAACACCAGCAAGCCAGTCAATAAGCCTCATTATTTTGTAATAATTACACTACCTTTAATAATTTTGTTACAATTAAACAACCTTTAAAGATTTTGTTATGATTAAATAAGCATTTATAAGTTTGTTATGTTAAATATGTGCATTACATTTAATAAAATGGAAGTTCTCTGATCATTATTTTACAAATGTCTATATCTTTTTTTTATATTAAAAAAAATCATATTAGTGGTCTGCGGGATTTAAAATTATGACCTTGGTGGTCCCTGAGGTCCAAAAGGTTCAGGATCCTGCTTTAAGCTATGATCTAAGCTTTTAGAACAGGCAGTCTTCCAATTCCTGGTGGAAACGTTTTGCTTATAATGAAAGAATTTTGATTAAGAGATAAAAAGCTCTTCTTGAAATCACTCAATAAAAGAAGTGATTTACTCACTTGAAATGTGAGCAAATCACTCACATTCAGTAATTTACTGAATCACTGAGCAAATATGACACCTCATACGTTGTGAGCTATTTTGAAAAGAGTGTTGCTGAAGACTGTTGATTTAATCCTTTCCTCTGGTCTACAAATACCTTGAATGAGAAAAAATGTTGTGAACATAAAAGAACATCTGTTTGAAATATTGTCCCTTAGGAAGATTTGGTGCAGATTATAGTGAGAAGTTTCCTTGTTGCATTACAGGTATTGAAGTGCATATGTACACAATCCTTACATTCCTTTAAAATAAAGTTAACTGATATTAAAAGTCCAATTTACTCTTACTTTGTGGTTTTTATATCATCTTGGACGACCATCTAGATTTTCCCATTTTCAAATTGATTTCTACTACCAAACATAGTGAAAATTCTGGGGGAATTCTGGTAGGAATTTTCCAGTTCTTTTATTGGAAAACACGAGAAACCTCGAAAGAGTGTCTGTAATATGGTAAATGATTTAGCTTTACTAGATAAATGGTCAAAGCAATGGAAACTGCAGTTTAATGTTTCCAAATGTAAAATAATGCACTTGGGGAAAAGGAATCCTCAATCTGAGTATTGTATTGGCAGTTCTGTGTTAGCAAATACTTCAAAAGAAAAGGATTTAGGGGTAATGATTTCTGACAGTCTCAAAATGGGTGAACAGTGCAGTCAGGCGGTAGGGAAAGCAAGTAGGATGCTTGGCTGCATAGCTAGAGGTATAACAAGCAGGAATAGGGAGATTATGATCCCGCTATATAGAATGCTGGTGTGACCACATTTGGTGGAAGGTCTTAAGCATAAAACGTATCAGGAAAGACTTCATGAACTCAATCTGTATAGTCTGGAGGACAGAAGGAAAAGGGGGGACATGATTGAAACATTTAAATATATTAAAGGGTTAAATAAGGTTCAGGAGGGAAGTGTTTTTAATAGGAAAGTGAACACAAGAACAAGGGGACACAATCTGAAGTTAGTTGGGGGAAAGATCAAAAGCAACATGAGAAAATATTATTTTACTGAAAGAGTAGTAGATCCTTGGAACAAACTTCCAGCAGACGTGGTAGATAAATCCACAGTAACTGAATTTAAACATGCCTGGGATAAACATATATCCATCCTAAGATAAAATACAGGAAATAGTATAAGGGCAGACTAGATGGACCATGAGGTCTTTTTCTGCCGTCAGACTTCTATGTTTCTATGTTTCTAATGACAGATACTAAAGGGCCAAAAGAATAAGTCAAATTTACTGAGGAAGTTCATGTGCTAAAACTGCACCTCTGACCTTCCTGCCCTTATGGGGGAGAAAATGAAAGGGGATAGTTCAATATTCCTGTAAGAAACAATATGAAGGGACAGCCTTCCAGGCAAAGAAAAACAGAGCCAAAGCAAACAGGGGGCAGAATTTCTATCTAAATAGCCAATAGGCTAAAAGTGGGAAAGAGTCAATTCTTCCAGAAATCTATTTCCAACTATAAATCCCAACTTTTACCTAGTAAAACTGCACTAGGAAACATTAGCTCAGCCTGGGATCACTTTTATGGAGTGAGAATAACAACGATTTATCTTGGGACTAAGAGAGGTAATGGCTGAGCAATCTTTTCAGATCGTTTTTACAGATAAGATTGTAGCAAAATTGTACAATGCCTCATAAATAACAGATAATAAAAAAAAATAATTTGTGACAGTGACAAAAGGCACAACTAACACATTTATCTGTCCTATCAATTTCCCCTCCTGTCTGCTTTTGAGCACACTGTGCCTTAATGTGTGGATTTTTGTATATCTTAATAAAAAAAATCTTATCCTAATGTATTCATTTCTCTGCTTTACTTGAAGATTGCATAAGAAGGCAGACTGAACCAATTTATCCTTAACCTGAATTCAAGCTGATTGGCAGCAGCTTAATAGGAGAAGAGGGCATCCCCAGCCCTACTTGGCGCTGCCTGAATCAAAATCTGAAATGAACTCCTTCAATATCCAATTAATCATTGCTGGAAATGGAGAATTGGGCTTCACATTCCAATTCTTTAATCTGATCCAACAAGATAGTTATTCCAGTGTTAAAATTCACATGGTGGCAAGGCATACTATTATATTGCCCTGTTAAGAAAACAAGGATGGAGGGATTGTTAATTGTCTTTTAAGGGTTCCCAGCAGGCTTCTATTCAACTTTATACTAGGTGTGTTGGAGAAACCCCTTCCTTTCCACCCATTTCAGATTTCAAAAATAATAGATTTTGGATTTCAAACTTCCCTGAATTTCATATTAAACAACACACTGAATTAGAAAAAGTTTGATACAAAATGGATATTTTAAAGAAAACTGTATGCATAAATGATACATCATGTATGTACTGTACATATATACACTGTACATATATACAGGAAATAGTATAAGGGCAGACTAGATGGACCATAAGGTCTTTTTCTGCCATCAGTCTTCTATGTTTCTATGTTTCTATGTATGCCAGTTTGCTGTAGTGGCTAAGACACACACATGGCTAGAAACCCAGAGAGCATGAGTTCTAGTCCTACCTGAGGCATAAAACCAGCTGAGTGACATTGGACCACTCATTTTCTGTCACCCTTAGGAAGTAGGTAAGAGCAAGTCTGAAATCTTGACAAGAAAACTTCATGGATTTGTCCTGGCAGTTACCAGGAGCGAAAAACTGAATTGAAGGCACAATACAAGCACACCCATACGCACACCACATAAACTACCTTGGAGAGTTTGGAATATTTGTCTGAATTAAACATTGGGCAAAATAAGGTTATGACTGAATATTCATGAAATTGCAATGGATCAGATATAGAGAGAAGAACTGAACCTTCCTACTTCATGTACATTATTTCATTTTCAATTCTGTATTAGCTTTTATTTTCACACATGTATTTTCTAAGTTTGTCCCCCAATATTTCCATTGCTATATGTGCCTAATAAAAAATCATTTTTGAATATGCAACTTACAGCATCAAGAGATGGTAGATACTGCCTTTAAAAGTTCTCTAATATTGTTTATATTACCATTTCCAGGTTCCGGTTAGAAACCTCTTCAGTCATTCTCTACTCACATATGTCTATTTTTTTTTTTAAAGGAATGATTGGCCCTGATAAAGTGCCACCTTTTATGTGGCCATGGATCCAGGCAACCATGGAACCATGCAACTTTCCTTCCTTCCTTCCTTCCTTCCTTCCTTCCTTCCTTCCTTCCTCCCTCTCCCTCTTGGTCTCTCTGTCTCCCTCCACTCTCTCTCACCCTCCCTCTCCCCCCTCCCCGTCTCTGGGGACTGATTTTTCCTCACACAATTTTCCTTCATTCCTTAGGAGGATTTGCTACTCTGTTTGAATACGTATCATTTGTCAATTTCAAATTGGCTGGACTTCACTATTTTCTCTTTCTACTGTTATGCCAGTATGGCATGTGGATAGTTTAAGCAGACAGAAAACTGGACTATTGTATATCAATGTAAGTGTTTATAACCAGAGTACATTTTTCATAATCAAAGGAATTGATCTGTTTATGAGCAGTGGGCATTTTGCTATTGATTCTTTGGTCTGATAATCTGTGGTCTTGAGATTGGATGTTAAAAAGTGTGTGTGTGTGTGTGCGTGCCTGTGTGTGTGTGTGCATTAGAAAAGTTAGTAGGCACAACTTTTTGGGATTTTCCCAACTATTTTCTTGTTACTAAGGCACATAACTTACAGCAGTGTTTCCCAACCTTGGGAACTTGAAGATATTTGGACTTCAACTCCCAGAATTCCCCAGCCAGCATTCGCTGGCTGGGGAATTCTGGGAGTTGAAGTCCAAATATCGTCAAGTTCCCAAGGTTGGGAAACACTGACTTACAGGATACTGAATCAAGTTGTTGATGAAAATCTTTAACACACAGCTTGATCATTATAATGACCAAGCAGTTTAGTTTTTTAGCTTCACTGATAGCATTTAACTCTAACAGCAGATGTTAAAATGTCCAGGAAAGGAAAGAGAAAACGATAATATAAATGTAAAAGTATTTACGAGCAGCAAGCCATTGCAGGGGAAGGAAATGCCAAAGATGAAGTAGATATATTAAGGCCTAAAGATAACGGAATAGTTTAGAAATGAAACATCAGCCTTTCCTCAATTATTTTCAGTTAAGCTTTTCTTGGCACTATGCCCTGGGAAGTCTATTTCGGAACAAATTCTGCTGTAAATTATCTTTATGAATGTAAAGCATAAAAATCTATGAGGTGGATTTGATTGTCACATTGTGAACCTGAAACAACTGCATGTTAAGGATTTCTGTCAAAATGTCTCCAATTGAGAGAAATGATGATATTTCACCATTAAGTTAAAATAACGAGACTATATTCAATGCTTTTTTCTCTCCTGTTTCTGGCAGACTAACCAGTCAGTGATATATGAGTTCTGGAAGGCCTTTCTTGACAGCAAAGCTGCCAAGAGTAGCCATCAAATGTGCACCAATTATTTAGTTTCTTTCTGTATCTCATTTATAAATGGAACAAACTATCATTCTCTCTCTCCTCTCTCTCTCTCTCTCTCTCTCTCTCTCTCTCTCTCTCTCTCTCTCGGAATAATAAATTCAAAAAAGACAAAAGAAGTAGTGACATCCATTTTAAATTCAAGCCATTTTGTCAAGAATATACTATAGTTAAAAATCTCTTTTTCATTACCCTGACCCTGTGAGAATTATGATAAATTATGCACTGTACAAAGAAATGTTTTCTTTTGCCTCAACTAAATTCCTTTGTAGTCAGCATTATTGGATGATCCCTCATCCTAATATTTTTAAGAAAGGAGAAAAATACCCTCACTGTTCACATCCTCCATGTTGGGCATGATACTTTGTTCATTTCCCCTCTTATTACCATTTTTCTAAGCTAAAAAAATTCCCAAACATCTTTTGCTATGAAAATGATAAATTTGAGTTCTCTAATCATGTTGGTTATCCTCTTCTTTTACTTTTATGAGATAAATAGTAAAGAGTACAGTAGTACCTCTAGATACGAGCTTCTCCACATGCGACTATTCCAAGTTATGAGCTGAGACGCGAGAAAAATTTCTGTTCGACACCCGAGCTCAAATTCGGGATACGAGCCGAGCGTCCACTAGGTGGAGCAAGAATTCAATTTTTTTCCAATTACAGTGGTACCTCGAGATACGAGTTTAATTCGTTCCGGACCTGGGCTCTTAAGTCGAGCAGCTCTTATCTCGAACGACTTTTCCCCATAGGAATTAATGTAAATAATTTTAATTGGTTCCAGCCCTCAAAAAACTCACAAAGTTAGTCTAAATTATGCAGAAAGACATGTTTTTAATGAAGAAATGTACATGTACATATAAATGAATAATGAAGTTTCTTTCACTTAACTTGTAAACTTTCTTAAACTTTTAAATTTACATATGTTCAACTTCTCTGCCACCCAATCCTGTAGGACAGAGGTCCCCAACCCTTTTTGCAGCAGGGACCGGCTTTAAGCGATCAAGAGAGGAATGGGTGAATGAATGGACGGAGGGTGGGAAGGAAGGAAGGAAAGAGGGAAGGGACAGGAACAGAGGAAGGAAGCAAGGAAACTTATGAAAGGGGAGAGTAAGAGAGGAATGAGTGAAGGGAGGGAGGGAGGGAAGAAGGTGGGAAGGAGAAAGAAAAGAAGAAATAGAGGAAGGGAAGGTAAAAGAGAGAAAGAAAAAGAGCAAGAAAGAAAGCTGCAAGCACCCCCCCCCCGAGCCCCCCAGGCCGGCTGCAACCTTTTAAAACACGCGCGCCGCTTCGCAGATGTCTCCTGAAGCCGAACGCGGAAGTTAGCGTTTGGCTTCAGGAGACAGCTCCTTGGCGCTTGTATCTCGAATTTGGGCTTGTAAGTAGAACAAAAATATCTCTCCCCTCCCAGCTCTTATCTCGAGTTGCTCTTAAGTAGAGCAGCTCTTATGTCGGGGTTCCACTGTATCTCCGCGTGAAAAGCCAAATCTGAATGCATTCGTTCAAGATACGAATTGATCGACATACAAGGTCGGCTCTGGCACGAATTAAACTTGTATGTCGAGGGACCACTGTATTCCATATCTGGATTTACCATAGATTTGTATATAAGAAAACTACAGCACTCTAAATCAAGGTGTGTCAAACTCAAGGCCCATGGGTCAGATCCAACCCATGGGGTCATTATATCTGGTCCACAGGTCTGATCAGAAAACAGCAAAGAACCAGCCCCTGGTGCCTCTCCCAGCAAAACCAGAGCTTGAAAGAGCCGTGCATGGCTCTCCCAAACTCCATTTTCATTGGCAGAGTGCTCGGGCCACCGTAGCTGCCCCCAACATCACATTGGCCATGCCCACCCTGAGCAGGACCACCCCAGACCCTCAATGCCAAACACAACTCTAATGCGGCCCTCAATAAAATCAAGTTTGACACCCTGCTCTAAATTATTATCAGTTATCTGTTATATGAAATTTGCCTTTTCACTACTGCAACATACTAAAAGTAGACCTTGATCTATGACTAATCCATGAGCAACCATTTGAAATTATAACTGTCATACCTGCCTCAACTTGAATTCCTAAGTAGAAACAATCCATGGCTCCATTTGTTGCAAAAGCTATTGTTTTATTATAAGTCAAGTGAATTGCAGCAAACCAAAGCCAGAACTGAAATCCGTGCACCAAAATCCCTAAGTGTAACTCCTCCCACCCCTTAGGCACTTCCCATTGCCCAACAGTTTCAAAGAAGATGTTTTCAAAACAGTCATTTTGTGTGTCAGCTGGTATGCAGTTGCATTTCATTTCCAGCCATCTGAACTTGAAACCATATCTCAGTGAAGCCTTCTCCCTTCTTATCCAGATCTGCCTCCGCCCGGTCCAGAGGTCATAGCAGACTGGTACCAAGCAATAGCAAAGGGTAGACATAAGATAGCAGCTCTGACAACAACTAACTCCACAGATTTACTTATGACCTAATCTCAAATTTATGACGGTGAAATACACCCAGTAATGGGCAGCCAAAAGTTTTACTGCCACACTGTGGGTGTGGCTTATTTTGTGGGTGCAGCTTGATGGTCATGTGACTGGGTAGGAGTGGCTTGCTGGATATGTGACCAGGTGGGAGTGGCTTGAATGATTATCATCATTCAAGTGAACTGTTAAGTCCTTGACTTACAACCTCACCGGTGTCGCTCTCTGTGCTGACAATTTGCTTTGAGCATCTGCAGTCTCCTTCCTGGGTTGCCCCCTGTCTCATGCTGGATAGCTAGGCGAATGGGTGACAATCAGCTGTGGAGAAAAGATGGGGGAGGAAATGGCCCCCCTGCAACTCTTGCTGGTGCTGGTCTCCCTGCCGCTTTCCGAGGAGGAAGAGAAGGATGGGAGGGGGGATGGTCAGCTGGAGCTGGGCACACAGCTTCATTTCCACCAGTAGAACGGTGTTCCACCCCATCCTGCCTGCTGCCTACCCCTGAATACACCCCCGCAGTTAAACAATCATATTTTGGCATCTATCTCACCTTTATGTGTCTATGGAGATGTTCAGTCATCCAGGTCATGATTGTCCCAAAGGTGCTTTTTCAGGAGGTAACTGGACTTTCTGGTTTTTCTTTTAAGGCATTTACCTTCTCACCTAAGAAGCTTCTTCAGTTCTGAAAGTCCAGTTACCTCTTGAAAAAGCACTTTGGGAACTCACCTTTACGGATATTTGCAGTATCCCGTGGTCACTTGGCCATGATTTTGATAGGGATTTTTTTTGCCAGTTTCCATTGTTTACTTCCCATTTCCAGCAAAAATGCCCACTGGATAAAATGGATTTGCTTAACAGTTGTGATGTCTACTTAACAACCATGGCATTTCCTTAATGACCAGTCAATTACCAGGCCAGAAAACCCACCCACAATAAAACTCTCCTCTAAAGCTGTGAAAGCTTATGGCTTTTCTCTCAGGCTTTGATACTCTATAGCAGTGATGGCGAACCTTTTTTCCCTCGGGTGCCGAAATAGTGTGCACTTGTGCTATTGTCCAGGCGCGAGTGCCCACACCCATAATTCCAATGCCTGGGGAAGGCAAAAACAGCTTCCATCACCCCCTAGAGGCCAGGAACAGCTTGTTTCCCAACTTCTGGTGGGCCCAGTAGGCTTGTGTTTCACCCTTCCCAGGCTTCAAAGACTTCCCTGGGACTGGGGTAAGATAAAAACACCCTCCCCATCCCCCGGAGGCTCTCCGGAAACCAAAAATGCCCTCCCAGAGCCTCTGTGTAAACCAAAAATTAGTTGGCTGGCACACACATGCACGTTGGAGCTGAGCTAGGGCAACGGCTCACGTGCCAGCAGATATGGCTCCGTGTGCCACCTGTGGCACCCGTGCCATAGATTCGCCATCACTGCTCTATAGTAATTTCTCTCACACTGTTGCAGTGATTACAGCTTCCCCGATACCCTCCTATGTAATAACCAGGGAGCTGTCATCCAGGAAGAGATAAAACTCTCACTCCCAGAGATTCTACATACATACATCACTGCCTTTATGAGTCTCTCCAGATCAGCCACTCTAGTTCCACATGATTTACTTCCAAGGGCCAGATGTTGCTTGCACTGAGCTTAAACCTGTGATTTATAGACAGATTAATAATAATATTAATATGTTTATTAGACAGATTGTCATTCATTTGACTGTGCAATAAGCTCCAAAGCATCTTCTCCTTCACTAGGTTTCTATCTTTCTACTAGTTACTGCTGGTAATTTTCATCTTTATAAACTGATTTAAAATATAAAATCTAATTCTATTTTTATAGAATGGTTTTGATAGAATCAGAGCCCTGGCTTCTTATACTATGACAATATTTGTCTTGATGGGATAGTGTGTTTTTTCCCCTTACTAAAACCGCCTAATAAAACTCTCTTTTTTTTGTTTTTTTGCACTCTTGTTCATTTGATCTGGTTGCAAGTCTCCAGCTGCCTGCCTGCTTTTCAAATAGTGCTAACTATAATAGTGTATTTTGGTCTAGTGTTTTGTAAACCATTTCTTCTGATAGGGTACAATGGCAGGGTATGAACAAGTTACTACACGGATACATGTCTTCTGAAGAAATACTGGCCAATGTTTTAATGCTGAATTTTGATTTCTAATTTTATTTATTTTATTTATTTTATTTATTTTATTTATTTTATTTATTTTATTTATTTTATTTATTTTATTTATTTTATTTATTTTATTTATTTTATTTATTTTATTTATTTTATTTATTTTATTTATTTTATTTATTTTATTTATTTTATTTATTTTATTTATTTTATTTATTTTATTTATTTTATTTATTTTATTTATTTTATTTATTTTATGCTGCCCTTCTCCTTAGACTCAGGGCTCCTCAGGGCCCCAACAGGAAGATGAGATGGTCAGCCAGTTCCAGGCCATGATGAAGTCCCACTGGAACAAGGCCCTCTGGCCCTTTGGCAAAACCCCACATCAGGAGGCTGAAGCAGACCTCAAGTCGGAATTTCTCCCCCCCACCCCGACCTGCACAAAAAGACCTCAAAGGGAGAGGAGCAGCAACACAAACATTGAGACATCTCCCCCAGGCCTATATAATTTATGCATGGTATGTTTGTGTGTATGTCTTGCTTTTTAAATAAGGGGCTTTTAGATATTTTAAATATTACATTTGTTGCACATTGTTTTTATTATTGCTGTGAGCGGCCACGAGTCTATGGAGAGGGGCGGAAATCAAATCAAATCAAATCAAATCAAATCAAATCAAATCAAATCAAATCAAATCAAATCAAATCAAATCAAATCAAATCAAATCAAATCAAATCAAATCAAATCAAATCAAATCAAATCAAATCAAATCAAATCAAATCAAATCAAATCAAATCAAATCAAATCAAATCAAATCAAATCAAATCAAATCAAATCAAATCAAATCAAATCAAATCAATAGTGCTATTTAAAAATATTTTTTTCCGGACCACCAAAATTTTCTCATGGACCACCAGGTTGGTGACCGCTGTCCTAGAATATTTCATTCTTCTAGGAGAGGGGTGGGTGCTAACCTCCTACATTGGAATATGATCATCTTGCATTTAATTAGTGAGAGGCTGGCCAAAAACAGTGTGTCAGTGGGTCCTATCTTTCAGCGGGTAGAAATCTCACTGGGAGTTTGCATCCTCTATGATTTCTTTCCCTTTGGTTCAATCTAGGAGGAAGAGAAAGAGAGACCTTCTCCCATGAACATTTTTAAAAAAAAATAAGAAAACATAGGCAATTAGGGAAATAATAGAGTGAAAAAGAAAAAAAATTACAATAGAAAAAAACCCAATAAAATCCTTTAGCCCTCCTAGAAGTATAAAGAAACGTAGTGGGGAAAGAGGGAAAAATATCCCTTCTTTTCCAGGGTAAAAAAACTTTCAGAAAATGGAAAACAGAATAGTCAAGATCTTTTTGTCAAACTTAAAAAATCAAAACAGTAAAAAAAAAAAAAAAAGCCCAAACCCAACTCTCAGCTTACCATCTTTTCAGAGCTAGGGTATTACCAGTATAACACACTTAAACTTCACAGAGGAAAGAAAAAACCTTGGAGGCTGGATTTGTACTGCATGCCATGCTTGTTTACTTTTAACCATGGTACATTTTCTTGTGGCCTGATGTGGGGTGTAAATCCAACCCATTTAATAAGTTTTTGATTCAGCATATTGTGCAAACACAGAAAAGGGCTTAATTCAGCAACCAAGTCAAACCACATGCTGTGAAAAGCAAGCCCACGTTCCCTTAAAATTGAGAGCAGAACAAAACTATTTGTCTTCCCTGTGTGTATGGATTTTATTATTAAAAGATGCAGCTTCTGTCATTGCTATTCGGGGGTCTTCTTTTTCCATCTTATGCACAAGTAGCTATCAGCGTATGAAGAGAATAAGTCAAATCTTTTCCCAGAACTGGCGGTTGCAGTGCTTAGCAATTAGTGAAGAATTAATCAGCGGACTGGGCAGCATTTATTTTGAATATGTTATTACGAATTTGCTTATGCATGCTGGATTGCTACTGATCCAAAGCAGATCCTGGGGATTCCCTATGCAAACAGTGATGTTGTTGTTTGTTGAAACTGCACAATGGCCTAGGGCAGGAGCAGACTGTCTATAGTCTTGATTTATTCCTTTAAAAAAAAATCCACTTGGTCCATTGTCATGTTTTATTTTTAAAACACAAAACTGCATACTTAAGATCACTGAACAGTTAAGGCACAAATGATCGGTGTTAAGTCATCCAATGTAAGCTCTTGCCTAAATATACAAGAAGTGCCTTGTTATATCAGATCAAATTCCAAGTTCTTTGCAAGGATGCCAGAAACCAGCATGCCCTTGGTGGCCCACCAGTCAACTATAAGCTACTCCCCGCCTATATCTGGCCTAAAGAAACCCAAATCTGGCTAGCAACAGGGCATATTGTGGGCTTCTGGAAGTACCTTGAATTTCACAATGGAAATAACACAGAATCATCCCTTTCTAGTCTCTCTGGTAATTCTTTACAGCTGTTGATTTATTTCAAACAGCTGGCTCCTGACCAGTTCCACAACTCTCCTTCTAATTTCATAACATCTCATCATTCCCCAAAATGTCCTCATGTAACCTTACCCACATATGGTTTTTGTGCTAGAAAGGACCCCACATAATTGTAGTGGAAAATCGCTGTGCACTGTCCCTTTAAGCAACCCATAAATGCCCTGGTTTAACAAATGGGCCTACTGCTCCAGTGGAATGTTTGTCAGATGTTGCCTGCTGACATTTACCATACATTTTATCGAAACAGTTGAATGACAGTGGATAATGTCCATGTGGGGATCCTTTTCATTTAGGAATTGTATGCTTAGGTCAGGTTAGATAGAAATAGGGATGCAACATCTAACCCAATTTTTATCTGTACTGCATACTTGGGAGGAAAATGTACTTTTCTAAGCAAAAAACTTGTTGAATGGAATAAGGATTGATGACTTAAAGGGTGATTTGAGGGTTCAGCATTTTAAAGAACTTTTCTTCACAAAATAAGTTTTCTCTCTCACTTTTTCATGGGTGGGAAGGGTCACACTGCTTTGTTGGTGGTAATTTCTTATCTGAATTCTCAGAGTCTTGTCCAGCCTGTGTTTTGGATAGATGCTTTTATTTTATCAAGCTAAAAAATATTCATATCCTTATTAGTATGTGTCAAGGATCAATACTATACTAAGTAATATTCCAAAAAAGTTTGTGACTAGGCCAGTGTTGATCTGCTGGCTGGGGAATTTCTGGGAGTCAAAGTGCACACATCTTCCAGCAGCCAAGGTTCAGAAACACTGGACTAGGCAAAGCAGTCAAACTGCTGAGTCATAGTATCTAAGATGCAACCTGATTGGACTAGAACAGAATAAGAAGCAATGCACCTTTGCAGTGGGTGTGGTTATTGTGGTTGTTGTGGGTAGTTGTTTGACTTGTGGTTAGTGAGTGGATTGGTTTATTGTAGCGTGGTTTATAGTTGTAGTAAAATATTTTCTGTAAATAGAAGAATAAGACAGATTCTATTTTCACTGAAAAGTAAAACTTCTTCAACCAATTCCTATTGAATTCTCTTCTTTCTTCATTGGCTTCAGTTCCTGAGTTCCTATGTCACACCTTCCTGTGCCTAGCCAGTAGCCAATAGCTTTCCAATGCAACTCGGACAGTATGCATAGTGACTTTCACCAATAATACTTGGCTCTATTTTGACTCTGTTCAAGATGCAATCACAAAAAGGCAAGACCATCAAAAAGGGCAGTTCATGCTTTGAAAATAATTGGGAAGACATACTTGAGAATGGGCAGAAAATATGTCTTTTTAAAGCAGCTGCATCTTTTTTCTTTTTAGGGCTGCCTGAGGAAAAGGCAGGGTTCTTCTAGCATGGATCAGTCCTCTGGGATAAAGCTGCTGCACTATTGCTGCCAAAAAAGTCAACATGTCGAGCTATGCTGTCTTCTTGGAGAGTGGTTTGCCTTCTAGTTCAAGGGCCTCCAACCTTGACAAATTTAAAACTTATGGACTTCAACTCCTAGAATTCTGGGAATTGAAGTCCACAAGTCTTAACGTTGTCAAGGTTAGAGACTCCCAGTTCTAGGTAAAGATATCTGATGTACATTTCTGGGAAGTGAAGTCATCTCCATGGCAAATTGTTCTTCAAGGGCATTCCCCCAGTCTGCTAATCAGTTTCCTGAAAGTGCCCACAAGAAGAATGTTTAGGGCAGCAACAGTGCCCTGCATCATGGTTGGGATTTAGTAAAGCTCCCCTGGGGAAGTAGTTCAAGTTATGTTAACATATTTTTCTGCCCACTTATTTTTCTGCCCACTTAAAACTAGGAGGAAAGCACATTAAAGGGCCCCTCCAGATGAGCCCCTCCAGATGAGCTGATCATAGCCTCCTGTTTTACATGAATCAGGAAATTGCCACTGCTGTTTAAATTCCCACAGGTTATCTTGAAATCTCTAGAATAGCAGCAGAAAAAAAATTCCTGATTTGCTTCTTTTCAGGGTCCATTTTATAGATCCGTTTATTTAATAGTAATAATAATAATTTATTAGACCTGTATGCTGCCCTTCTCCGAAGACTCTTTACAATCTTTCATAGTTGTTCCTTCAACATTTTCCAACCTGTCCAAATAGTAAAATGAAGAACAAGCCTCTCACATAACTATTGCTGATTTAAATTCTGGAATGATGCCCAATTTATTGAGTGCTTTCAAGCCTGCAAAAGATAGACTCTAAGGAACCATTAAGCATATAATAATATAAAACAAAAGATTGTTCCATTTGCCCCAAACCCTATAAGTCAAAATGCAAAATTACATGAGGGAGGATATTACAGGCACAAAAGTCAATGTCCTTAGTTAGTCTTTTATATGGAAAGCCTACAATTTTGAATGATAACTGCGTTAAATATTAAGGCTATGCTTATCTGAATGTGGACGATTCAGTGTGAACTAGATTTGTCTGAATCACTTCTTCAAAGTGAATCTTCCCTTTGTTTTGAGCAGGGTTATCAAATTCAAGGCCCTGGGGCCAGATCCGGACTGCAGGATGCTTAAACATGGCCTGCAGTGCTGCTCTGGAAACAGTGAAGAACTGTCCTGCATTGCTTCTGCCAGCAAAAATGGAGCTTGGGAGCCTGTTTTCACTCAAGCCACCATAGGTGCCCCCGACATGAGTGACATCAAGCTGGGCCACACCCATCCCGATCTCCGAGATCAAACACAACCCTAATGCAGCCCTCAATGAAATCGAGTTTGACAACCCTGGTTTTGAAGCATCAGAAAGAATCAACTTCTCTTAAATTGTCCAAAAGAGATTCAAAGGTAGTTAAAAGATTTGATGACCACTTTTTGCAGCCTCAAATGCAGATTCATACATGGGGGACAGCAAGGACGGGGTGGATGGGATGAGTATCAAGTGATGAAATTATGAGAGTGGCCAGCTATGAGCATTACCACTTCTTCAAGCTATGGGTGAATGCCATCTTCTTTGTACCTCTCACTCCTTTAGTAGCATTAGAAATGCTTCAGTGGTGATATTCTACTGGCTTGTGCGAATAGGTAGTGGTGGCCATGGGAGGCTCTGCCCACCCACCCAGACATAATCCCAGACGCTCTGCAAAGAAGGAAGGAAGGAAGGAAGGAGGGTGGAGAGGGTGGGTGGAGGTGGGGAGGGAAGGAAGGAAAGAAGGAAGGAAGGAAGGAAGGAAGGAAGAAAGGAAGGAAGAAAGGAAGGAAGGTTACTGTATCCATTAACCCAATGCAGGATGAAAATTACATTTTGATTCCAAGACACCACAAACAACACACATTTGTGATGACACACACACAGTCACCACCTTGATTTTCCCTTTTCTTTTAGCCTTCCCAAAAGATCAGGGCTTTTGTTTCCTGAATGGCATCATTTTTTCTGTTATCGATATTTCTTATGTCTGTTAATGTTGTTGTCATTGTATACTGGGCACACATTTTTAATAGCATAGGAATCTCCTACCACCTTTAGAAAAAATTAGAATCAATTTCTAAACATTACATATCAACAGATTTGTTTATTAGAATAATTGTCTTTCAGTGTAATTGAGTAATAGTATAGCAGCTGTCCAATCTTGTCCCAATTTTTTAATTTGTAGTGGCAGGCTGTATTTGCTTTTAAATCTTATTAAGCGGTGGTTGTTTCATAATTAGGCTCACTGTGAGCTAAAGGAAACCACAATTGTTCTTTCTCCTGGCACAGCTGAATAATCACATAAAAAGATTCCTGAAAGGATATGTAATACTGTTTTCATTAAATGATTTTTTGTAGATAAAGACAAACTGCATCCTCTCTATATAGGGTGATCCAGTTTAAAAAAAAAAGGAATAGATTTCTGAATACATTTATTACATTTATATTATAAGATTAATTTTTAATTGAAAAAAGCATACAAATGCTTTATTTCTACTTCATTTTAAAAACAAATGCTTTATTTCTACTTCATTTTAAAAACATAGCAACAGTGCTATTTGTATTTATCTAAATATAATATTTCTCTTCTGTAAATAGACATTTTGTCAGGGTTCCAAATAGCATCCAAGACTAAATCAGAGTCTGAGGCAAAGTATTCCTCAAAGTTCCATTTTATTAACTTTCCGAGTTTGCGGAGAGGGGCGGCATATAAATCCAATAAATCTAATCTAATCTAATTAACAGAACCATGTTGCCACATTTGGTTGAACCCCCAATCTGAAGTCCCTCAAGTTTCACCAAACATTTGAAAGTTCAAACTCTCAGGATTTTAGAGATGATTAGGTGTGGCATGGCCAAAAAAACATTGGGAAGCTCTGCTCTACACTGTAGATATCTAAGTAGACAATTTGTAAGAAGGAATTGGGAGTTAAGGAAGGCTGTGAAACCACCAATTCTTCCAACTTGCCATCAATTGCCACATAACTAGTGTAGGGAGAACCCAACGAAGTTCGGGTTCGGCGAACTCACCCAAACTTTGCCGTGAAGTTCGGGTGAGTTTGCCGAACCTGAACCCAAACCCAAACTTTTGCTTGCAGCAAGCCGCTGCGGCGTCCTTTTCTGTAAAAATAAAGAAGGAGGTGGGGAATTCCCAACTCCTTTTCCTTCTTTTTATTTTTACAGAAAAGGATGCCACAGCGATGCTGCAAGCAAAAGGAGGTGGGAAATCCCATGAAGGGATTCCGGGGGTGGGGCTTTGACATCACGGAGACTCCTTCCTCCCCGTTTCGGCTGGCCAGGAAGTAGTCTCCGTGACGTCAAAGCCGAAATCCCTTCGTGGGATTTTCCACCTCCTTTTGCTTGCAGCACCACAAACAAAAGGAGGTGGGAAATCCCACAATGGGATTCCCCACTCTCCTCCCGGGCAGCAGCATTTCGCAGTGTTCGGCTGAACCCGAACCCGAACTTTACCCAAACTTTTTAAAAAGTTTGGGTTACGGTTCGGCACAAACCTGAACTTTGCAGGTTCGGTTCACCCAACACTACACAGAATACTGAAATTATTTTCCTAAGGCTTCTGGTAATTCATCTCTCAATTCATTCAAAAGCTCTTTCCAAAACTGGTTAATCAAAGCAAAATTATTCCAGCGGACATCCTTAGCATGCTTAACTGATGAAAATCTGCAATGAACTTTCATAGTCAGCATCCCCCTTGCTGCAATGTGTGGACCCCTAATTAGCAGCCCTCCTTGTGGTAGAATTGTCAAAGGCAGATTACAATATCTGCATGAAATTGCAATAGTTGTTCAGGATGACCTTCTTGGTTTCAGTGAATGGAAGTACCCATCTGGCTGCTACCTCAGTCCAAAGGCCAAGAATGAAGGCTACTTTGGTCCTGTAAGGAATTTTGATGGATTACCCAATACGCTCACTTAATAGTGGTTAATGAATGCTAAAAAATGATCCTGAGCCTCTTTCCCTCTTAACGTCTCTACTAGTAATTCCAGTGAAAGATGCCCCGTGGAGAAACATGCCCTGGGCCTGCTGCAGACTGAGGTAAACCTTGAGTCAAATGCTGGGTTATTTGCATCATAATGTTATGCAAGCTTGTGGTCGATGAATTTACCAGCTGCCTATGCTGCAATAATACCTCTGGCTTAATGTGCAAGCGCATATATTCGGTGCCTTCATTTCTTCTATGTGTCAACATAGATCTTTGGATATTTTGGGAGAAAAGAAAATGAACAACATTTGAGCCAAAGAGGTTTGGCTGAAGTTGAGAAACCAGGAGCTGAAATAAGAAATTTATAAGAAGTTTTATTATTTGCATTAGAAGCAGTTTTATTGTGTATTCTGATAATGTGTATTGTGTATTCTGATAATGTATTAGACTGTTTTATTACTATTAGCCTGAAACACTTTTGACAGTTTAAAGTGTGAAAATATTTAACTTAGTTTTTCACATTGCACATAACTCCTTATATTATTATTTCACTGATGGAAGTCAAGACCATCTTCTTTTATATCTTATTTAGTGGCAAATAAATTATACAATTTTCATTCCTTTATTGCTATTTATACTAGTTTGGCAAAATATTCTTTTGTTTCAAGGTTTTCCTTAGCAGAGCCTTGAAATAGAACCAGTATAAATTTAGCATGAAGTCAGACATTTTCTTTGTTTTCTTGACCTATAAATGTTCCCCTAAGATTTATTTTCATTATGACTTCTCTCCTGTGATATTTTTGGTAAAAAAAATATTTTAAATAAGCATGAAGATCACTCTCTTTCTTTGCCCCACCATCTGCAATAACACTGGCATATCCACATTATTATAAAAGTGAGTGCCATTAATTTAATCAAATCCTCCTCAAGAAAGTAGTCCACATGCTTGGGGTTTTAAGAATCAGGTATCAGAACATTTATAGGTAAGGATTTTTATTAATATGAATAGATGCCTGTGTCACAAGGGCCTAAATTATCTTTGCAGCTCTTAAAAGTCTACGGAGAGGGGCGGCATACAAATATAATAAATAAATAAATAATAAATAGTAAATAAAATAACATCTATTGTCCTCATCTGGATTAGCCAAATGATTCAGTGGTTCTCAACCTGGTGGGGTTGGGACCCTTTTGGGGAGTCAACCATTTCACAGGGGTCACCTAAGACCACAGGAAAAGACAAATTTCCCATGGCATTAGGAACTAAAGCTATTCTGGCGCATAGAATATATGGAACATATTTTTACAATTGAACCAATCAGGTGTTTACAGTGGGGCGTCTTCCTCTGACCTTCCTGCCAATCAGCTTGAATCTCTGTTGGAATTGGCAGTAGGTTTATGGTTGGGGGGTCACCACAACATGAGGAACTGTAGGCCGCGGCATTAGAAAGGTTGAGAACCACTGACTAGATAGTCGTTTTTTTAGCAGCCACTACTGAGACCATCCTTAAGTGACCACAAGACTGTGCTTTTGACCTTCCTTCAGCTTTACTTTTCTTTACAGACCTGCAAAGATTATAAATTGAGAATTGGTTCTAAATTTACTTTTTCATCACTGTTGTAACTGAAGGGTCACTAAACAAGGGCACTACTAAATGAGGACCACGTGTACTGATATTTGAATGGCATCATTAGCCTTCAATAACTTTTGTCATCATTTTCATTGGCAAATAGTTTGAGATACAGTATCTAGATGGCACTTAAGCCAAAAATAAAAATGGGAGTCATTCAGTTGTACTGTCTTCACAGCATCAGCACAAAGGATGCCCTAGAGTACCGAGGTCAAACTCACCGCCTCACATTGCCATCACATGATGTTTCATGATGTTTTTCCGGTTGGCCGAGATTGGATGGGCATCGTCTGCACATGACGCATCCAGCCCGCAGCCTGCAGTTTGACACCCCTGCCCTAGAGAGGCTGCAGCAGATCTCACAACCTGAAAAGGATAGATGCATACAGCTCACATATATCTTAGATCTTCTGAGTACTAGAGAAAAAACTTTCACTAAGCAAGTTCCAGATGGGAATGAATGAATCCTTTTGTTTTATGTTTTATATGTGTGTGTGTGTGTGTGTGTGTGTGTGTATGTATGTATGTATATATATACAGTAGTACCTCATCGTACGAACTTTTCAAGATACGAACCTGGGGTTTGGAATTTTTTGCCTCTTCTTATGAACTTTTTTCGCCTTCCGAACCTGCCGCTGCTACCGGGATGCCCCACCTCCGGACTTCCGTTGCAAGCGAAGTGCCCATTTTTGCGATCCTGGGATTCCCCTGAGGCTCCCCTCCATGGGAAACCCCACCTCCCAGGATTGCAAAAACGGGCATAAGCCACGCCCACAGTGTGGTAGTAAAAATTTTGGTAGCCCTTCCCCTGTACATAGGATAGTTTTTGAATGCTTCCCAGAACCTTAAATTGGGCCTGGAACTCTAGTGGCATCTAATGTAGTTTCCACAAAATAGATAACTTAGTGCAAATGTGTGCTTCTCCTTTATTGTTTGGAGATCATTACTATTTTTAATGTTGTAAAATATCATGGATTCTTGTCTCCTTTTACTGCTTCATTTTGATGCCTTTTATGGATTACAAACTATACTGAGATTGTTAGAACTATATCACGGAAGCAAGAGTTTCATCTTGCATAAATAATAAATATATTCTGGGATACTTTGTACTGAAAGAGAGCAAAAAGTTTCTGGGATCAATTATGTTCTCCTTATTGATTACAACACATGTCTGAACATACATAGATCAAAAGAAGCACAGAATGTGTAGCTTGCTTAAGGAAAAACGCAAACAAAAAGAACAGTTTCTGTAAGTCTCTCTCTCTCTCTGCAACAGACTTTCTTTTGAATCTGTCACTTTGGAGGCATTTCACAATTTGCTGCAAAAAAGTGACTTTGTAGTAGCAATAGCATTTAGACTTCTATACCATTTCATAGTGATTTTACAGCCCTCTGTAAACGTCTTACAGAATCAGCATATTGCCCCCAACAATCTGGGTCCTCATTTTACCCACCTCAGAAGAATGGAAGGCTGAGTCAACCTTGAGGTTTAGGCTGAGTCAACCCATTAACCTAGTAAGATAGTAGTAGTACAGTAGTAGTCAACAATTCCCCACAAAATTTGTGAAAGTAACTGTTCTGCATTCTTTTTAATTTCTTTTTCTTTTCTTTTTCTTTCATCTACTGCCAATTTGTATAGCAGAATGATACACAATACATTTTTTCCATTGATCTATTGATTCTTCCATTTTCCCTCCCTCTTCTAGTGTCTTCCAGCATATATGCCAGCTGTTAATGGGTATTCCTTCCATTGCCCTATCAGTCTTCATTAGTTTCCCATGAAAGTTCTAATTGGTTTCATAAGTGAATTGGGTTTAAGAGTTGTTTCAAGAACACATATGAAGGAAATGCTTATTCAGTTGTAGGCTTTTGTTCGAAGGCTGCTGTAAGGTCTGGCCTCTTCCCCCTTATTCAAGAAAGTAAAGACTCTTGAAACTTAGCATTTCAAAAGGAACCTTTTATTGAACAGGGGTGATAGCAGGAATGAAAGAAAAGCAAGCTCTGAGATCCCTCAGGCAATACAGTTAGAATTAAGGAATTAGAGACCTCTCCTAATAGTCTGATGTAGATTCAGCCAATACGCAGGTGTGAAGACGTTATTGTACTGGCTGTCCTGAGAACACAATAAGGGAACTGCCAGTTTTCAGATGATGCAACCCACATGGCCCTCCCTCCTCTTACATTCCCCAAAAGGTGCAAATATCCAGAGCACTGACCATCAGCTGAAAAGTTATAAAGCAAGAAGTCACAGGATATAAGATACATAGGGGTTAGAGCAAGTATACAATATAAAGTGACCCAGGTCTCTTTGAAGCAGTGTGAAGATTGAGCCCCTGTTGGGCGGATTTTCTTTGATTATAGATTGTTTGAGAGAGTCATTTTTTCTGTAGTTATCATATTAGAGCTATTGAAATTCTGGAAACCAATAAAAAGTAAAAATAAACAAACAATTCAAATGTCAATAAAAGGCCTTATTTCACAAAAATGCATTTTTTTTTTAAAAAAAAAGCTTGCTTAAGAACTCATGAAAAAGTTAACATGCTCTGTGAGGTTATAAAGAAGATTGACTATACAGTGGAACCCCGACATAAGAGCTGCTCTACTTAAGAGCAACTCGAGATAAGAGCTGGGAGGGGAGAGATATTTTTGTTCTACTTACAAGCCCAAATTCGAGATACAAGCGCCAAGGAGCTGTCTCCTGAAGCCAAACGCTAACTTCCGCGTTCGGCTTCAGGAGACAGCTGCGAAGCGGCGTGCATGTTTTAAAAGGTTGCAGCCGGCCTGGGGGGCTCGGGGGGGGGGGTGCTTGCAGCTTTCTTTCTTGCTCTTTTTCTTTCTCTCTTTTACCTTCCCTTCCTCTATTTCTTCTTTTCTTTCTCCTTCCCACCTTCTTCCCTCCCTCCCTCCCTTCACTCATTCCTCTCTTACTCTCCCCTTTCATAAGTTTCCTTGCTTCCTTCCTCTGTTCCTGTCCCTTCCCCCTTTCTTTCTTTCTTTCTTTCTTTCTTTCTTTCTTTCTTTCTTTCTTGCTTTCTTTCTTGCTCTTTTTCTTTCTCTCTTTTACCTTCCCTTCCTCTATTTCTTCTTTTCTTTCTCCTTCCCACCTTATTCCCTCCCTCCCTCCCTTCACTCATTCCTCTCTTACTCTCCCCTTTCATAAGTTTCCTTGCTTCCTTCCTCTGTTCCTGTCCCTTCCCTCTTTCCTTCCTTCCTTCCCACCCTCCGTCCATTCATTCACCCATTCCTCTCTTGATCGCTTAAAGCCGGTCCCTGGTGCAAAAAGGGTTGGGGACCTCTGTCCTACAGGATTGGGTGGCAGAGAAGTTGAACATATGTAAATTTAAAAGTTTAAGAAAGTTTACAAGTTAAGTGAAAGAAACTTCATTATTCATTTATATGTACATGTACATTTCTTCATTAAAAACATGTCTTTCTGCATAATTTAGACTAACTTTGTGAGTTTTTTGAGGGCTGGAACCAATTAAAATTATTTACATTAATTCCTATGGGGAAAAGTCGTTCGAGATAAGAGCTGCTCGACTTAAGAGCCCAGGTCCGGAACGAATTAAACTCGTATCTCGAGGTACCACTGTAGTTCTTAAAAGAAGAGTCAGTAGCAAGTTCTCTAATCTCTTTAATGGATATTGAAGATTGTGCAAGGACCATATCACTGCAATTTTTAAAAATAAACTACAATTACTTTTTATTTTATTTGTAAATAAACCAGCAATCTGTGTAATGATAGTGGTGAGTAATATGGAAGTTCTGTCCAATCTTCTATAGAGTCAGTTGAAGCTCTCTCTGCCTTATTTTGATCTACAGACAGTACTTCTTCTCTATCAGAGCTCAAAAACAAGTGACCGACCATTGATCTACTAGTTCTCCTAGAACCAAGCCTGGTTACTGTATTTAAAAATTACTATTATCCATGTGTTGCAGTGATTACAATGCAGAATTTCAGGCTAATTCTGCTGACTGCCGGCAGTTCAATTCTCACTAGCCAACAAGAGTTTGATCCTGACAGGCTCAAGGTTGACTCAGTCTTTCATTCTTCTGAGGTCAGTAAAATGGGGACCCAGATTGTTGGGGGCAATATGCTGACTCTGTAAACTGCTTAGAGAGGGCTTTAAAGCAAATCACTATTGCTATTATTGGCAGTTTTATCAATCTGATCTGGAGATTAATCAGATTCAGTTGTTTCAAACATATATTCCCTTTTATGATAGCAAGGATTCTTGATGTGCAGGCAATTAAGTCTGAATCAATTTAAAAAAGAAACACTCCTACACACTGGATCTGGATCAAGCTTAGCGGTTTTAGAAGTGGACTGCATAACCATTAGATGGTTGTATAGAATAAGAGTTTTCTATCTCTATTTCCTTCTAGTGGTTATTTGAAAATTTGTATCCCAGATCTGGTAGCTTGAAATCAGAGACAGTCCAGGACTAGTGATGGGTGAAACCAACGGTGTTTGGGTTCGGCAAGTTCGGACGAACTTTATGCAAAATTCGGCTGAACCCGAACCGAACCCAAACTTGAACCCGAATGGGGAATCCCTCCCAAGAAGAAATTCCGGGGGTGGAAGTTTGACGTCACTGGCAGGTTGCTAAGGACACCAAGGTGATCACTTCCTGGATTTTTACGTGAAAGGATCGCCCTTTGCTTGCAGCGCCGCTGCAGTGTCCTTTTTCGTAAAAATAACAATGTTTATTTTTACATGAAGACCTCCCTTTGAAGGAGTTGGGGAATCCCTCCCACAAAGAGATTCCGGGGGCGGAGGTTTGACGTCACTGGCAGGTTGCTAAGGATGCCAAGGTGATCACTTCCTGGATTCCATGGAATCCAGGAAGTGATCACCTTGGCGTCCTTAGCAACCTGCCGGTGACATCAAAGCTCCAAACGCTGAACATGACCCCAAACTTTTCCCGAAGTTTCAAAAAAATTCGGGTTCATGTGCGGCATACCGAACACTGCAAAATTCGGTACAGACCCGAATTATGCGAGTTCGGTTCGTCCATCACTATCCAGGACCAGGAATACTTCAAAACTGCATAGCTGCTATTTAGGGAAGAAGATAATAAACATGCACTGCAGGCAGATCCATTCTACTCTTAAATGTATGACTTTCTCCCCCACCCTCCATAAGCACCTTTCTCTTATCTGAAAGACAAACTCCCATAGGACAGTGATGGTGAAACTTTTTTGGCTTGGGTGCCAAAAGGGTACATGGGCGCAATAGCATGCATGCGCATGCCCACACCCATATGGCAATGCTCTTCCCTCTGTACATGTGCACAACCCCCAGACTCAGCGGTGGGCTACAAGCCGAAACGCTAAATTGCGCTCGCTGCCGTGGCTCGTAAGTTCTTGCGGGACAAGCACGATTTTGTTGCTGCACCTGTGAAGGTAACAAAATTGGGCACAGAGTCACAGGTAAAACCTCGCTAAATCAAGGGCACACTTTTGCTACCTCCACAGGTACAGCAGCAAAATCGAGCTGGTCCCGCAAGAACTTACGCGCCACCGCGGCATGTGCAATTTAGCATTCCGGCTCGTAGCCCATCGCTGCCCAGACTGCTCCCACACACATAATCACAGGCTCTGAACTTCCTGTTGGCCTGTTGGGCCATTTTTTGCCATCCCTAGACTTCAGGAGGCTTTCCCGAAGCCTGGGGAGAGCAAAAATGGTCAAAAAGAAGGCTGAAAATGCTGGAGCTGACATAGGGCAGTGCCTTGCATGCCCTCAGATATGGCTCCACATGCCACCTGTGGCATATGTCCCACAGGTTCGCCATCACTGCCATACGAAGTAATTTTTAGGCAATTTTCTTTAAGTCCTTGAATAATGCAGCAATAACTGAAAGGACACGAAAGGCACTCTTTCGCTTCTCCTAAATAAAGATGCTGTGAGTTAAAGAAAACAAATCAAACTGTAGTTTTGAACTACAAATGCCAGGTTTTGATTGAGACAGCTTAAGTCAGAAATGAACATAGGAGTTGATCTGAAAACAGTGCCCTTTGATTTTATGCGGTAGCATTTGCGTGGTGTTTTCCTTTTCTCAAGCTCTCTGTAAACTAAAATAATACCAAATATCATGAGCTCCAGGGATATTATTCCAAAGAAACTCTCCGCTATTCATAAAACTGCTGTGTATGATATGTGAGAGATAAAGTCTGTGCACACTAAATATTTTTTATTGTTTCTTAAGATAAAGCAAGATATAAAATATGTCAATAAATAAAATACACAGAATTTAATTTATCTATCAAAAATAAACTGGGAGCAAGATCTAGAAAGGACTGTTATTTTTCTAGTTGCTGGTAATGTTGTGCTTCATTGTTAAATGGAAGTCTTTACAAATAAAAATTCAGATGGGATTTTTCTCTTTTATAATAATATTGAAGATGTCCAGAGTTAAGAATATAGGACATCTTCCAATTAAAATTTATTGAAAGTTCAGTTTCGGGGGAAATAGAAAATCCCATGTCTTCTCTTGTTATAATTAATATTTTAATTATGTTGTTAATTTTCCACATTCACTGGCAATACTGGTATGTTATTCATTTTTTTATTATGATAACAAATGCTATTAACCGCAATTGATAAAGGCTGGCAAGATACTTCCTTGATAAGAAATTGTGAACATCAAGAAAGGTTAATTTTAGAATGTTGATACGAGTGAGATGGGGTTTTTTATTAACCACTGGAATGTTTTAATAGTATGCTGGAATATATATTAAACTAATTTGAAGAGCAAGTAAAATGATACATAAGCTACATATACCATATTTTTCGGAGTATAAGACATACCTCTTTCTCCCTAGAGGATGCTGAACATATGGGTGCATCTTATACCCTGAATGTATCTTTTTCAAAGCTTTTTATTCCTCCAGCCCTAAAACTAGGTGCTAACAATATTTCAGGCTTCCTACTCCCCCCAAAGAAGGTTTTTTTCCTGCCCTAAGTCTTTGCAGGTTTGTTTTCATTCCTACTCTCTCTGAGGGGGAGTTGGTTCCAGAGGGTTGGGGCTGCCACAGAGAAGGCTCTTCCCCTGGGTACCTCCAGCCGACATTGTTTAGTCGACGGGACCCGGAGAAGGCCAACTCTGTGGGACCTAACCGGCCACTGGGATTCGTGCGGCAGAAGGCGATCTCGTAGGTCATAACCAACACTTTGAATTGTGACCGGAAACTGATCGGCAACCAATGCAGACTGAGGAGTGTTGGTGTAACATGGGCATACCTAGGGAAGTCCATGATTGCTCTGGCAGCTGCATTCTGCACTATCTGGAGTTTCTGAACACTCTTCAAAGGTAGCCCCATGTAGAGAGAGGACATGCAAGTTAAATAGTATAGCAATTTATCCAAATACTAAATTCCTAGAATATTTGAATATTCCATGCGGATTTAGATTTTAGTTTGGCCAAGTTTGTTCATTTGTTTGTTTTAAATGGAGGCTTATATAAAATTATTGATATGCTTGATGAAGGACAATTAGGAAACTTTCAGTTTTATTATAAGCCTGGTTTTAGTGTTTGTAATTATGCATTGTTTTATGTTGGAGAAAAGTAAATAATTTATACTGGACAATTAGGAAACTTGAGGGAGTAGGCTCGACTGGAAAGTTGAGAAACTATCTCTGAAGAAAGTAATGAAAAGCTGCTTCAATACCATGCAAGAAAACTGTCCCTAAAGCTACCAGAAGACATTTTATTAAGGAGAAATCACTTTAATTTCTTGTCTCCTCTTTTATTTCTTGTGTTTCCTGGATTTCCTGCATTAATAATATTAGCAAAACTGGTACCGTGTTTCCATGAAAATAAGACAGGATCTTATTTTCTTTTGCCCCCCGAAATTAGTGCTTGACCTTATTTTTGGGGTGTCTTTATTTTAGGTGTAGGAAGCGGCGAGTGCAATCACCTCATGGTTGCTTGACCCATGGATCGGCACATGGATCAGTTGATCCAGCGAGGCCCAGAATTTCTGTCTCTCTGGGCAGCTGGAGATATTTCCAAGGCACTCTTGCTAGCCCCAGCTCTGCCCACAGCACTAGGCAATCTTGCAGCCGAGGGCCCATCTGTTCCACAGCTCGCCTTGAGGTTACGGAACAAGCGACCATGATTTGCGCTCCATGGCTGTTGCTTAGGCTCCGCTACAATGAGGCAGAAAGCCATGCAGCCCATCGGAATTGTCCCCCACTCTACCTGGCTGTTGCTGCTTGAGAAAAGGACAGATGATTTGTGGGAAGTGCGTACTTATGATAGAAGCAAAGCGCAGCCAATCCATTTCTATAACTATGTCTAATCTATATCTACATATCCACATATCTATCTCTATCATCTTTCTCTTTCTCTTTCTCTTTCTCTTTCTCTTTCTCTTTCTCTTTCTCTTTCTCTTTCTCTTTCTCTTTCTTTCTCTTTCTTTCTTTCTCTCCCTCTCTCCCTCCATCCCTCCCTCCACCCCCCCTCTCTCTCACACACATCCATCAGCAGCATCACTACACTATTTTGTATGTGTGATGACCATGATCACTGGCACCATTCTGAGTTTTTTGCTCACATCCTGGGCACTCCTATCTCTGTGTATATGCCCATTCTCTCCTCCCCAGACTTTAGAAGATTCGAAACTTTCAGAGGGCTTTCGTTTCTTCTAGCTATAGTTAAAAGTTTTGCCTTGGTATATAACAAAGCTTTCACACAGACTTCTTGCAGCTTTTTCTCTTTACAAAAATACCTCTTTAGTTTGGAGGACAAAACCATGGTTACTCTAAGGCCAAAGCCACATTCAGCTCTTTCTTCAGTCTGCCTATGTACCTCAAATATTTTTAGCATCCAGGTCTCCCAAGCTGTGAAGGTGTTGTGTTTCTAACAGACAAATAGGTCAATGGACAATTACATGTTTTTCTAAGCGCTGGAGAATTGCTGGCAGGGTTGTGGAAAGCTTTATGGTCTCCAGTGTTTCCTTCCTCATATCCAGAGGCTGGAATGATTCATTCAGCCTCCATTTTTAGCTGACTGGCACACTCAAAATTGGCCAACAAAACAGAAGATCTGCTCTCAAATGTACCAAGCCCTGGAGAGAATTATTCCTTCCCATCATTAATAAAGATGAAGAAATTCCAAGGATTGCCAGGTTCCACACCCATTTAGTATTTTAATCTTTTTTTTTAATTGGATGGTCCTCATATAATTTCTTTGTAAATTTGCCCAAGGTGGCAGGAAAAAAAAAGAAATGCAGGAATCGGGGAATGGAACAGTTTTGGAAAATTCAAGTTCAGAGATTTCTGATATTGGTAGAAAGGCTACTTCTGAAAATGAGAAAACTTTGTGCAAATATTTGTCTGCTTCTTCTTGTCCTGTATCTGCAGCCATTAGGGTATGCGGGGAAATCATAATTTTACATCATATTATGCAATTACTGAGATTGCAACAGTTCTTCGTTGTCCTCATTCACCCTAAAGTGTTTCACCACATATATTTTTTTTTAAAAAAACTATAAAGATTTACTTTAAATGTAGTTAGTAGCAGAGAAATGCTAACACTAAACTGTACATTCTTTAGTGTGCCAGAATTACAGAAGCATACTCTGAACAGGTGCACCATAGAGACAATTTTAGGAGTGAATATTTGTAGCTCAGGGTTGGATTGTGGAGTCCTTGGTTGTTTTCTTGCGGACATTTCATTACCCACATAGATAATGTTATCAGTTATTAGAATGGAATGGGTTTTGTTCTCTGTTTATATATAATGATGATAGGGGTGCTCTTGGTGAAACCTTGATTATTGTTCTGTTCACTGCTTGTCTGAGTTGGTATTCCAATCAAGGGGTAAACAATATTGGTTGTTAATCCTAATTTTCTGGGTGTTTATTACTAGTGAGGAGCTGTTTTTGACCTTTTTGTTTCCTTTTTAGCTTTTTGATTGTCTCAGTTGAACAGTATATACATGTTTATCTGCATGTATTTATTTTTTAAAAATTTTTTTTTATTATTTTTCAAAAGACAAACATTTTGAATAGTGATGGGCGAACCCAACAGTGTTTGGGTTCGGCAAGTTCAGCCGAACTTTACACAAAATTCATCCGAACCCGAACTCGAACCCGAACAGGGAATCCCTCCCACGAAGAGATTCTGGGGGCGGACCTTTGACATCACTGGCAGGTTGCTAAGGACGCTAAGGTAATCACATCCTAGATTTCATGGAATCCAGGAAGTGGTCACCTTGGCGTCCTTAGCAACTTGCCAGTGACGTTAAAGCTCCGAACGCTGAACACGACCCCGAACTTTGCCTGAAGTTTGAAAAAAATTCAGGTTCGTGTTCGGCATACCGAACACCGCAAAATTCAGTACGGACCCGAATTGTGCGGGTTTGGTTCGCCCATTACTAATTACAAACACAACACATAACATAAAAAGGAGCTACATTCATCTCCATATATTTATTGATGGTTGCTCTGTCTGAGTGCCAGATGTCTAGGAAATCTGTAGAATTTTTTGATTTAGCTTGAATTAGGATAGTCACAGATTCCCAGTTAAAACCATGGTTCCCCAATTTAAATAACCTCAAAGATTTAAGATTGATTCCATAAGCCACTTTTCCATTAAAAATACCAGTGTGCCTTCCATCCCCTGTCCTAATGTTTCTCTTTTACTAGTATCATGAAAAATAAATATTATTATATCTTTGTATATCACCAATGCATACTTGACAAAACAAACAAACAAACAAATAAAATAATGGTTAAAAAGACAGATAAGAGAATGCAGTATCCCCTCCTCCCCTATTTTGTCATTTCTCCCCCTCAAAGGGCATCACTGCATTGAGGTGTAAAAGTTCTACTTTTTGTAAGAAACTCTCAGTTCTTCCTACTGGATGAAAAATGGAACAATTTCAATTTTACTTGCAGAAGATGTGAAGTTGTTACTGAAGTGAATGGCAAAGCATCAGAGTCACCTTGACTTTCTCTGACAATATCATCTGAAAAAATAATTCATGAGTGTTATAATGACAAGATAAACTTATTGAAGATTTCCATAATTGACTATGTCACCAAGGAGAAAATTTGGAAACCATAACCTCACATCATATTTTCTCTTAGACCTGTATTGTTTGAAAAACTAAACAGATTCCCAGTTTCTCTCTCATTAGTATGGCGAAGACTGCAAAATTTTCTGACATTTTCTGACAGTATCTTTTATATCAAAATGGAAAATGCTGCTTTCATGTTTGAGATTACTTTAAAGGGCATTCAATAAGATAATGGGGCAAATCATCCACAACTCCTACCCCTGGAGAGAATAATCATATGCCCTAAATTATATTATAAGCTCTGTCTACAGCCACATTAGAAAAAGACCTGAAACCTGTCAGGAAAAAAGATATAAGAAATACCAATTTTGAAGTTAGAATGAATAAAGATATAAAATATATTTATATTACAAGTCATATTCTAGAAAACCATTCAGTTTTTTTATTTTAGTATGCTGAATAGTAATAGAGAATTTAAAATATTTTTGTAATTATGTAACTACACCCAGTCCAATAGTCTATGTAGCCACACTTGATTGCTAATCTGTGTTTGGTAGCAATGGGAGATAATGACTATTGTAAAAAGCTCATCTGTCTTTTAAACAATTATTTTATTGTGGAAATAATTGCATGCATAAAAACAAGAGTACCTTCAGCAACTATCTTAAAACAAAGACAAATCTACATGGAAATTCAGATAGGAGTGGGGGATGGTAATGGAGCAACTAATTACAAACAAACTTGTTTAAATTTATTTCACTCACAGAATGTTGTTATTGGCCATGCTAGAATATATAGGGAAGGAAGTGAATGAATGTAAACTGCACATACTGTTTCTTACCTAGTTGCTATTGGAGATATTTGTTTTTCACTGTATTTCAATTCATATTTGTTATAACCATTTATGAACAACAGTATTTGGCTGTAGTTTTATGAACTATAAGAACATACTAAATAATTAAAAAATGTAAAACAATTTGTGTTGTAGGTACGGAAAGTAAAAAAAGAGGAACTTTTGCATTTAATGTAGTTTATAAGTTTGAAAGAACATAAAGATCTTGGCACATTGCTTCTACTTAATCCTGATTCTTTTTTCCCCTTTTAAATCATATTTTCCTTTCTGTCAAATAACTAAGGAAAACCTTATTCGTTAGTTGCCTTCTAAAGGGCTAACTCAGCAACTGGAATCTATTTATGGAGAAAAAAATGGATTTCTTTTACTGGGGATTTTTTTTTTTTTTTTGGTAAGTTTTCTCTCCAGAAACACTAAGAATGTTTCATGTTACTATGCAAACATTTGAGGGAAAATCAGAATACAGACTGTGTGTATCCTAGGTGGAAGATGCTAACTGTAATAGGCACTGCAGTGTTTCCAGTCCTTTGGGGATTCTGTTTGAATCTTTTATCCACATTAAGCACTCTAGGGGAAAAAAACAAGTACAGTTAGTACTTTGAAAAAGTGAAAAATGACATTGGGTTCCAATTTTCCAAATTACATTAAAGTGTCTTTTTATTGCAGTCTGAAGGCAACTGGCCCTTGTCTACTCATTATTGTAATGATTTCTAGGGAAATAACTCCATATTTATTTCTTATTGCAGGTCAGGAAAGATGTTCCTTTCTTCTTGTTGAATTCTTCTTCTTGTGCCAAATCTCTCATTGGACGTTGGCGATCATGTTGGCAATCCTATTTTTATCAACATCCACATAAAAAAGTGCTGTTGAGTTTTGTCCAAACCCATCCTTTGGATTTTAAAGCCAGAATGTTCTTCTTCTGCTGGGACTTCATTTGCCTTCAATCTTTCCTTGGAGGATTAAGTGAAGGATGCCATATATTTTCCAGATGTCACGTCACATCATGTGCAAAATATTGCAACTGAATTTAAACATGCCTGGGATAAACATATATCCATTGTAAGATAAAATACAGGAAATAGTATGAGGGCAGACTAGATGGACCATGAGGTCTTTTTCTGCCGTCAGTCTTCTATGTTTCTATGTTTCTAACCCAAACTCCTGTCTCAATCTTTGACACTTCAACAGCCCTTGTTGTTGCTTCCTTGGATGGCAGCTACAAGAGATAGAAAAGGCCTCTTTGCTGCCATCTGCTGGTTCATAGTTTATACACCAATGATCCTCTGGGAAAACAAAAAATCAAATCATCACGGTACAGTGATGATAATGCAGCAGGTCAACTATGCCCACAGTCAGGAGTTCAATCTTGACCAACTCAAAGTTGACTCAGCATTGGCTTGACATGTGAATTCTCTGTGCAATTTGGCTACAGTTTTTCCTGCAGTAGGCAAAGTTGGGGAAAGCAAGATCAGTCACTCTTCCTTCAGTGTCACAGGAGCACACTATGGGGTAGCACGATTTAGGCCTACACGATTTCCTTCCTGCCTCTGAGATGGGAGGAAAGCATAGAAAAAGCAGCTATGTGAACTCACCTTAAGTTGGAAGAAATATGGGATCAGCATATTTTCAAAAACGATTATATATTTAGAAGACTTTTTGAATTACTGAATTTTTCCTAATAACTACCTTCCCTTTTAAAAAGAAGCAGTCATTGTCTATAGAGACGATGTCTTTGTCATGTCATAAATTAAAATCCCAGCTAGGGCAAAATATTATTTTAGGTTAAGTGGTGCAACCACTGGCTTGTACTGTGGCTACAAAATGTGAAAATCATGGAACATTACATTGTCAACAAATTAGATCAGCCTTCTCCTTCTCCTGTCCTTCAGATGTGCCAGTCTTTTCTGAAAATAGGAATGCTTCATGATTAGACAGTATATAAGCATCCAACCTGAAAATTTAGTAGACTGATACTGCTAATATATTATAAATTAATACGGTATGAATTGGATAACTGGCTTAAGTGATTTATAAATGTCATAATAAATTTAAGCCCATTTAAAATATTAAATAAGAGCCCTGGGGGTGCAATTGTTAAAGTGTAGTATTTCAGGCAAACTCTGCCCACATCTTGGAGTTCTATCCTAACAGGGCTCCGTCAGGATTAGCAATCCTGGGTGATATTTCATTGTATTACCATATAAGGTTAAAGATAGAATGTAAGCATGCTAATGCTGAGTCATTGGGTGTGAACTGCAATCTGATTGGGCCGGAGCATTATAAGATGCAAATCAACATCACCATGATTCTGTGGCTGTCTGTTGTTTGCTGTTCATGGTGGTTGTTAGTTGGCTGGCAGGAGCAGTTTGAGCATGAGTTAAATATTGAGCAGAGAAATAGCAGTGATACGGAAGAAACTTGGATTGGTTTAGTATCTACTAGAAACTTGCATTGATTGAATATCTACTTGTAAGTAAGCTGAATGTAAAGTTCCTGTATATAGAAGAGTGAAGATATTTTGCACTAAAGAGTAAAACTATTGTTTTCTACAAATGAGTCTTCGTCATTTATCTGGTTCATTAATTGCCGCAATATATTCTGGTATCTTATCTAGTCTACCTGCGTTACTCTGCATATATATCTAGACAGGCTCAAGGTTGATTCAGATTTCCATTATTCCAAAGGTGATAAAGCTAAGGGGTAGTACACAACAAAGGTGGATTCCTACCGGTTTGCACCAGTTCAGTAGAACTGTTAGTAATGGCCTGAGCTGCTGGAACTGGCAGCAACCCAGGCTTGTGACACCCCCTGACACTCCCTTGGTGGCACCATAGGTGGCACCATCTTGTTTTTGCTTTTGTGAATGTGCAGAAGCTTTTAAAAATTAATTGCATGTGCACACGTTACCATTGGTGCCTGCCTGCTTGCATGGTGCATCCCTGAGCGAACTGCCAGTAACAGAATCTGGAACCCACTCCTGGTACATAAGCCTAAATGCTATTACTATTATGTTCATCCCTTAGCATATATTTTTTAGACTTAATAAAATATCAGAAATACCAAAACAGTGGAGTAGTATACCCATGCCTAAACATATCCCATCTAATACTTCATCCCATTGCTTGTGGACAAAAAATAAATAAAAATCCAAAAGTATACATTGGATATAAATATGTGCAGTATTTTTCAGCCTCCAGAACTGTATCAGACGAGTTTCATCTATGCACAAAACAGATATCTTTCATTGAAACCATGGTTCTAATACTACAATTCTCATTCTCTATCACAGGAATCAAATATATTTTATCGCTGTTTTTCCAAAGTAAGCAGACGTGGCACCATTTATTTATTTGTTTGTTTGTTTGTTTGTTTGTTTGTTTGTTTGTTTGCTTGCTTGCTTGTTTGTTTGTTTGTATGCCGCACCTCTCCGTAGACTCGGGGTGGCTAACAACACTAATAAAAACAGCATATAACAATCCAATATTAAAACAGTTATAAAACCAAACATACATACAGACATACCATGCATAAAATTGTAAAGGCCTAGGGTGAAAGAGTATCTCAGTTCCCCCATGCCTGGCGGCAGAGGTGGGTTTTAAGAATCTTATGAAAGGCAAGGAGGGTGGGGGCAATTCTAATCTCTGGGTGGAGTTGGTTCCAGAGGGCCAGGGCCACCACAGAGAAGGCTCTTCCCCTGGGTCCCGCCAAGCAGCATTGTTTAGTTGACGGGACCCAGAGAAGACCCACTCTGTGGGACCTAACTGGTCGCTGGGATTCGTGCAGCAGAAGGCGATCCCTGAGATAGTCCCTGAGGCGGTCCCTGAGATGAGTGTTCCCTAATCATCAGAGTTACACTGATCTCACATGTATATAATATTTAAAGTATTTTCTACATATTCCAGCTGCTTTGTCTGGATGTGTTCTTGTAAAAGTCTTCAGTTTCTCCTTCAACTGAATCATTTTCTAATAAAGAGTTGCCAAGGACGAAGAATCAGAATGTAAAGTCGGTGATACATCATAGAACTAAAGAACTGGAACCACAGTTCCATATTAATTTTATTCCTTCCTAACCAAATGATTATTATATAGATTCAGACCTAAATTGGATAATGTATTATTCTCCCTGATTCACCAAATATAGATTTATATTTCACTTCTTTTTGCTGAAGTCATGGAGTAGCTCATGACATTGATAAACGCAAGGGATATTTCACTGACCAAAAGAAAGAATAAAGGAAAACTATCCCAATTACAGTAAGAGAAAATGCCTAATGTTTTGTTTGCTTGTTTTCTCCCACCCCAACATTTTTTTCATATAAGAAATTGAAGAAAGATGTTCCTGGGTTTGATCAGAGCACTCACCCCAAAACACTCTTTTTATGAAAGCCGATGTACAGAAGACTTGCTAAACTGCAGCAGCTGTCTCCAATTTAATGTCCTCCAGTCTTCAAATCCTCTAAGCCCTAGTTGTTATTCATGTCCATCTAACAAGATTTTGCCACTGTGGGTAGGAGAGGGTCCAAAATAATTAAAAATGAATTAAGGCATAAAACATAAGAAAATATTTGCTGGCTCTTATGAAGGCTGATTTAGTTCAACATCATGTTACTGACAGCCAACTTAGTCAAGTTGTGACAATCAAATAATAGGGAGTTAATGCAACAAGGCATATTTTCTGTTTTCTCCCAGAAACTGTTATTCAGTAGCTTAGTGCTATAAAACGAACACTTAATTGAGTTTCCAGATGTATTAATTGAGAAATCTATTTTCAGAGGGCCATGATTGTCTAGAGAAGAGTTGACTCAGTGTTCTTACTAGAGCGATTTTTAAGTTTATTTTTGCTGTTGCTTACAATTCATAAATAGCCTTAGTCAGTGAATAGCCTTAGTCACTTTTACAACCACACTGTGGGCATGGCTTATTATGTGGGTGTGGCTTGATGGTCATGTGAGGAGTGGCTTGATAGCCATGTGGGAGTGGCTTGACAATCATGTGACTGGAGGGGTGGCTTAAAGGTCATGTGAATGAGTGGGAGTGGCTTACTGACCAAGTTAGGTTTCCAAATAGGTGCTTGGACTCTTTTTCAGTTGAATAGAATAGAAGAGAATAGAAAATAGAATAGAATTCTTTATTGGACATACAATGAATTTGTCTTGGTGCATATGCTCTCAATGTACATAAAAGAAAAAGATATATTTGTCAAGAATCATGTGGTACAACACTTAATTAATTAAGTCACGTTATTTGAATAGCTGCAAAAAGGACAAATGATGAACAGCCTTATTGGTTGAGGAGCACAATAACATTTTAAGGTTTTGCACTGAACCCATAAGGTTCAGTATGATAACAGATTAGGCAAGTAGCTCAATTTTCTTTAATTGTTATAAAAGTTCAGTTCTAGATAATGATTAAAATGATTAAAGCATTTAAGGGTAAAACATACTATTTAATTATTTCCTATTTTAAAAGTAATTAAGGATCGTACTAGGGTTCTAGAGAAGGAAGGACAATAAAAAATATTAAGTATTCAATAAATAGTGCATAAACTTACTGCCCCCACTGCATCCCCCATGGGGCCATTACTGGCCTTGGTTTCTGAAAGAAAAATGAGCAAGTTAGCTTTTTTTTCACCCAGATCCAATAGTCTGACTGTTGTCCCAGCCGGAGGTAGAGTCCTCAGAGATGGAGGGCATATAAATCTAATAAATAATAAATAAATAATAATTCCTCCTATTTCAAACCAGTTCTACAGAACCGATAGTAACTTGGCAGCCGGGGTCACTGGAATTGGCAGCGATCCAGGCCTGCCACACCCCTGAGCCGCTTCTCTCAGTGGTGCCACAGGTAGTGTTGGACAAACCCAACGAAGATCTGGTTTGGCGAGTTCAGCCGAACTTTGCCGTGAAGTTCGGGTGAGTTCGCTGAACCCGAAACCAAACAGCAGCAATGCTGCTGCAGCATCCTTTCCCATAAAAATAAAGAAGGAGGTGGGGAATTCCACACCTCCTTTTGCTTCCTTTTATTTTTACGGAAAAGGATGATGCAGCAGCGCTGCAGGCAAAAGGAGGTGGGGAATCCCACAATGGGTTTCCGGGGGCAGGGCTTTGATGTCACAGAGACTCCTTCCTCTCCATTTTGGCCAGCCAGGAAGGAGTCTCCGAGATGTCAAAGCCCCGCCCCTGGAATCCCATCATGGGATTCCTCACCTCCTTTTGCTTGCAGCGCCGCAAACAAAAGGAGGTGGGGAATCCCACGATGGGATTCCCCACTCTCCTCCCGGGCAGCGGCACTTCACGGTGTTCGAGCGAATGCTGAACGCCGAACCCAAACTTTTAAAAAAGTTCGGGTTCGGCATGCAGAACACTGCAAAGTTTGGCACAAACCTGAACTTTGCAAGTTCGGTTCGCCCAACACTAGCCACAGGCAGTGTCATCTTGTTTTTTGCTTCTGCACATGCCCAGAAGCTTTGTTTTAGCACTGCACATGTGTGTCCCTGAGCAAACTGGCAGTGATTCAGCAAGCGCAGAAGCAAAATCTCATTCAGACACATGCAGGTATTTATTTATTTATTATTTATTTATTTGTTCGATTTTTATGCCGCCCTTCTCCTCAGACTCAGGGCGGCTCACAACATGTTAGCAATAGCGCTGTTTAACAGAGCTAGGCTATTGCCCCCACAATCTGGGTCCTCATTTTACCCACCTCGCAAGGATGGAAGGCTGAGTCAACCTTGAGCCGGTGATGAGATTTGAACCACTGACCTACAGATCTACAGTCAGCTTCAGTGGCCTGCAGTACAGCACTCTACCTGCTGCGCCACCCCGGCATGCCGGAGACACAAAGCTGTACCCGCAGCTCAATTTTTGCTACCAGTGTGGTAGCAAAAATAGTGTACTGATAGTAACCCACTACTGTATAATATGATCTGAAACTTAAGAAAATGATGAGATAAGGCAACATTGCATCTTTTTAATTTCCATTGATTTATATTTCTTTAGTAGCAAAAGACTTGAAAACCTAACTTTGCATTTTCATCTATATTTAATTTATTCAATAGCTTATTTTTTCCATTTGGAAAACTACCAAGATTTAGCAGATGGGTCAGGATGACATAAAGAGTAACACTGGTCTCAATTTATAGATAAAAAATGTCACTTCCTAGGTACAATTTCCTGGAGAAAAATTGACATTTAGACATTTCCTGATTTCTTCATCAAGCATCCCCTTAGGTTAGCATGACTCTAGCTTAATTCCGACTTTTGCGTACTATTTACTGTACCATAAAGTGAATTTTTTAAAAATCTATTGGTTCAATTGCATTTCGCCACAGAATTTAATTGTTTCTTCACTTAGACCGAGAGAACATACTGGTATCAGCCTGACATCCAGGAAAAGAATATGTTGAACGATTGGCTACAGGAACTTCTCATTGCCAAAAATTATTTCATTCAGGCTTGAGGCTTTAGTTTGACATGTGGAGATACATTACCCCACATATGAGGTTAGCCTGTTTGGAACAGGAGTTTAGTTAGGAGCTTGTAATCAAAATTGACATTTTGATAACAAGCCAATCTGGAAATTCCTCCACAGCGAATACGATTGGAAAAATGGTAATGGTTTGTGAAAGGTACAAGTTGTTTCATAAGCCATTGCTCAAAAACACATTATAAAGAAGCCCAGGTCTTCAAAAGATGTAGAATTCCCTTTTATTGTAAAGCATCTCTTGAGTATCTAAGACCTTTTGGTTCAAAGCTGCCTTCAGTTAAACTTCTTATTAATGTAGGTGATCAAAGAAACTTTACAGTGTTCTGTGTTGTCACTGTTATGGTTTTTACCTCATGACTTGAATCTCAAGTGCTCTAGTTTCTACTGTTCTGTAAGGGCATAGCAACTAAATTATCTGTGGCAGCCTCAACCCTCTGTAACCAGCTCCCCCTGGAGATTAGAACTGCCCCCACCCTCCTTGCCTTTCGTAAACTTCTTAAAATCCACCTTTGCCGCCAAGCATGGGGGAACTGAGATATTTCCCCTGGGCCTATACAGTTTATGCATGGTATGTTTGTATGTATGTTTCTTTTTAATAAGGGGGTTTTAGTGATTTTTGTTCTGCCGGGCTCTATGGTATGAGTCTCCCGAAAATTCAAGGGTACAAATTTCAGACACACATACACACTTGAAAGTTCAAAAACAATGTTCATTATCACAAAAATTCAAAAGAAACAAAGCACCCGTTTTGTATTGCAAAGAGCACTCGTCCCAAAACAATCTGGTAGTCTGTACAATCCCCTTAATCAGTCCTTAAGTACTTAGCTAGCAGCTGTGAAGGAACATCACAGCCCTCCTTCTTCCACGAAGTGAGCCCCCCACACTTTGCTCTGCTTTGGTTTCAAAGTCGTGAAAAATCAACAAACAAAGTCTGGAAACAGCAAGGCACGGTCCTGAAGAAACAACGGTCAGATAACCTTCCACAACGGCCAAGCCAACATGCTGCTATTTATATCAGCAGCTCTAATTACTGGAGCCCCACCCAAAGACAGGTGGCCTCTCTTATCTCCTGCAATATTTCTTCAATGGGTCTTTTCTATGCATAATTCTGCGCATGCGTGGGTCTAACACTTCCTCATCTGAATCGACCGAAGATAATGGAGATTGGCTTCCTGGGCTGTGTGCCAAGCCCCCCTCTTCCCAAACATCCCCACCTTCTTCTTCATCAGAGGAAACTGCACTACCTGACTCTGTCGGCAATAAAACAGGCCTATGACATGTTGATGTTTCCCCTGCATCCACCTCCACATTCCTTGGGGCAGGAGCTGGGCCAGAGCCAACCACAACAGATTTTAATTATTAGATTTGTTATATATTGTATTATTACTGTTGTGAGCCGCCCCGAGTCTACGGAGAGGGGCAACATACAAATCTAATTAATAATAATAATAATAATAATAACAACAACAACAACAACAACAACAATAATAAATACTTTAAATAAATGACACATGGATAACACATATTTATTTATTTTAAAACTGTTTTCCACATAGAAGCTTCCTGTCCAATAGCTATCCTCGCACTAGCAATTTTCAGATGATATCTTTGTGGGTAAATAGTATGCAGATAATTAGAGCTGTGAGGTTATGAATGGAGTTAACTGATGCCAACATAGGATACCTGATGTCTTTTATCAGAAGAACTATAGAATGCCTGTCTCATTCCAATTCACGTTCTTGGTGCTGACTTTTCAAGCCTTGAAAAGAAAGCCAAGGAATGGCAGGCCTTCTTTATTGAAGAGCAGGCCTCTTTTTGGTGTCGGTGGGGGTTAGAATGTCCCAGGATAGCAAGAGGTGGGGCTCTCCCAGATGTGAAAACAGACCCCTGTGAAATGGTTTTTCTCTGGAATTAAGCTTGGCATTTCCTGGCCAACACATTCTTCTTCTTCAAATTTGCCTATCATTGGTCTGGGTTTTAAGTGCCTATTCTATTCTGGAACATAGGTAATTCTTGACTTGCAACCACAATTGCAACTGGAAAACTGCAATCATTAAACAATACATGTGATCACAATTTGTGACTTACCCTGCTGCCTTCCCCATTGATTTTGCACGTCAGAAGCTGTCTGGAAAGATTGCAAATGGGGATCACGTGAACCCATTTTGATTGCCATGCAAGTACCTAGATCAGTGATGGCGAGGCCTTTTTTGGTTCACTTGCCAAAAGAGGGTGTGTGTGTGTGTGCTAGCATGCATGCAAATGCCCACATCCCCTCCCTTTCCCCCACGCATGTGCACACCACTGCACATGCGCACAAGCCTTGATGAAGACTGGTAGATGAAAAAAATGCCTGAACAGGCAAACCAGAAGTTCGGGAAAATGCACTTCTGGTTTGCTGTTGTGCTGTTTTTTGAATTCTGGAGGGCTCAGGGAAGCTTCCTGAATCTCTAGAGTGCAAAAAAACAGCACAACAGCAAACCAGAAGTGTGTTTTTCTGAACTTCTGGTTTGTCCACTGGGTTTTTTTTTGCCTCTGGGGCTTCAGGGAAGCTTCCCTGAAGCTCTGCAGGATGAAACAGCTTTTCCCAAGGCTGAGAATCAGCTGGCCAGCGTGCGTATGTGCGCTGGAGCTGAAAATGGCAAAGTGACCTCCGATATGGCTCCACGCACCACCTGTGGCACACTTGCTGTGGGTTCACCATCATGGACTTAGATCTCGCTCGTGTGCTTGGATCAAGGACCAAGTGAAAGTAAATCACGTTTTTCAGCACTTTCATAATATTCAAAACTAAATGAGTGGTTATAAATTAAGGATTACCTATGGTACCTTTTTATTCTCATCCCTGTGCTAAGCTTCTTATTCAGGTATTGATTTCATTTATTTATCATATTTATTTGCCATTCATCTCACAGTTCAGGTGACTCTGAGTGGCTTGTATCAAAGTAAGACATTCAATGAAAATGGAAAGAAGGGAAAGATGGTTTTTGTTGCAAAACTGGAAGAAATACGATAAATATGAGAAACTAAACAGAAGAATACATTTTGTGGTTGAGTTTATGTTTGTATAATTAATATTATAGATGGAAGATGTTAAAAGGGGTAAATATATTATTAAAGGAATATAATTAGATTTGAAAGTATGCATTGATGTACAGTATATATGTACATGCGCTCCGGCAACACATGGTTTACATTGAAAATGGAATTTTTGTATTATAAAATAAAATGAAAAAATATTTTTAAAAGTTCAATGATTATAAATATAGAAAGGGATTCAAATTATAAAAATTAAAACAAGGTTTTGGAGGGGAGAGGTGGGATGCCTTCTCTGTTAGTGTACCAACCTTCTCCGGTCAATACCTTTTCCTTTAGGATCCCATGCCAGTCGGCATAGAGAGATTTTAAGGCCAAAAGAGAGTGTGGAGGCTATCATGTATTTTGTACAGCCAAGGCAGCGGAATTTTCCTCAAAGTGACAATGTGGCTGAGTCCTCTTTAACATGGCATTGAGCACCACCTCAAAGCTTTTTCCTGCACTTTCAGGACGTGAATTGTCCTGCTGGAAAAGTTTCCTCCAGGTATTGGAACTCTTGAAGGAGAACTCAGAAGCCCAGGCCAGCAGAACCGAGTGGCCATTTGGCTTGGCTTTGACAGACAAAGAGGCTTTGCGCAAACCTTTATCAAAGCAAAGATCCTCTTTAGTGCTTTGTGTAGCATATCAAATCTCACCACTGGCTCAAGATTGACTCAGCCTCTGGAAACCTCCAAAAATTGTGTGAGAATTGAGTGTGCTTTTACATGGTCCTCAGAGGTTGCAGAGGCCGCAGAAGAGCATTCTCCAAATCTGCTTGAAGAAGAAAGAAAGATAATATTTTTCGATCCATATATACTGTTCTGGTTAGCTCTGGCCCAGCTCCTGCCCCAAGGACTGTGGATGTGGGGGAGACATCCACATGCCGCAGGCCTGTTTTGCTCCTGGTGGAATCTGCTGATGAAGGCTCCTCTGACCAAGAAGACATGAGTGACAGGGAGGAGGAGAGTGTGGCAGACAGCTCAGAAGGAGATCAATTATCTAGCTCCTCCTTGGATTCGGAACAAAAGTTAATGATACAGCCACGCATGAGGAGAGCAATGCATAGGCAGCAACAACTGAGAGATTATTATCAAAGAAAATGAGGCCACCTATGGTTGGGTGGGGCTGTGGTAATTAGTGAGGCTGCTATAAATAGCAGCCTGTGGGTTTGGCCATTGTGGAGGATTATCTGATTGTTGTGTTTCGTGCCTGCCTTGCTGACTTTGACTTTTGTGTGCTGATTTTCCCCCGCTTTGAAACTAAACCAGAGCAAAGTGTTTTTCACTTTGTGAAAGAAGAAGGAGTTGAATTGCCTCACAGCTGCAAGCTAAGTATCACAGAACTGATAAGGGACATTGTTTTGAATTTTCAAAGAACAAAGAACATTGTTTTGAATTTTCAAAAGTGTGTGTGTCTAAAATTTGTACCTGTGAATTTTCGGGAGGATTCCACCAGAGAGCCCGACAGAACATAGACCGAATTTTTAATCAAGAACTTCTCCCCCCCCCCCAGTCAATGGTGTCCCTCTTTACCAATGTTAAAATCTGGCCACTTTACCTATACATTACCTATAGTTCACCTCTTTCTCTCAATTGTGCACAACATCTGCTTTAGATTCTGCCTTATTTGCAGGTTTGCTATGCTGGTCCTTTAATGGGCATACATATGGGGCATACACAGTGAAGGGCTACCAAAATTTTTACTACCACACTGTGGGCATGGCTTTTGCAAGATGTCCTGCATTTTCTTTCAACATCTTTCAGTGAAAATTGGGTGCTCGGGGTGGAGCTCCATTTTCGCTACCCCACTGCTTCCCCTTTCCCCCGTCTGGGCGGCACCCCACCCCTGAGCATACATATCCCAAGAGGCAAAGAACAACCATGCTGGTAATAGGAACCAGAAAAGAAAGAGTATCTTGCATATCTGGAAGTCTTGTGGCATAATGTGGGATGGGTCTCATTAGCAGCTCAAGATGAGCTATTTTCTCTGGTTTGTGGCCGTTCCTGCATTTGGAAGCAGGCAGATTTCAACAAGGAGTTAAACTTGCTCCTTGCAGCTGATCTTCCATCTGTGAAAAATCATTCCTGGTTCCTGAATAGTTTCTCAAATAGCTCCACACAGGAGACAATAGGCCCAATCACTTCATTTGGGCTAAATTCCTTTCCCATGTGCAGTGTCCATTAACTGGCATTGTTCTCTTAAGGGTGGACGGGATTCTGAAGCCTGAAAGACCAAAATTCTGCTCATGTGTTTGTGTGTGTCAGAACGAAAGGAAAAGAAAGGGCAGCAATGCCAGTGTGCAATCTGGATAATTTCCTACTTGCTAGCTAACAATGTTCCAGAAATTATCTAGATGCGGGCAGCTTACTTGCTATATTGTATTAGGATATTTTATAGGTTTGATTCATACTTATCTTTGTTTGGGGGGAGAAGCTTGAATGATTCACTGTCATTGTCACAGCAGGTGCAACCAAGAACAGCTAAGCATAATTAGATCTGTTTAATTCTCTAACCTTTATGAGGTCCGAAGAATGCCATTGGTTAGATTGGATTTTTTTTTAAAATGAATTAAGTCAAAACAACCACCTCTGTAGAAAGTATCAAGAAAACAATCTGGATAAGTCCAGAGTAGTTACTAGGAATAAAACTCTACTCAAGGGACATTTGGTTTACAATAATGTTTTGATGAAGGATTCTCTCTCTCTCTCTCTCTCTTGCACTATACTTTTCTTTATAGGAAGGGTCTTAAAAATGTCAAGATAATGGCCACACTATGTGATTGAAATACTCTGAATGATCATCCCATGTTATGACTGCGATATGTATGAATGTGAATGAAAGGTTTTTAGATGTGGGTTTTTAGGGTTACTATTTTAATACATCTAGTGGATTTTATTTATTTATTTATTATTAGATTTGTATGCCGTCCCTCTCCGTAGACTCGGGGTGGATTTTAGATTTTTTAATTGGTCCATTTTAACTTCAATTTCTACCATGCTATGTTTTTTTAATTATTTCTACATTGTAAGCTGCCCCGAGTCTTTGGAGAAGGGCGGCCTAGAAATCGAAATGATTAACAAGCAAGCAAGCAAGCAAGCAAGCAAGCAAGCAAGCATGCAAGCAAGCAAACAAACAAACAAACAAACAAACAAACAAACAAATGATTCTGGCCAACATTTTAATTTTTTTTAAATCACTAATTCTATTTGAATTTTGACCACACCTTTAGTAACTGTTTGAAGTCACAATGCTACTGAAAAACGAAACTTACAACTGAGGTCCTCCAAGTTGCAGCTGTTGCATATAAGCTGTTGTCCCCATAGTCCCCATATGATCATGATTTGGGCATTTGAGAATTTGCATGAATTAATGACAGTTGTGACATCCCACAGTCATGTGATTGCCATTTGTAACCTTCGGGGCCATCTTCTGGCTAGCAAATCAATGGGAAATCTGGCAGGAAGTTGCAAGTCACAGTAATATGACATTGCACTTAAGGATCTGCAGTGATTCACTTAATAGCTGCAATCAGGAACTGATGTTGTAAGTTGGTGTGATAACATGACGTTGCATTTAACAACCATGCCTCTTAGCAGTTCTGGTTGGTAACTTATATCTCACTTAAATATCATAGAAATGTGATTGAACTTGGCTTGCAACAAACCTGTAAGGCATTAAGTGTTGAGGTGGGGCATCAGCAGCATCATGGACAGGGTGTTGCAGAGATGGGTTCCTCCTGATTTGGACCGGTTCTATGGAACTGGTAGTAACTTGGCTGCCTAGGTGTCTGGAATTGGCAGCGACCCAGGCCTGCCATGCTCCAGAACTCTCTCTCTCTCAGCAGCCATCTTGTTAATTGCTTCTGGGCATGCTCAGAAGTTGGTTTTTCAGCACTGCCCATGTGCACATGCCTGTGTGTCATGTAAAGGAGCAAACCGGCAGCAAGGTAAGTCAGAACCCACCTCTATTGGTATGGCATCAGCATCAGGATGGATCAATGGTGGCAGAGGACAGAGCATTCAGCAGTGGGTGGCAGGGTGTTGGTAGCAAAAGAGGAGGGGTGTTGGTGTTGGGAGGTGGGGCAGTGGTAGCCTTCAACAACAGTCCTGGCCTGTGATGCTGCTTCTTCAGAAAATGAATTGCCCACTGCTGGCTTGAAGAGTCCTCAACTAAATTATTAAAAACATGATGGCGAATATCTCTATTTGTGAAATCCAGGGTTCTGAATCAATAAATATACTAATTGATCTAGTTAGCAATTTTATAGCAACTTTCTTTACTTCCTCAAGGCACCAAACACTTGGAAAAGCAAGCATATTATATTGTATTAGACTTACAAATATATTCAGGAAACCTGGACATTTTTAAAATGAGAACTGGTTCAATTCATGGAAAGATAAAGTACCCTCCCCTCCCTTCCCTTTCCCTCCCTTCCCCTTCTCTTCCCATCTTCCTGAAAACAGTAGAAGGACAGAGTGCTAAGTGTTTATGGCTTAGCAAATATCTTAAGCAAACATCCTAAATCTGAAAGCAATTAAGAATGACAAGGATAATAATATAAACCCTTCTCAGAACCTCTTAGTACTCACTAATCTGGATGAAGACGTCTAGATGGAGGCCCCTCTGCTATATATGATATCTGAATGGTGCAATATTGTCAAATGTGACTTACTTTAAATAAGAGGGAGATTTGCTGTACTGTGGGCAACTACACGTCATTCAGTTTAATACTGGTCTAAAATTTCAGTGTAAACAGACATCTTGAAAAGAAGCTCAGTGGCCTAGTTTGTTTGTGACAGTGTAAAGCAAAGAGCATTATATATGAGCTGGAACATAATGAAACAGTTTTGGAACAGTTCCATATAAAATATCAGATTCTCAATGAATGCGTTATCTGTCCTGTGATCTTTCTTGAGTTTCACAATTTATACAATCCTGTCCTTTCAAAATTAGTCCGAGCTCAATAAACGTATTATGGGAAATGAATGAACATAGGGCATTTTACTTCAGTAAGGTCAGTTTTAGCAGCAATTATAGTATGGAATGGAGCTCCGCTAGGGAGGCAAAAATCTCTATTTCCTAAGCAGTTTCCTTTAGACTAAATTAAATTTCACGTTTCCACTGTTAATGTTCTATAAACACTCGCTAGAATAAGGTCTAATAAGTTGCAAAAGTTTGGAAACCAACGTGTGGCGATCTCCTGGCCCTAATTTGCTATCATTGTAAGCATATGATACAGCAGTCGAGGCACTTGGGGTCACCAAAATATTCTGTGGAAGGTTAAAAAGTTCTTCAAGGCAGTGTACCATTGGCCTGCTGCCAAAAGTGGTGCTACAGACAAAACAGATAACGCTGCCAAGTGCATAGAAGCAAAAGGCTCTGACACACAGTATTGGAGGGCAGCCAAAATGTCATGTTCAAGGGAGAGGAATTCTCCCTAAGATGTTTAAGAATCTGAAGTGTTTTTGGCCTCCACAGTGGAAATACTTCTCCACCCCCGGCGCAAATAAAATATATACCACACTTGCAGTCCTTCTTGGCTAAGACTGATTCAAGAAGTGGGAAGACCTATACATACTGCTGGGGAGAAATTCCCTGAAGATGGGCTCGTGCACGAATACCAAAAGTGGGTCTTCTCCGGGTCCCATCAATTAAACAATGTCGCTTGGCAGGACCCAGGGGAAGAGCCTTCTCTGTGGTGACCCCGGCCCTCTGGAACCAACTCCCCCCAGAGATTAGAATTGCCCCCACCCTCCTTGCCTTTCGTAAGCTGCTTAAAACCCACCTCTGCTGCCAGGCATGGGGGAATTGAGATTCTCTTTCCCCCTAGGCCTTTACAATTTTATGCATGGTATGTCTGTATGTATGTTTGGTTTTATAATAAGGGTTTTTAACTGTTTTAGTATTGGATTATTATTAAATGCTGTTTTATTGCTGTTGTTAGCCGCCCCGAGTGTGCGAAGAGGGGCAGCATACAAACAAACAAACAAACAAACAAACAAACAAACAAAAGCTAGGAAGACTAACCTCTGGTGAACCAGCCAGATTGGAAGCTGCAAGACCTATAAAATCTTGAGTCAATTGAATGAATTGAAAGCCCATGTTCAAATGGCCTTGTAAGTCAGCATTCGTATTACAGGGATTCTCCAGTATGACCAGAGGTGGGCTACTGCCAGAACACCTAATTGCATGCAGCTCCACGGCTCTGGAACACGAGTGTGGAATTGAGTGCAATTATACTTCCTGCACCTCTGCAGGTAGCAAAATTGCGCACAGGGATGCCCGTATGGGTGCGTTTTGGCAAGGGTTTTTGCTTCCCCATGTGCCTGGAGCTGATGAGCTATACCCAGGGGTGGGCAGCAGGCAGGATAGGGTGGAACAGAGTTCCACCAGTGGAAATAAAGATGTGTGCGCATCTCCAGCTGATTGGCAGCTGTCACTTCCTGGATTACTGGTCTTGTCTCAGCTCTCCTTTTATTCCCCTGCTGCTGCTGCTTCTGTGCTCCTTGCTTTTCCCCTCTTTCCTCCTTCCTGGCCTAAGATGAGCTTCCCTCTCTCCTGCCCAGCTCCCCTCCAGCCTCCTGTGGCCACTTCCCGCCTGAGGTGCAAGCAGAAGGCGTGGGTGGAAGCGGTGCTGGCAGCATTTATGCTTCTGGCAGCACCCGTTCACCTAGCTACCCAGCCTGAGGCAGGGGGCAACCCAGGAAGGAGAGTGCGGGAAATGCGAAGCAAATTGTCGCCCCAGTGAATGACACTGGTAAGGTTGTAAGTCGAGGACTTAACACTTCACTTGAACAATGATCGTTCAAGCCACTCCCACCTGATCATATGGCCAGCAAGCCACTCCTACCCAGTCACATGACCATCAAGCCACACCCACAAAATAAGCCACACCCACAGTGTGGCAGTAAAAATTTTGGCTGCCCATTACTGGCTATACCATCCAGCTCCAGCCATGGATACAAATGATTTATTTGGTTTTTTTTATTGTTATTCCATTGTTTTAAAATGTTGTACACTGCCCAGAGTCTGACAGAAGTTGGGTGGCTTATAAATCAAATCTATTAAATTAAATTTGAAAGCACACATACATAAACACTTTTGATGTGTGGCTTTACTGTCTTCTGTATTACTTATATGCTCATTAACACCTCCCCCCCCCAATAATTGGTGTAATTGATCAAGATTCTTCCTTGAAGTCTTTAGGAATGTATATGTGTACGAAGTGAATGCATTTTTATGCTGAGGTTAATGAAATTTCATCCCTATAGCATTTCCTTGGAATACTATACTGCTCAAAAAAATAAAGGGAACACTCAAATAACACATCCTAGATCTGAATGAATGAAATATTATCATCAAATACTTTGTTCTGTATAAAGTTGAATGCGCACAACAGCATGTAAAATTGATTGTCAATGCGTGTTGCTTCCAAAGTTGACAGCTTGATTTCACAGAAGTTTGATTAACTTGGAGTTATATTGGGTTGTTTAAGTGTTCCTTTTATTTTTTTGAGCAGTTTATATTCTCAGCATTCTCAGGCCGAAATTGTCATATAGAGAAATTATTTGGAAGAAGCAAAAGGAAACAAGTCATGCTATCGGTACTAAAAGACCAAGTGCTGCACATTAAGTGTCTATCATGGTCTGATTGTTCTTTTTTAAAAATTATCTGAGCATGTCTGTTATGGGGAACTTTAATTTTAATATCCATGAGAACAAGCTTCTTGACCACTCATTTGCCATATATTTTTAAGATCCTCATGCACTGCTGAGTTTCTGACGCATCACCTATTTCAGATATTCATGTCTTGTTGACTGCTGGAGTTTTTACTTGCTTCTGTTTTATAACAAGCTTTGTCCATAATTGTTTGCTTGGCATTTTCAAGTTTGTTCAGAAAAACCAGCCAAACGTTGAAAAATCACAACGCCAAGAAAATCATGAAAGTTGACCAAATATGAAATAAAACAACAAGAAGAGAAAACAGAACAAAGGAAAGAAACCAATCAACTAAACTAAACCGACTGTAATTACAGCCTATTTAAGAGAGCTTAAGATGGGGCGAGAAACTCATGAACAGCCTGCAGCCCCCAAACCCATTTTTGCAACCAAAACCACAAGTTAGTCCTCTCCATTGTTATTCCAACCGTTTGCCAAAAATAATTGCATGAGGATTTTAAGGAGATGTAAAATATCTCCCACAGACTGTATGTCTTAAACAGATCAGGTGGGTCCATTTAGATTAGAATATCTTCGGGACCACCTCCTGCCACACGAATCCCAGCGACCGGTTAGGTCCCACAGAGTCGGCCTTCTCCGGGTCCCATCAACCAAACAATGCCGTCTGGCGGGACCCAGGGGAAGAGCCTTCTCTGTGGGGCCCCTGACCCTCTGGAACCAGCTCCCCCCTGAGATTAGGATTGCCCCCACCCTCAATGCCTTTCGTAAACTCCTTAAGACCCACCTCTGCCATCAGGCATGGGGGAACTAAACATCTCCCCCTTGCCCAGGTTATTTTGCCATTGATTGATTGACTGTGTGTCTGTTTTTATATACATTGGGATTGTTTTATGAATTTATTAATTTTAAACTGTAATTAGATTGGTGGGCATTGGATTTGTTATTATGTATTGTTTTTATCATTGTTGTGAGCCGCCCCGAGTTTGCGGAGAGGGGTGGCATATAAATCCAATAAATCTAATCTAATCTAATCTAAATAAAATCAGAGGCACAAACAGAATGGATACTTTGATAACCCCATACCACAGGAAACCTACAGTATGAGTGAGCTGTGTAACATACTTACACAGTGGTGCAATTAATAGCAATAGCACTTGGACTTACATACCTCTTTCCAGTGCTGTCCAGCCCTCTCTAAGCTGTTTGCAGAGTCAGCATATTGCCCCCAACAATTTGGCCCTCAATTTACCGACCTCGGAAGAATGGAAGGCTGAGTCAACTTTGAACTTGGTAAGATTCAATCTGCTAAACTGCTGGCAGCTGGTAAGCAGCAGAAGTAGCCTGCAGTACTACACTCTAACCACTGTGCTACCAACGGCTCTTGAACAAAATGAATAAAAGTAAATTATCCAGGATCCTTTGGTCTGCGCTCACTTAGAGGGTTGGGTTCAGTTTTGGACACAGAGATTATATGTCCTGCAGTGCAGGAACATTTTAAAAATATATTCGGTTTGTTTAAAATATTCATTTTGTAAGAAAAAGGCTTTGGAGAAAATTGTCCGGCAATATAAGTTGTGCATTAGAAAAAAAGCTACTCTGAAAGGCAGTGGTTTCTTCTTTAACATATATTTTTTTTAAAGGTTGGATGAGTACTTATTCATGGGCAGGGAACTATCCTAGATGACTTAGGTTGATGGTTCTCAACCTTTCTAAACCCCTTAATACAGTTCCTCATGTTGTGGTGACCCCCAATCACAAGTCTAGCCCCAATTCTCCCAACAGAGCTTTAAGATGATGGCAGGAAGGTCAGGGGGACACCCCCACGCCTGATTGGTCAGATTGTAAAAATATGTTCCAAGGCACCAGAATAGAAGTTTTAGTTCCTAACACATATGGGAAACTTGTCTTTTCCCATGGTCTTAGGCGACCCCTGTGAAAGGGGTCCCGACCCCTTGGTTGAGAACCACTGACCTAAGCAAAGGAAAACTGCATTCATTGTTCAGAGTCTGTTTAGCATCAGAAGAGATTTTTTTTTAAAAAAAAATCTTAAGGTCAATATTAACACTTTAAAAACATCAGAAATTCAGTTTAGTTTAAAAGATAAACTGGCATTTGAAAGAAACCTGTTTCAGAAACATAAATCAAATTTCAAAAGATACATGATTGCTACACTTCAGTGCACAAAGGACAAAATTGTCCTATTCACCATCAATGGGACAACTCAGCCAAATGAAGGGTGAACCTCAGTATGGCAATATTGTTTTACAAATACACGTTCTCTAGTGCTGTATTTTTGCTCTTGTAGAATGATCTGATGCATTATGAATCCCACCTGCTTATGTAAGATGAAACCTATTTCCATTACAAGAGCTTGAGCATGATGTTACCATTTCCATTTTACTGTAATCACCTGGTGAAGGAGGCATTTAGCCATGAGTAACACCTTAATGTTTCACTAAAATTATGTCAGAGAAAATATCACCCATATGGCAGCTTACATCTTTAGCCTTGTGCAAATAGCAGGCTTAAAAACATTGATAATGGCTTTATGTATTACTGGGAAGAAGTCCGAAAATGAAGAGAATGAAAATGTAACTAAGGGTAATCTGTGAAGAATACTCGTGGCAACCAGCAGGTAAATCAACATCTATAGTTTTATACATCTCCCTCTCTTTCTCTTTGTTTTTTGATAAATTATTTAAGGGGCAAATATGTATGTGTATACTGTGTATATATACGTACAATGACGATAAAGTATCTATATCTAGTTGTATATACTGTAAAGAGGATGACCAGGAACAAGACCAGGTGAAGGACAGATTGTCATGGAGAAAATTGATCGTTGGGGTTGCTAAGAGTCAACAATCAACTTGATGGAACTTAATCAGTCGATCAATGTGTATGTATGTATTCATGAAATATCATGCTAATAATTAGCTAGAACATTATTGTGAATGTCTATGATATTCAAATGTTCAGGTGGCCCAGCTTTTTTTTTACATCTGGAATTTCTTCATCATTAATTAGATCGATTTGATTTGATTTGATTTGATTTGAATGCCGCCCTTCTCTGAGGACTTGGGGCGTCTAACAGCATATAATATAACAATACAGTACAATGGCAAATCTAATTAAATTTAAAATTGCAATCTAAAAATCCAATATTTAAAAACAATCATACCTGTTCAATCATACAGCATATATATCATTTCATTGGCCAAGGGGCGGAGGCCTAATTGCCCCAAGCCTGGTGACATAGGTGAGTCTTAAGACTCTTACAGAAGACAAGGAAGGTGGGGGCAGAGCGAATCTTCGGTGGGAGCTGATTCCAGAGGGCCGGGCCCCTCACAGAGAAGGCTCTTCCCCTAGGTCCTAAATAATTAATACAATTGTAACACTTTCAGGAGTGTCTGAGAATAGATAGCACTATTTGATGTTGAATAGCAGGGCTGTCCCTCCTTCAATGGCAATAAAACAACTTTTAAATAGACAGCTAAAAGAAGAATATTCTTATCAATATCACTTTTATTGTTTCCCTATTTTATTGAATGAGGGATGGCATTTTGTGTCATCAATATCACTTTTATTGTTTCCCTATTTTATTGAATGAAGGATGGCATTTTGTGTGTAAAGTAAAGCATCCCATTCTTTCTATCAATACTATTGTCAGGTGCGTATATGTGGCTGTTGACTCCAAATGAAAGTTTTATGAGTTTTCTGGGAAGATTAAAGTAGTAAATAGTAAGAGAAGCTTTCCAGAATGCACATGGGCTATCTGATGACTTCTTTCTCCAGAGAGATTTTGCCAGTCATGATCTGGTATCCAGTTGCCAATCTCTGACATAGCAATAGCATTTACACTTATATACTCCTTCATAATGTTTTTATAGCCCTCTCTGTGTGGTTTACAGAATCAACATATTGCCCTCAACAATCTAGGTCCTCATTTTACCCATCTTGGAAGGATGGAAGGCTGAGTCAACCTTGAGCCGGTGGTGAAATTTGAACTGCTGAACTACAGCTAGCAGTTAGCTGAAGTAGCCTGCAGTGCTTCACTCTAACCACTGTGCCATCCTGGCTCTTATATAATGGGCCAGGGCACAGAAGGAATTTTAGACTGTAACTGTAATATGACCAGTAGAATTTCTCAGTTAGTACTTCCACGCATTTTTAGCTGTGATCAGTAGCGGGTTCCTACCAGTATGGTTGACGCCATCGCACTGGTAGTGAAAATTGAGCTGTACGTGCATCTTTAGTGTGCATGTGTACATGTCCGAACAAGATTTTACTTCTGTGCATGCACAGAAGCAAAATCTCACTCGGATGCACCTACATGCATGCCAGAGACACAGAGCTGTGGGAGCAGCAACCAGAGGTGGGCAGCAGGCAGGACGGGGTGGAATGCAGTTCCACCGGCGGAAATGAAGCTGCATGCCCAGCTCCAGCTGACCAGCGGCAGTCACTTCTGGGATTACAGGTCTCGGCTGGGCTCTCCTTTTTCCTCCTGCTGCTGTGTCTGAGCTCCTTGCTTTTTTCCTCTTTCCTCCTTCCTGGCCTCGGACGAGCTTCCTTTTCTCCTGCCCGGCTCCCCTCCAGCCTCATGTGGCCATCTCCTGAGGCTAGGAAGGAGGAAAGGAAAAAAGCAAGGAGCACACAGCAGCAGGGAAAAAAAGGAGAGCTGAGCTAAGCCGAGTTGAGCCAGTCCTACCCAGTGACATGACCATCAAACCACACCCACAAAATAAGCCCCACCCACAGTGTGGCAGCAAAAATGTTGGCTGGTGACAACCCCCACCTGGCCATGATGGCCTCCTCCGCCAGTGAAAACAGAGCTTGGGGGACAGCATGCAGTGCCCCCCAAGCTTCATTTTCACTGGCAGAGGGCTGCAGAAGGCTATCACAGCCAAAAACGGAGCCCAGGTGGGCTGCGCACAACCTCCCTGAGTTTTGTTTTCACTGGCAGATGGCTACAGGAAGCCATTGTAGCCAAAAATGGACCCCTGGTAGGCCAAGTGACATCAAGCGGACATGCCCACCCTGGCCAAGATCACCATGGCTAAGACCACTCTGACCACACACACTATGCCCTCCCCTGAGGTCAAACACAGCGCTGATGAGGCCCTCAATGAAATTGAGTTTGACACCCTTGGTTTAAAGTATTTATTTATTCATTTCAATTGAGTTTGAAACCCTTGGTTTAAAGTATTTATTTATTCATTTCAAATTTCTCTTTTTTTCCCTTCAAGCTAATACACTTCCTTCTAGGAGATTTTTTTCAGTGACTCTTAAATATGAACAGGTTAATCTTCTCTCCTTTGGTATTAGGAAAAAAAGGGAAAAAACCCATTGTTTTCCATTGAAATCTGATTTTCTTTTCAAATTAAATCATCACTTACTTACTGATATTACTGTTCAAGCCTGAGAGCAGGTCAACATTTTGAGATAAGAAAACACTTAATTATGAAAGCACATATAGTCTTTCAACAGTTTTGCTTTTTTCACAATATCTCTATTATGCAAATGTAAACATAATTATCAGTCCATGGCTTCAATATTATTCTTATTTCCAAAGTGAAAAATTATACAACAATGCTTTGAGGCAACGATTTGTAAATATTTACATTTATTCTTAAGTTTAACTTCTGAAGAAGTTGAAGCAACGCAATACTGTAAAGTTCTAAGTGAGGATCAGATTGTTTCCTGTACAGAAGATAATCAGCTAAATGTAACCTGCACATCTCAAAATAAAACTTTTTAAGACGAAAGCAATTTCATCTTCATAGTATTGATGTACTTGTTAAATCTGTAAAAAGATAATTAGTTTTAATGCCCAGGAACTAATTAAGTATCAATATGAATGTAATATAAGTTAAGAACCTACTTAAACCTGCATTCCCTTTTCCATTAGGAGCACTTAGATGGTTATCTAGTGCTTTGGGAGAATTATTGTAATTTTACAATGGTAACATGAGGGTGTTATCTAATTAGGTTAGTCTGGTTCATGAAATTGGTTGTCCACTTCTTCTTAGGGTGTACTATCCAGGAACAGTCATCCTCCCACACCCTGCTCCCAGGATGATGGGGTCACGGAACCTCTAGTATGAGAGTATCATAGGTAAGAGTTGTATACCTCTAAAATATACAACTCTTATCTAATAGTATATATCAGTGATGGCGAACCTTTTTTCCTCGGGTGCCGAAAGAGTGTGCGCATTTGCTATTGCACATGTGAAAATGCCCAGAGCCATAACTCCACAGTCTGCATTGGTTGCCGATCAGTTTCTGATCACAATTCAAAGTGTTGGTTATGACCTATAAAGTCCTTCATGGCACCGGACCAGATTATCTCAGGGACCGCCTTCTGCTGCACGAATCCCAGCGACCAGTTAGGTTCCACAGAGTGGATCTTCTCCAGGGCCCGTCAACTAAACAATGTCACTTGGCGGGACCCAGGGGAAGAGCCTTCTCTGTGGCAGCCCCGGCCCTCTGGAACCAACTCCTCCCAGAGATTAGAATTGCCCCCACCCTCCTTGCCTTTCGTAAGCTACTTAAAACCCACCTCTGCTGTCAGGCATGGGGGAATTGAGATCTTCCTTCCCCCTAGGCCTTTACAATTCTATGCATGGTATGTATGTATGTATGTATGTATGTATGTATGTATGTATGTATGTTTGGTTTCTATATTAATGAGTTTTTAATTGTTTTTAGTATTAGATTACTATTGTACACTGTTTTATTGTTGCTGTTAGCTGCTCCGAGTCTCCGGAGAGGGGCGGCATACAAATCCAATAAATAAATAAATAAATAATTCAATGCCTGGGGATGGTGACAAGAGCTTCCTCACCCACTGGAGGTCCTCTGGAGGCCAGAAACGGACTGTTTCCCAACTTTTGGTGGGCCCAGTAGGCTCACGTTTTGCCCTTCCCAGACTCCAAAGGCTTCCTTGGAGCCAGGAAAGGGTAAAAATGCCCCCCCACCATCCACCCCCATGGAGGCTCTCTGGAAGCCAAACACGCCCTCCCAGAGCCCCCAGAGTCAAAAATCAGCTGGCCGGCATACACATGCATATTGACGCTGAGCTAGATATGGCTCTGTGTGCTACCTGTGTCATAGGTTCGCCATCCCTGGTATAGATATTTGCCTAGATTAAATAAGATAGGCAAATACCATTTCTCTATCACTTCTCTTAGTCTTTTATAGGATTGGCAAGCAGTGCCCTTAGAATGAAAAGAAGGCAGGAACATACAGTACTAGAGACTACTTATAAGGAGAAGTATTGTTCCCAGTGCCTAGAGAGCTAAGAAGAAAGAGAGCATTTACCTGCTTTGGGAAACCATCTTTCAGTATGTTCCTCTTGCCAACTCCCCATTAGACTTGCTTAATGTCTTCCTTGTTCAGGAATAATTGCTGGATAAAACTCTGTGTTGTAATCTTCCTGGATTAAGAGGATCAGAATTATCAGTTACTTCAATGGCCTGCTAGAGAATTCATTTTTACTCAAATTTTAGCTGGATTATTATGTTGGGCTGAAAGATTCAAGTTTTATATATTCCAAATACTATTTTGTACCTTTTCTTATCTGTTCATCACAATCCAGCTTCCCTTTCACATATGAAAGATTCACACAGCAAGCATCGTCTCGAGACATAATCCATTCACTTGAATGGAAAGGACAAAATTAGGTTTTTCTCTCTTTCTATAGTTTTCCAAGAACAGAAAGTTCTGTAATTAAAAGTGTTGCTCCAGGGTAAAAACTGTCTGCTTGCCATCTCTGCTGAACCCTGAACTAAAGTGGCATGTCATAGATTTTTTTCTTGACAAAGATGATTTCAACTGTTAGCACTATCAATAACACTTATATACTATTTCATAGTGCTTTACAATTGTCTCTAAGCAGTTTACAGAGTCAGCATATTACCTCCAACAATCTGGCTCTTCATTTTACTGACCTCCGAAGGATGGAAGGATGGAGCCAGTCAGGACTGAACTGCTGGCAGTTGTCAGAATTAGCTGGAATTACTGCATTCTAACCACTACATAACCATAGCTCTTAAATACTGTAGCATTCCCTATGTGTGGTTTTATTTTCCCCTTCTCCCATTTAAATTGATTATGTTGCTTTTATACTGTTACATACTGTTCTATCATTTGAATTTTGCATTTTAATTATTGAGTATAAACGACTTTGATATTTGTATTAAAGGGAAGTGGTATGTAAATAAATTAAATCAATAAATAAAGGCTTTCTTGAAAGTTTTAAGTAGTATAGGGAAAGGACCATGGTTTTAAAATTAACAAGGGAGAGAGAGTGGAGTAAAATTCCTTTTATATTTATATATCAAAATATCAAACAAGGGCTAGTAAAAAGTTAAATGTATGGTGTAGTTTGGCTATATTTTCTGTTTGTTGTCTTTTAAAAAAAAATAATCTTATATTGTTTTCTACTTTTCATTGCATTTTTAATTAAACTTATTTACTAGTTAATGCCGGCTGAAAGGTATCTGCATGTAAATATTCAAGATGGGGGACCATTCAATGATGAGATAACAACAAAGGATAAATTAGTATTCTGTTCCAATCTCTTCACTGGATCCATCCTTCAAAGGTCCAACCACTAATGAATCCAATCCTTTCCCCTGCCTATTGTGGCAGTTCACCTAATCATCCAATTTTTGCTGCAAGAATCCATTGATCAGGAGAAAAGGATTTTCTTTGAAACCTAGAATTAGGATCATGTTGGCTGATTCCTGTTTATTCTCTTCAGACATTGGTCCTGAATTGCCTTCTCCATTTGTGATCCAGGTCTTGGTCAAACCTGATAGATGAGCATAGCACATACATGTATACATACAGTACATACATACATATACATAATCAGACAGAGCAAAAGCAAAGGAAACCTTACTCGAATTGGAATTTCATGGCATGAGTTTCAAATATCACATCAGTAAGCCAGTTATAATTATCAGTTCCTACTCTATATGGGTAGTGTCTTCAAAATCAAATATGTGCATTATAACCTTTTTTTAAAATAGTAACCCTTACCAGCTTTCTTCAAATAAAAAATGTAGAGCTGCAGATGTGGAAAAGAACTAGGATTTTGGATCATCTCATAGAAGAAAAGAGATCTTCTGTAAAAGGCAAAAATTCCAGGGAACATTCAACAAATCATAAAAATGTATTTATAGATGCCTATTTGCGTCAAACCTTCACCCAGAACTAAAAGAGTCAGGAAAAAACCCCCTCCTGACCATTTCATAATATGAAATGTGGGAATTAAGTGAGTTATTAAGTGAGTAATTTGATGCCACTTTCTCTATCCACATTTCTCATCAAAACCATGTACCCACCAAACAGAATCTTCAATCAAGAACTAATTTCAACTTATTTCAAGAACTAATATTAACATTTAGTGAAAAATCACACAACCTAACCCAATGAACTGTACTTTAAAAAGGATCACTCTAGAATTAAAATAGATCAAATACTACCCTGAGAATTTTGGAACTTTAATCATTGTCATCTTCATTATCTATATGGCATCTTTTTATCATATTTCAGGGCAAACTCTTCAGTTGTTTGATTTTTTTTCAGAGAATTTAACAGTATTCCTCTCATTTGCTTTTACCAACTTATTTATTCTCTCTTTCTTGTTCTCTTCAATTTTACTTGATAGAATCCAAAAGCACAAAAGGAAAAAAAATAATGAATTACAGAATTGTGTGCTTACCATGTTGATATTTAAGTTTATATTCTGTACTTGTGGCTCTCGTAGAATTCATTCACGTATAAACATCTAAGGACCCATTCATTCAAGAGAATGAACAGGAAGGGTCTAAAATCTTTAGCTTGCTGGAATTTGGGGGAGGGGGAATACACAATTCTCCCTGAAAAGTTCTGAATTTTCAAAACCAGGAAGGGATCGTATGTAATGATTTATAAGATCCCCTCCCTTAGATAAAGCCATTGGCTTTATAATTTATCAACTAAATTAATTTTGTGATAGAGTATCTGCTTACATATTGCCAAATTTGATACACATATCTGTTGTGGTTGGCTCTGGCCCAGCTCCTGCCCCAAGAAATGTGGAGGTGGATGTGGGGGAAACATCCACATGCCACAGGTCTGTTTTGCTCCCGATAGAATCTCCCGACGAAGGCTCCTCTGACGAAGGAAGCATGAGTAGCAGGGAAGGGGGGGAGTTTGGCAGACAGCCCAGGAGGAGATCAATCATCCTTATCATCTCTGGATTCTGAACAAGAACTTATGACAGATCCACACATGCATAGAGTGATGCATAGGAGAGAACAACTGAAGGATTATTACAGGAGATAAGTGAGGCCACTTGTGGTTGGGTGGGGCTGCTGTAATTAGTGCTACAGATAAAAAAACAGTATGCTGGTTTAGCCTTGTGGAAGTTTCTTCAAAATCGTGGTTTTTGCTGTTTCCCTGTTCAAGACCGTGTGTGGACTTTCTGGACTTTGGAATTGGACTCAATTTTCCCAGTTATTGAGTGAGAAATTGGATTGCATTTAACCTGTGTCTTGTGTGTACCAGAAAATCCCTTTGACATTTAAAAAGGGAGTTTTTTCTGCTTTTCTGTTGATAAAGACTTTTGGTTTTCCTTCTATCGTGTGGTGTGTGTCTTTCTGGACTAATTACCCTGTAATTACGGGTGGTTTTGGACACACCGGCAGAACACATATCTATTTGGCAAATTTAACTTGTGTGTTTGTGTTGTGGTTCAGCCTGGGACCCCTCCGGGAATGGCTGATTTGCTGTCGGTGTCCGGCTCAGAGGCTGAGGACCAGGAGGGGCAGACTGATGAAGAAGCTGAATCCCAGGCTGAAGATGAAGGACAGCCAGAGTTCCACCAGGGGGAGCTCTCCCCAGCAAGCAGCCTGGATTCCCTGGGGGAAGATGCTAGTGACTTCATAGATATGCGACAGAGGAGAGCTAACGAGAGAAGAACGCAATTGGCCAGATATTTCCAGCATTAGGGGTCGCAGCTGGGTTTGGGTGTGGTGCTTGGGAAAGGATAAAAGGCGGCCCCACCCTTCCTGGCTTGTGGAGTTTTATCTTGGAGATTCGTGAGACCTGTTTGTGAACTTTGGTGGCTACAATCCTGGTTTGTGCCTTGGACTCTTGAAACCTTGGGGGTGTGTGCCAGCAAGAAGCTTTTGGAATTGACTGGACATCAGGACCCTGTTGTAAAGTATTGTAACCTGTCTGCTGTGAAGACAGGTTTTCCTTTGTGCTTATTTTTTCCTGCTATAAATTACTTTTGGATTTTACCAGAGTGTCTGGCTGTTTTTCAGTGGGTGTGGAGGTCTGGGAAAACCCAGACAGAACAGTTTGAAACTTTATTCTGAAAGCCTTTTCTAATAAAATTGTAAATCTGCTTGGGCTAGCCGCAATATATTGCCTTTTAAAAAATATTATTAAATATGGTTTCAAAGAAAAGGACATTTCCATAATCTGATGGATGTTTAAATGTAAATGGAACTGTGACTCAAGATGGAAGACAGGGAAAGTGGAAAGGCATGGACTTTTCTTACCTGATTAAAGTAGCAAGTGAAGAGTATTATTTCTATCTGTTTTTCCTTTTCTTGATAAACAGGCTCACTCTTTTTTTCTTTCCGTCAAGGTGGAGAGCCTTAGGGAACTGTGGAGTGTCAAGTTATTTTCTAGCCATATTGATCTCTTTTGGCTTGTATATGAAAACACAAAGAATATTGTGCTGGTGTTGCCTGGCAAGACAACAGAAAATCAACAGTATTAATATGAATGTTTATCGCACCAACCTCTGGTTTAATACAGTACTACCTCATCTTACGAACTTAATTGGTTCCGGGAGGAGGTTCGTAAGGTGAAAAGTTTGTAAGATGAAACAATGTTTCTCATGGGAATCAATGGAAAAGCCAATAATGCGTTCAAGCCCATTATGAAAATCCAAAACATTAAGGCTTTTTTAAAAAAAAGCGGGGGGGGGGCAGACTAAGCTGAGGCCATTATGAAAATCCAAAACATTAAGGCTTTTTTTAAAAAAAAAGCGGGGGGGGGCAGACTAAGCTGAGGCCATTATGAAAATCCAAAACATTAAGGCTTTTTTTAAAAAAAAAGCAGGGGGGGGCAGACTAAGCTGAGGCGAATAGAGTGGGGGGAGGGACAGTGAGAGGTAGCAAGAGGTGGCAGTTCCAATGAAGCAAGGCGAAAAGAGCCTCTCTTGAGCTCCATGGGTCTTTCCCTCCTGTTTTTGCCCACCCCATTCTGCTCATTTTCCCCACACCTTTCTCCTCTTGAGCTCCATGAGTCCCTCCCATTTTTGCCCACCCTGTCCTGCTCATTTTCCCCACACCTTTCTCCTCTTGGTTTGTAAGGTGAAAAAAGTTAGGAATAAGAGGCAAAAAAATCTTAAACACTGGGTTCGTATCATGAAAAGTTCACATGAAGAGGGGTTCGTAAGATGAGGTATCACTGTATGTCTTTGTTTTGAAATTATATTTTGAGTGGAACTGCAACCAGTGCCATTCCTCCAAAGGTTGCCTGATCTAAACTACAAAAATCCAAATGACAACTGAATGACATCAAAAATACAACTTTATATCTCTATAAAGCTATACCTCCACAATTTTGCACCCTAGACCCAATAAACTTGTTCCAGAGCAAGCAAAAAAAGTGCTGGTATTAAGCCACTTTTCATACCAAAAAGTAATTTGTCCAATATTTGAAATCAATTTTAAAAATATACTTCTTCTCATTATAGCGTAAAGGTTGATATACTGCTTTTCCAGGTACATTAAGTTCTCTGAAGAACTTAATGATATCTGAAGAACTTCAATGGATCAAATTTAAAATCCCATTCAGGCTACTAGGTTCTTCTAAATATAACTGTGGTATAACAACCCTTGAATAGAAAAGGGGGCTATGAAGTTTATTCTACTGTTGTTGTTATTATAATTATAATTATAATTATTATTATTATTATTATTATTATTATTATTATTATTATTATTATTTGCCAATTTGCCTACTGAGAGCAGGTGAGTATTGCCTTCTGTTGTATTCATTGATGGCTTCCACAGCGTCATGTTCTCCATCTGATTGGGGATTTTAATTCTCAGAATTCCCTGATAACATGGGGCATTCCAGACCTGTAGTCCTCATACAAGTTGGGGAAAATAGAACTCTGCATAATAAAGGTTGCTAGAATATTATTATATCAATAGCTCATCTTTCCTGCAACAGCGCAAAGCTGTTTTATTCTCAGAACAATACACCACAACAGCCCCCTAAAGGAGATTGTATTCATTAAATGTAATGAAAAATTTTAGTAGTAGTAACTTTCCCCCCAAGATTTTAACAGCCTCATTATTTATGCATCATGGTTTTAAAAGTCCTTTTGTTTCTTTTAAAGAAATATTACTTGTTTGGTTAAAATGTCCTCATGAGGGTTTTATAACCTAAAAAATAAACACATCAGTAGTTCCCCTTTCAATAATGAGGACCTAATAGTAACCCCTTTGTGATAAGATATTTATTGCTTTGAAAGGTGCCGAAGACACCTTTAACATACGGAAAACTGTCACCTTTCATTTGTTTGTTTGTTTATTTATTTTTATTGACCGCCCATTTAAGAGAACTCCAGCTGGCTGGGACGAAATCCACTAGATGCAGGATTCCTGATCCGTTCCAGTTTCCTTCTCTTAGTAATACAGTAGCCCCTCACCTATCGCTGGTGTTACGTTCCAGACCTGGCCGCGATAGGTGAAATCCGCGATGGGGAATTTATCGACTGATAGTACTTATTTAAGTATTTATATTGTAATTGTTTGGTAAGTTTTCATTGTTTTAAGTGTTTATAAACCCTTCCCACACAGTATTTATTTTAGATACAGTATTTAAATACAGTATTTACAATTTTAGATATATATATATATTTAAAAACCTGCCGATCGAGTTCGGCGGGCTGTTTAAATCTGCCGATCGACTTCCTCAGAAACCCGCGATGAAGTGAAGCTGCAGTAGGTGAAGCGCGGTATAGCGAGGGACTACTGTAATGGATTAAGAAGATTCATGAGAACAAGAAAATTCAGGACTCTATAATTTCAAGCAACAAAATTATTAGGTTTGCATCTTATTAAAATATTTCATAATTTTACCCTCTGCTGGAGACCATCCAGAACAATAGACAATGATGGTCAAAGAGCTTAGCCTACTCTAGGGCAGTTTTCTAAATTATAAATCTCTGCCATTCTTCAATGAACAAAAATATGAATATGAAGTAATGGAAAACAAGTTCTGTATCCCTGGAGAATTGCTGTCTGTGAGGTTTTAACAGCACTAGATCTTTAGCTATTCAAAATGATTGAAGACTTTCAATTTTGCCTTCTGGGTCTATTCACATTTTAGGGTTGGGCTGTTCATCCAAGTAATATAATATTGACTGCTGTATACCGAGAAACTGGTTCAAATACAAATGAACTAAGAAAACAGGAGGGAAACAAATGGGGATTCCCCAGTTGCAGACAAGAATACAAAGAATTGTTTTCAAGAAGGAAGTAAACCTGAAAAACAAACCATGAATACGCTTAATGACTGCCACCTTAGTATTTAAAAAAATATACAGTATAATCTAAACTAGGACAGGGCTCTTTTGTTACTTTTTTGATTTAAAAGAAGATTACTAATGCTTTTTGAAGAAATACAATGCCGGCTTGGGATTTCTTTCTTTATGTGACACTGTATTATGCATTCACCTCTTTATCTATTTTTTCCTGTTTTCCTTTAATTTTCTTAATGGCAGTGTAGTCAAGTATGAACTTAGACATGGATTTCTACACTATTTTTTAGGAATAAAATTACATTGTCATATTTATAGACAGCACAGCATCTAATAAATAAACATTATGTAGGAAATAAGAGTTGTGGATATCAGAACTCTACTTGATGTCTCATCCGGTCAAAGAAGGATCCATGATGCTCCAGTTTTATCATTGGGGCTTTGCCAAGTAGCCCATTCATTCTGTTTGAGAACCAGAAGTCAACCTATTCTCCAAAGCACCTGAGGGTAGAACAAGAAGCAATGGGTGGAAACAAATCAAGGAGAGAAGCAAATTAGAACTAAGGAGAAATTTCTTGACAGTTAGAACAATTAACCAGTGGAACAACTTGCCTCCAGAAGTTGTGAATGTTTCAATACTGGAAGTTTTTAAGATGTTGGATAACCCTTTATCTGAATTGGTGCAGGTTTTCCCGACCTAAGTTAGGGTGTTGGACTAGAAGATCTCCAAGGTCCCTTCCAATTTTATTATTATATTATATTATATTATATTATATTATATTATATTATATTATATTATATTATATTATATTATATTATATTACATTACATTACATTACATTACATTACATTACATTACATTACATTACATTACATTATATTATATTATATTATATTATATTAATTATAAATGCTAAATATATAACACTGAAAAAGAAAGTAAATCAGGATCAATATGCCTTGTTGACATCTGTTACATAAGAGTAATAATGTTAGATAAAACTTATCCCACTTTTATTAACTAACCCTCCCTTCCACAATCTTCACAGAAATGTGACATGATCCACTTATTGTAGTTCTTTTCTTAAATATGAATGTCGAAAAGGAGAATCTAAATACAAAGCTGGGCTTGAGTTGCAAAGTAGATGTTTGTGTACTGCATTATCAGATCGTGGATGTTCTGTTATTGCTCAATATGTAAACTCCACACACACATACACACAAACAGTGAAGTCGTTAGTGTTCTCTGGATTTGGTTGTTTGATTGAAGATGATTCACCACCTGACTAGGTAACAACCTCATAAGTATGGCCTTTGCTCCCTGTTTATATGTAGTAGTTTGCCCTGCCACTATTGGCAAGGGTGCGATTTTCTACTTGTTAGTTCCATGATTAAGATATTGTTTTCTGCTTGATTAGTGTTTATCCCTGCTTATCTGAGTATTAGTGATGAGGAGATATTTTGGTCTGTTTCTTGCCTTCTTAACATTTTAATTGCCACTCTTGAATGGTGTGTAAAAATAGTTGATATGTGTCTTTTGATGGCTAATTGATCTGAATGCCCAGCTTCCAGGAATTCCCTAGCTGGTTTTGGATTTAGCTTGGTCTAGGAAACTTACGTTTTTCCTATCATGGCCAGTCCAGATTCAGCAGATAAAAGGATCACCAGCCTGAGGTGGAAGATCCCTGGGCCGAAAGAGCAGGATTGCCTAGAAAAAGCAGTCATCACTGGCCTTAGAAGGCAAAGAGGTGGAGCTAACACCTGTCCCCAAGTGCAAAGGTCCACTATGAGATGAGGAGGGTGGAACAAAGGCACTCAGTAAGAGTATTGGTCAGAAAGAATCCTGCCTAGTCAAAGGAACAAATTCCTCTCATATGTAAGGAAGCTGTGTTCCTCACAAATATGTTTGTGACCACTTTCCATACCTCACCATCATGGTCTTCAATTCATTAGTTGTCTTCTTGTTTGTTTGAACATTTTCCCATTAGAGTTATGTCTGAAATTTTTTTAGTAAAGGTATAAAACTTATCTCTGTGTTTGTGATTTCTGTGGGTTGGGACAAAACGATGCTTATAGGTATTTTACATTTTATTTGATTTTTCTCCCATTTAGTAACATAATGGACTGATTTTCATTGTCCAGACATAATGGATTTGGGTATTACATAAATATGGGAAAGATACTGTACAATTTATATACCATCTCGACTGAACAATATTATGTGTCTAGGTATACATGAAGTCAAATGGTCACCAGTGGTGTTATATGTGAGGAATAGAGATATTAAGCCCACTTAATGATCAGATATATTGGTTAATCACTGTATTAATATAAATGTTCCTTCTTTTATTAAAAACTCAATCATTCGTAGTACAGTGATACATCGTCTTATGAATGCCCCTTCAGATGAACTTTTTGTGATACAAACCTGGGGTTTACAATTTGTTTGCCTTGTCTTAAGAACCATTTTTGCTTTATGAACCCGAGCCCGGGTGCGTGGGCTCTCTTAGTGCGTGTGTGCTCTCGTACTGCGTGTGCTCTCTCTGACTGCCACAGGGATTTCCCTGCCTTGTGACTGTCACCGCTGGGATTTCCCATTTGATTACAACCCCTGCCGGGATTCCACGCTCAGAGAAAGCGTTCTTGCAGCCACTTTGCTGGGAGCACTTTCTTCAAGCGCTTTCAGTACGCCCGCCCCACCCCTCTCGTAGCCCCTTCACTGGGAGCACTTTTGTCCCAGGTTTTTAAATATGTTTATTAATTGTTAAATATGTTTATTAATTGTTAACTAGGTTTTTAAATACGTTCTCCAAACAATGCACCCACATACCATTACTTAGCGCTAAGGCTCCTTAAAAGGCAGAAACCAAGAAAACATCTTTCAGTTTTGACTTGGTTCTTAACCTTCTTGGATTCAGTGAAATATTGGAAGTTATGTAAATTATATTCATATTGTTATATATGAATTAAATTAAATTATTAAATTATATTCATATTAACAGCACTGAGGTGAAAAGAAAGGGTACCGATAATTTTGGCAAAGGTTCAGAGAAAGGACCCAAATATCCACTGTGGAGTTCCATGAAGACAAATGTAGTAGTTCTGAAACTTGCAAAAATGTTTGAACGTAGCAAAACAAACCCACATACTTTGTATTAGTTCACAGAACCTCAAAAGCCCAGAGAAGTAAAGTATTGCCTAAAAAAAGAGCAATAAATATCAAACTTTTCAGCCAGATTCAAGCAATTATATAACCCCAAGTCCCATTACTGAGTGATAAATATAACTAAGAAATGACCTTGCTAAGTATATTATACTCAAACATGTCAAAATTTCCTATTGTCTGAAAGAAAGATATGATGGGAGGAGAGATTTTGGCAAAAGTTATTATATTAGACAATTTTTATCTTCTGTTACCTCATGCTGTTCCATAACACACATATGTTGATGGACTAGTTTTGAATAGCATTCTCTTAGCATTTAGACTTTTAAAGTATGTCATTGTTGCTCCAAACTAATGGACAGAGTGCTGTTGTCCAATTTCATATTATTTGCTCAACCTGGAACACCTTAATCTTTCTTTTAGCATCCTTACTGCTAAAAGGATTAGCATTTTTATTCATCAGGTTTCTTCCCCTTTCCCCTTAGAGCACAACTAACATGGCCATTTCCCACAACAGTGGTTACGCAGAACAAAAAAGAAATATACAGAGAAACTGCAGAAGGAAAAGCTCTATAAAACACAGCATGTTTGCCTGAAATGTCCTCTTACAAAGATCAAGAAAAGATACAATTTATAAATATCCATGCATTCCTCTATCCCACTCTCGGGATGGGCAGAAAAGCACTGTATAATTTTATACCTATGTCATGAATTAATTGTAACAAAAGAGGAAACCCTGCTGTTCTGTTTCGGGTCTATTTGACCCGAAGCCAAGTTTGAGTCCCTGTAAAAAAATTTCCCTGCATATCTGAAACTTGAAATTTCATGACTGTTCATCATTTCAGGGGTTCTCTCTATGAGAATTTTTTTTGGGGGGTGGGGGGCTTAGTTTTTGCTGGGCAAAAAAAGTTACAAATCTTCTGTTCCCGGGTCACCCTGACCCGGACCGAAAACTCTTCATTTGCAGTGCTTATGTTTGGTCTTTTTGAAAGCTTTTTTCACTTGGAAAGTAGTCTGAACATATCTGCACACAATGATATGAAAATTGAAATGAAAAAAGTAAATCTTATTGGTTTATTTTGCTGATATAATGCACGCCCCCCCCATTTTTGTGAAAGTTTTTTCAATTTATGGATAGTTTTGCTTGCAAAATGCATTCTATTTTACTGAAGTTGGTGTGGGATAGCTTGAACATTTCTGAATGTAAGAAAAATATAAAGGAACTGAAAAAAGTGATTCTTACTGGTTTTTTAACATCAGAAATAAGGCCTCCCCCCCCCTCAGCTGCTTGCAACCATTTTCACTTTTTATTTTTTTATGCTCCAAATCCGAAATATTCTTTAAAATCTTAGGCATTCATTTACTCAATTTAACAATGCTGATCATCAAAAAAATATTTGTGGGGGTGGGGAAAAAATTTTTTTCTGGGCAAAAAAAAAGTCACGTTTAGTTTGTTCGGGTCATATAGACCCGGACCAAAATGATTTTTTTTAGGTACTTGTTTTTGGTCTTTTTGAAAACTTTTTCAACTGGAAAACTAGTTTGAACATTTATGAACATAATGATATGAAAATTGAACTTGAAAAATTGAGACTTATATTTTTATTTTGATCAAAAAGCCCCTCCCCCCATCCTTTCTGAATTTCGTGTCAATTTCTATTTTTTAAGGCTACAAATCCCCAAGGAATTTTCCCCCAAAAGGTTTGATATACTAAATTGAACATTTATGAATATAAGAAAAATATAAATGAACTGGAAAAAATGGTTCTTATTGGTTTATTTTTGCCACAAAAGGGCCACCACCCCCCTCGGCCTTGCTGTGTGCCATTATTGTCACTTTTTATACATATTTGGCTAGAAATATTTGGAATATCCTTTTGAAAATCAACCACATTGTAGCCAGAGAACTAAGTTTATGAAACAAATCCATTTTACTAAAAAAAAGTATGTAAGTTTGAAATTAACAGCATAATTTTTATATAAATTGAAATAATTGAACATGGGGGGAGGCATACATTTATGTGCAAAATAAACCAATATGCATCAATTTTTCCAGTTCAATTTTCATATCATTATGTTCAGAAATGTTCAAGCTACCAATCCCACACCAACTTTAGTAAAATAGAATGTATTTTGCTAGCAAAACTATCCATAAAGTGAAGACTATTTAAAAAAACCGGGGGTGCGTGCATTTCATCAACAAAATAAACCAATATGCATCAATTTTTCCAGTTCAATTTTCATATCATTATGTTCAGAAATGTTCAAGCTTCCAATCCCACACCAACTTTAGTAAAATAGAATGTATTTTGCAGGCATAATTATCAATAAACCTAAAAAAATTTCACAAAAATGGGGGGGGAGGCATATTTATGTGCAAAATAAACCAATAAGGATTAATTTCTTCAGTTCAATTTTCATATCATTGTGTGCAGAAATGTTCAGACTACTTTCCAAGTGAAAAAAGTATTCAAATTGACCAAACATAAGCACTGCAAATGAAGAGATTTCGGTCCGGGTCAGGGTGACCCGGGAACAGAAGATTTGTAACTTTTTTTAAACAGAACAGCAGGGTTTTAAGCAAATTTGTATTACTGGGAGATTTATTTACCAGAGCTGCAGTATTTCTTCTATCCCTAGCTTTATTTATACTCTTTATGGATTCCCCATAGTGGGCTACCCTGGGTTTTTTGAGGGCCTTTTCACCTTCAAATGTCATATATCAAAACACAAGTACCACAGAGGAAATTTTAATGAACCAGCCAAAACAGTGATGGCTGAGATATTGGCTAACATTAAAAACCAGCAGGCTATAGCTTGTTGAGGTTTATTGTGTTATCAGGCGAAGCACAAATGGATTAGCATATTTTCCATGTTTAGCAAGAAGGGACAATATTCAGAACTGACTGCATGAAAAAGACATTGATCTGAAGAAAGTGATAATCATTCAATCTTTTCTTTCAGTAGAGGAAAAAAATACATTGGAAATGAAATATTCTTAAAAAGTATTAAAAGGAAAATTGAAGTGCAAAAAAGAATTAGGCACTTACTACCACATGTGGTGGATATGTCACGGGGCCAGGACATATTGTACAAAAATTCAATGTTGATTAAGAGAAAATATATCATTTAATGTAGAACTAAAACCTGAAATATTTCTATTGGGCATAATTGATGTCAAAATCCACTAAGACATGTGATACTTGATAATCCATATCTCAACTGCACAGAATCTTAGCTAGAGATTCTTCTTAATCACTGCGAACCTCCGGCAGCCCACCCCTGGATCTAGCCTAAATTTTATTTTTACCACCCATTATATCCAGGCGGCGGTTGTTGATCTCGTTACCAGTGCACTGTGTGCGCAACTTTGCATCTCTGGTGTGCACATATGTGTGCCTGAATGAGATTTTGCTTCCTGCGCATGCACTGGAGCAAAATCTTGCTCGGACGCATGTGAGCAAACACTGGTGTGGCATCCTGATCTTTCCCTATAGCAACACGCTACTGATTATATTTAAAAGTCAACCTTTTATCTATAATATTCAAATTTGTATGCCACCCCGAGTCTACAGAGAGGGGCGGCATACAAATCTAATAAATAATAATAATAAAAATAATAAAAAATGCCTAGATAAAAAAGAGAATGCAACAATTTCTCTCATGATATATTCAGTTCTGATTTAACCACTCTATCTTACCTAGTGTAATTATGATGTTTTATAAAAAGTAAAGTTATCTCCTTTCCAGTAGTTTCTGACTCTAGGGGCAGCTCTCATACTGTTTTTTAGCCAACGGAGCCAGTGTTGACTGAAGGCATTACCGCGATCATATAACCAGCATGACTATATGTCAAGGCCAGTAAAAGGGCTATCAAAATTTTTACTACCACACTGTGGGTGTGGCTTATGCATTTTCTTTCAACATATTTCAGTGAAAATCGGGGGCTCTGGGGTGGAGCTTCATTTTCGCTATCCCACTGCGTTCCCCCACATCCAGGCAGCAGTCCACCCCTGGTCAAGGTGCATGGAATGCTGTTACCTTCCCATCAAAGTGGTACCTATTTGTTTATTCGAATTTGCATGTTTCAAACTGCTAGGTGGGCAGAGGTTGGGGCAAGAATAGGAGCTCACCGCATTGAACAGTGCTCGGGTCTTGAACAGGGGCTGTCAGCTTATTTATAACTGTTTATTAGATTTGTTCTTAATCACTGCCTTATGCAACATGCACTTTATATTCATGTAACTCGTCCATCAAGAAAAATGAATTCTGCAAACTGCATGAATAATGCAGGCAGATCAGTGGTGGATTGCTACCAGTTTGCCCTGGTTCAGGCAAACCAATGGTGGCAGCGGAGGGCTCTGCCCAGCCATCTGGATGTCATCACAGGTGATCTGTGCATGCGCAAAAGTGCCACACACAAGCAAAGTGAGTGCAGAAACACATTCACAGTTCCAAACTGGTAGCGGAGGTAAGTGAGACCCCCTACTGGGGTAGATCCCAATTTTAAAAATAAACTGCTCCAAAAAATAAAAGGAACACTCAAATGACACATGCTAGATCTGAATGAATGAAATATTATCATTGAATGGTGTTATGTTCCGGGTTTCTGGTGGGAAAATAAAAGACATTAATTGGTTGGCTGTATGTATGTATGTGTATGTATGTATATATATATATATGTGTGTGTGTGTGTGTGTGTGTGTGTGTGTGTGTGTAATCACCCTGGTGTATTGAAGGAACATCATAGCTCCTTATTTGCCTCTCGGCCCAACCCAGGTTCAAGTCCCAGTGGGTATGGCTAGCTGATGAGGCCAAAATAAGGCCGAAATAGATCTATCCTAGTCTCCCTTAATTTTCAAATTCAGCAAAAAAACATGTGACATATACATATACATATACATATACATACATACATACATGCATGCATACATACATACATACATACATACATACATATATATATATATATCAAGAATAGTCCTAAAAATGCGAGTTCCAGGTACGTGTGTGAATGATGAGGCAGCAGCCATCTCGATCACCGGAACATAGAAACTTTAATAAAACCACTTAGCTTTCGTTAGCGTGCTGCTTGTCTCCCATGGCATTTTAATACTCTGACGAAGTTAGCAGCACGCTAACGAAAGCTAAGTGGTTTTATTAAAGTTTCTATGTTCCGGTGATCGAGATGGCTGCTGCCTCATCATTCACACACACATATATATATATATATATGTCACATGTTTTTTTGTTTTTTGCTGAATTTGAAAATTAAGGGAGACTAGGATAGATCTATTTCGGCCTTATTTTGGCCTCATCAGCTAGTCATAACCACTGGGACATGTGTGTGTGTGTGTGTGTGTATATATATATATATATACACACACAACCAATTAACGTGTTTTATTTTCCCGCCAGAAACATATATATATATGTCACATGTTCCCACCATATATATATATATATATATATATATATATATATATATATATATATATATATGTCACATGGTTTTTTTTGCTGAATTTGAAATTTAAGGGAGACTAGGATAGATCTATTTCGGCCTTATTTTGTCCTCATCAGCTAGCCATACCCACTAGAACATAGCTGCCAGGCGTGGCCTGTTCTGTTGTTGGTGATGTAGTGATAGTTGCCTGTTTTAGTGGAGCTCAATAAATCATTGCTTGGAATGTTTGGCCTATGTCGTCCTTCTTCCTTAACAAATACTTTGTTCTGTACAAAGTTGGAGGTGCACAACATCATGTGAAATTGATTGTCAATCAGTGTTGCTTCCTAAAATTTCACAGAAGTTTGATTTACTTGGAGCTATATTTTGTTATTTAAGTGTTCCCTTTATTTATTTATTTTGACAGTGTATATTGTATATTTTTAAAAAGCTGCAAGTCTATCTTTGACTACTAAGCAAAATATATTTAGGCATCCTTCCAGTTTTATTTTGTTTCTGAGTGTTTAGTAGACATTGGTGCAATAATTTTAAACACAATGAAGGAAGATTTATTTATAATCAGGAAGTTTCTAAAAGCTTTGGAACCTCCTCCTGCTGCTGTTACTGCTGTAAAAGTATAAACTATGCACATTACCTTTAACCCATACTGATCATGCTTAGATTTCAGAGACTATAGTCAGAGTAGCCATAGTTCATTGGCAAAATACAAACATTGTGGCCTGAAACTCCCAGGTTCTTTTCCCAACATCTCCAGCTAAGAATGGAGAAAACCTCGAATCTTGTATTGGTTTCACTTTTCACTGTACACTGTAACAGAGGTGGGTTCCTGCCAGTTTGGACCAGCTCTATAGAATCGGTAGCAGGAATCCCCCCTCACTCACCAAACAATCAGCAATGGCCAGCTGGACATGCCCCCCAAATGGCTCTCTTGACATAGGCACCGCCATCTTGTTTTTAGCTTCTGCACATGCACAGGAGCTCAGTTTTTTAGTACTGTGCATGCACGTGTGTAAACATGCAGCACCACCAGGGGTGGGCTACTGCCCAGACGGGGTGGACGGACAGAGTGGGGTAGCTAAAATGGAGCTCCACCCCAGAGCACCCAATTTGCACTGAAAGATGTTGAAAGAAAATGCAGGGCGTCCTACATAACCTACGCCCACAGTGTGGTAGTAAAAATTTTGGTAGCCCTTCACTGAGTGCCACCATGTGATGCAAAATGCACAAACGCCCATGTGGTGTGTGAGAAAGTGAATCAGCAGTAAGTTAAGTTAGAAACCATCCCTGCAGTGTAAGGCAACTTTCTATGTGGGCCCACCTATGAACCAACCTAGGTTGAATCAAAAACTACATAACCCTTAAATTAAAAATCATTCTGGGCAACTTACAATGGTTCAGATGTCCATGGACAGGCATTCCGATAATGGTAGCTGGGACTGACGGGAATAAGAATCCAAATACTGTATGGAAACATAGAAACAGAAAACAGATCGCCTTTAACATGAGACAGTATCAAATGAATCATTCTTGGTATCAATATGATTTCTATTGGAGTCACAATGAACCCTCTATGAGACAACAGTGATTGCAGAGTTGTTTTTGGGTGTGTATGCACCATATTCAAAATTTCTGCCTGTAATGTATACCTTATAAGGACATAAATTATAAGAAAACTGGCATCATTCTCATATATCTCTTTGAGGGAGGGGTGGTGGTTCAGAACTGTAAAAAATAAATAAATGAAATAAAATTTCCAGGACCAGTTCCTACTCTTCTCTAGCAAAGGTGGGAGTTATATATTTTTAAAATGAAAGGAAAAAAAAAGTGGGCCAGTGTATGTTTATACAATAAAGTCAGGCTAAGCATTAGGAGTGAAATGAAAGACTCTTGAACTAATACCAGAAAACAGATCCTTCGGTTACACCAGTCTTTGAATTTAAGATTGGAATTACTGGTTTTTGGTAGGTATATCCATTATCCTGTTGTCGTCTTTGGCAAATATATGAAAAAGCTCAGCAAAAAAATTCCTGTAGCCTTGAAAAGAAAGTTTTGGCCAAATGCAGCAGCTATGCCTGATGATATGACTTTATCCAGGATTCACATCTTGAGAGCCACTTGCCTTCATACTTTATTTGTCACAGGATTTACTATGTAAGCTGCTCCTGTCCTCTGTTCATGCCAGCTTGACTCTAATCTGGGTTTAAAAAAATTGTGACCTGACTGAAAGGCTTTGGCAACAGCTTGCAAATTATACAGTCTAGACTTCAAGCTACCATCGTCCCAATGGATATTTTCCCTCCTTCCAGTTCTTGGAAAGTTCTGAACACAAACTTTCCTTCCTGTGGATGAAACTTTCTGGATATGTATTTGTATTTTTGTATGTGCATCTAGCTTGTATAACACACACACACACAGGCACAGTTCAGCGTTGCATAACCGAGCGAGCTCCTATACTTGTCCTAGCTTCTTCCAACTTAGTAGTTCAAAAGCACGTAAAAAATGCAAGTAGAAAAATACGGACCACTTTGATGGGAAGGTAACAGGACTCCGTGTGCCTTTGGCATTTTTTATTATTATTTATTTATTAGATTTATATGTCGCCCTGCTCCGAAGACTCGGGGCGGCTCACAAGATACAACACAAACAATACAACAAATCTAATCAATTGAAAAATTACAAACTAAAATCCCAATATATTAAAATCAGCCAATTCATTCACAAACACACATCTTATTTAGTAAACGGGGGGGGGGGGGGGGCTTGATCTAATTGCTCCATGCCTGGCTACATAAATGAGTCTTAAGACTATTGTGAAAGGTGAGGAGGATGGGGGCAGTGCGAATCTCTGGAGGGAGCTGATTCTAGAGGGTTGGGGCCGCCACAGAGAAGGCTCTTACCTTTGTCTGCCCGATGGAATCCGGAGAAGGCCATGAGAGACATTGTCTGCCCAATGGAATCCGGAGAAGGCCATGAGTGACTATGAGCAGAGACACTCTGTCCAGATAGTGCCGCAATTGGTGCGCCAGGCGAACCTGGGCAAATGGTCCCCTCACCACAGCTGAAAGATGTGTTCTAACATCAGCTGTGGGTCGAGGAGGACACCCAAGTTGCAGATCCTCTCTGAGGGGGTCAATAATTCCTCCCCCCAGGGTAATGGACAGACAGATGAGATTGTCCTTGGGAAGCAAAATCCACAGCCTCCCAAGGTTAAGTTTGAGTCTGTTGGCACCCATCCAGACCCTAGCAGCCATGCTTATTATTATTATTATTATTATTATTATTATTAATTAGATTTGTATGCCGCCCCTCTCCGTAGCTTAGTCATGCTGGCCACATGATCACGGAGACATTTTCAGAAAACACTGGCTATTTGTCTTAGAAATGGAGATGAGCACCACCACTAGAGCTGGAAATGGGTATATAAACATTTAATAAATTATTATTAACAACTCTTCTTAAGTGTTGTTTCAAAGTTTTGGGTTGAATAGCACACTTAGTTCATAGTTCTGCCAAGTTCAAGGAAATTCACATGAATATTTATCACCTGTATCAACCAAAAGTGAGCCAAGAGTCTTCTTGAAAGCTTCAATTTTGAATTTATATCTCTCTATCTCTATCTCTCTATCTCTCTATCTTTTTCTTTATATCTGTGTTGGTTGTTAAAATTTCCTGGCCTGTCACTTTGTTTCTATGTCATAATATTTGTCGGTTGTCACAATGCTGTAAAGAAATTCTGCACCTTCATTCTCATGGCATGACAATTGCTGGCAAATTTCAACTCTCAAAGCTTTCATCTCAATCACCTGCATGAGAGGAACAGTTTGCACAATCTTTCAATACTGAAGAATATCAATAATGTGAGCTACACATTCCTGTGAAATACCAAGTGTGACAGCAAATTCCCTTTGAGTTATCTGAAATTCACCAACCTTTCTCATGTGAAACTTGGTTGCTGTCCTAAATAATCTGTCTTAATCAATTCTTTCAAGTTCACCATCCTTAATTTTTGGGGGGAGGTTCAGCAGCACGTAGTAGTAGTAGTAGTAGTAGTAATAATAATAATAATAATAATAATAATAATAATAATAATAATAATAATAATAATAATTTATTGGATTTGTATGCCGCCCTTCTCCGCAGACTCGGGGCGGCTAACAACAATAATAAACACAACATGTACAATCCAATAATAAAAACACCTAAAAACCCCTATTATAAAACCAAACATACACACAAACATACCATGCATAATTTGTAATGGCCTAGGGGGAAGAGCTATCTCAACTCCCCCATGCCTGGCGGTATAAATGAGCCTTGAATAGTTTACAAAAGACAGGGAAGGTTGGGGCAGTTCTAATCTCCGGAGGAGTTGGTTCCAGAGGGCCGGGGCCGCCACAGAGAAGGCTCTTCCCCTGGGGCCTGCCAAATGACATTGTTTAGTCAATGGGACCCAGAGAAGGCCAACTCTGTGGGACCTTATTGGTCGCTGGGATTCGTGCGGTAGCAGGCGGTTCCGGAGGTATTCATATAAACTTAGTTATCACCACAAACAACGTACATTCAGCAATGAATTTCATGGCGCTGTTTCTGCAGTCAAAAGTTCAAAAGCACGCCAGTGATAGGGTTGCTCCTGGTTTGGCCTTATTCTGGGAATCAGTAGCGGCAACAGGAGGCTCTGCCCACCCACCACAAATGCTTCCGTGCATGTGCAGAAGCTTTGTGTGTGCATGTGAGCATGTGCATGAACCGGTAGCAATGGGTTATAGAACCCACTACTGATGGACACTGATAATTTCTATCCCTGCTCTCTCCACTGAAATAATAAAACGAATGAGCAAGTTGTTAAATGGAATAAAGGATGCCTCCTGGTTAGGGAAGGCCATTGGAGGCCCAAGGCTTCCACAACCCTGAAATATCTCATGCTTCACTTCCTTTCAGTGATCTCTCTTCCCTTTTTTAGAAATAGTTTCTTAATTTTCAGATCCTAGTTTAGGCACATTTGTTTTTCAAATAATTGTTCATGACATTCCACTTACACAATTCAACTATTTAAGAAGAAACAATGACAACTAGTTACATTATTATAATTTCAAACATAATCAGTAATTATTAGTTCCCTTTACATGACTGTTTAAATTAAAAGCTAGAATACGTTCACTGACATCGCTAAGCCTCCTTATATGTTTAATTTTAATTAAGGGATTGTAGACAGAAAATTGCTATGTATTCAAATTAGTATGAGAGAGTGGGAGATGGCAAATTAGTGGGAGATCGCAAGGAAATCAGAGATTGTTTTTATTTAAGTAATAATCAAATACGGGATTGCAGTTATGGAACAAAATTCAATAGCATTTTTGTTTGCAGCTTAAATTTGTGTCAATGAAAAATTTAAAAAATCACTACAAATATCAGTAGATATTTTTGTTTTTTAAAAATCTGATATTCTCCAAAACTGGAATATTTTTTCAAAGGCTAGAAATGAACAAGTAATTTTGCTATTCAAATGTTCTCTTGTAGCAGAGCACATGCAGGTGTAACAATTGCTTGAACATTATAAGAGGATTGACTGACAGTTCAAGTTTATATTAAGGTTGAAATCAGATCAAGTAATCTTTGGAGAGACTTGAACCTCAGAATGTTTGCTGTTTGCTGGGAGGCAAATTGCTGGAAGGCAGAGGCAGAATTTTTCCCCATTGTTTTCCTCCCCCAAAACTAAAGTAAAAACTATAAAACCTAAGCTTCAGTGTGTCTTATACTCCAAAAAATTATGTATTCCTCCACTTATATGTTGTAAGTCGCTCCAAGTCCTCAGAGAGGGGCAGCATAAAAGTCCAATAATTAAATAAATAAAACTACTAAAATGGAAAGAAGGTTTTAATAAAAATTGGGTGCTAACATTGTATATTTATAGACACTAAAAGGGCAGCTGCATAGAAATGTATAGGCTTGGAAAAGTCCATCTTTGGATCTTCTTCTATTGGATGTAAACATTAAGTCCTCCCCCTCCGCCTTCTCCTTCTTTAGCATCATTGTCCAATACTATTTCCAGTAATAGCTGAAAGTATAGTTTTAAAATATGTAACAATATGTAGTTTCTGTCTGAAATACAAGTGGAGGAATATAACTATTTTAACATTTATCAGACCACAATATCTAGTAAATTTAGATTCCTGACCTGGTATCTCTGATTGCCCCCATCATAGCTCCCTAAAAGTAGAGACATTAAAGAAGAGAATGAAATTGAATTTCATTTATTTATACATTGGCAGAAAATTCTCAGCGGAGAATGAATTAAACTATTTCTTCTGTGAACTGGCAGATTGTCCACATTTCAGCCTCCATTCTACCATTGATGTTATTATTTTTCTTTTTGTTTTTCATTATAACAGCATTTATATTTTAATGCCTGTGTTTTCAAATAAATGTTTTAATTTTTAAAGCAATCAATCAAACATGGAGATCACTAGTAGTTTAATTTCCCATTTTCCTTGAAGATCATTGTATAAAATTTATCAAATAGAGTTGACAGAAGGAAAAATAGCATAAATCTGAATGGCAAAATTATTTATATGCAAATTTATAAAAGTACAATTTAGCTTGCAATCCTATGACCAACCAAAGGATTCCTCTGAGATGGGAATTGGGCTCTAACTTTGGTGAGGAAAATTTTATATTGAATTTGTTTCCTGCAGCCTAGCCAGAAGTTCAAGAAATTTCTGGGATGGATCCAAATGTTGAATATGAAAGCTGAGAAAATCAGGGATGTGGGGAGAAGAGAGGGGGGGGAAAGGGGGAGGAGAGGGAAGAGAAGGCGATGGAAAGAAATAGGTAAAAAGTTTCTCACCTCCTCTCTTATAGCCTGTTGGCCCACAGAGTTGGCCTTCTCCGGGTCCCGTCAACTAAACAATGTCGTTTGGCGGGACCCAGGGGAAGAGCCTTCTCTGTGGCGGCCCCGACCCTTTGGAATCAACTCCCCCCAGATATCAGAGTTGCCCCCACCCTCCTAGCCTTTCGCAAGCTCCTTAAAACCCACCTCTGTCGTCAGGCATGGGGGAATTGACATGTTCCTTCCCCCTAGGCTTATAAAATTTGTGTATGGTATGCTAGTGTGTATGATTGGTTTTTAACTTGTGGTGTTCTTAAAATTAATTTAATATTGGATTTGTCTTGTATTGCTGTTGCTGTGAGCCGCCCCGAGTCTGCGGAGAGGGGCGGCATACAAATCTGATTAAACTAAACTAAACTAAACTAAACTAAACTGTTGGTGAGGCCAAGGAGACAGTGGAAATGTGAAATTGGCATGCTCAAGAAGTAAGATTGGCCAATTAATAGGAAAAACCCCAAATCAAGTTAAATGCTTAACTGAATAAATAAAGCACTAATCCATATGTATTACATTTCAGTGACAAACAGTGATTTGTTACTAGAGTACCTTCTGGAGCTAAAATGAATTGGCATGAATAATAAAGATTTTTATGAGCATGAACTAAGCACTTTCAAGCTCATTAAACTCCGCAGGAAGTAGTTAAGGACCCCTCTAACCTTTCTGTGTGCACTTTCTATGTTAACAGCTTTCAGAGAAGCAACAATGCAGGACCTTTGCAGCAAGCCAAAAAGCATTCAGATAACACCGCTTTCAAATGCAGGGTTACTAGGTTAATTGTTTGGCTGGCATGTTCTCTAATGTATTTTCAGATTTGCTGTAGGCATTTTCTTTTTGCAATGAAATAAGAGGTTCAAGTTCTGCCTGCCCCAAAAGAAAGTTCCATCAAAGCTTTTTAGTTAGCCAGTGAAGAAGAATGCTAGTTTTTCATGGCTAAGAGCTGCTCAAGGTTGCTAGGCTCTGTTTAAAAGGCCAAGCAGCTCTATACAAATTTCAGTAATGATAAATCAATGGGATTAATGAAGATTGGTGGAAAAAAGAGGTTTTTCTATTCCCACCAACCATTCTGAAAGTCTCTTGATTTTCCTCTGAGAAACCAAGGATCTGTTGGTAGCAGTTGTCTTCCCTTTATTCTTGGGGATCCTTCATAAATTAGCCAAGAAAGACGAGGAAAAACATGCAAGGGGTTACTGGATTACTGGATGTGTCTGTCTGTCTGTCTATCTATCTATCTATCTATCTATCTATCTATCTATCTATCTATCTATCTATCTATCTATCTATCTATCTATCTATCTATCTATCTATAAGAAAAAACCACTCATGCAGTAATCACGAAATCTCCAGAACCGTAAACTTTACAAACTTCAAATTTGGCACGAAAGTTCCTTTTGCCTTTTAGCTGCTCACTAAGAAAGTATTTTTCAAAATGATCATCGGAGTATGAATATTTCCTGTATTATTATTAACATGCTCTGATGCTGAGGCATTCTACTCCCCCTTCCCACCTGAAAATGAACCTGTTCCAAATGCAAAACACAAGCATAGGAGAGGAGTTTCACTTTCATTTTTACTTTCACAGCAGCAAGCAGCTTTACTACAGAACAGTTGAACTAAGCCACAGCCAGGCTCCTTCCTTCTTGCTCACCCAGCAAATACTCTTTGAGTTTCCAAACACCCCTCAACTCTAGCACACACTAACAGTACACTAGCCATATTAATACCAATGGATGCCTGTAAGCATAGGCAGATTTCCTCACCCACCCCGTTATTTTCCTCCTCGGTTCAGATGAATCTGTTCCTTCTACTTTAACACCAGTGAACAGGAAAAGAGCAAGAAGCACAGAAAAACATTTTGTAAAGATCTGTAGGCCATGCAATTAAGAAAGCACAAGTAAGGGAAGCTGCAAACAAGTATCGTCAAACTCGTCCCCAAGTCAATAGACAGTCTGTAAAAAAGTATTATTAACATACTCTGATATTAATTGGTTAGATGTTATACTCTCCTTCCCAACCTGAAAATAACTGCAGAGAACAGGATAGCATAGGAGAGGCTTCAATGGGGCAAGGCTGAGGGAGAGAAGGGAGTTAGGAGAGTAGAGGCTTCTGTGGGGCAAGCCTGAAGAGAGAAGGGGAGAGGAGAGGCTAAATTAACTACTTGTTAATTTTCAAACTCTAAGCATGTTGATTTATCAAACCTAAGCATAGTTGCGGGGCACGGGTATTCAGCTAATATCTGGATATAGAAATGAGTTTGCAACAAGTTATGGCATAATTGCTGGAATGCTGTGTAGAGAATATCTGGTACAGCATTTGCTCTAATCTTTAGGAACCTTGCTTTTAAAAAGAGAGTGTGAGAGAGAAAGGCAGATGCTATGTTTATGCCAAAAATAATATTTTTAAAGGAGACTTTTGGCATGGTGTTTGACAAGATGAATTCTCATGGAAATAGCAATCTAAAATGCAGGCAAAATACCAATAACATTTTTTAGAAGTTGTTTATTGCTTTGGACATCAATAGATAATTCTGTTTGTTGTTTAATGTATAATTTCCAGAAAGAAAAAAACATGTTAATGTTTTAACTAGAGAACTTTGCTAAGAGAAAATCTGGACAATATATCCATGTAGCTTATTCTTCATTTGAGTTTACTCTTGTATATACTATCGAGATAAATTGATCTAGGACCAGGTATTAGCAATGAGAAATTAAACAAACGTGGGATTCAAAAAGTTGGAAAAACTCTATTGCTTTATCTGGAAATGGCTTTCCTTTGTCAGAAGATGAATACTTTAGCACAGGGTTGTCAAACTTGCAATGACACATTGTCGTCACATGATAGTATTGCAATGATTCCCCCTTTACTAAAATGGGGGTGGGAGAAGCCAGCGTGAGACTCATCTGGCTTGCAAGCTGCAAGTTTGACACCCCTGCTTTAGCAGATGCTCTGAGGACTGAGGAATAACGCAGTTTACAATGATAGGAATTAAATTTCTGGAAAACAATAGCAGGGCAGGGGAAAGATACTGTAAAATCTCATTCCATCCCCACTCCAGGGGAAGGTTCCTGCAAAATCCCCATTTCCTTCTGATCAGCTGGGACTCGGGAGGCAGAGAATAGATGGGGGTGAGGCCAGTAAACTCACCTACTGCCAGGTTTCCTCAGAAAAATTTGAACCTCTCAAAGTACAGTGATACTTCGTCTTACAAATGCCTCATCATACAAACTTTTCAAGATACAAACCCAGGGTTTAAGATTTTTTTCCCTCTTCTTACAAACTATTTTCACCTTACAAACCCACCGCCGCTGCTGGGATGTCCTGCCTCCGGACTTCCGTTGCCAGCGAAGCACCCATTTTTGCACTGCTGGGATTCCCCTGAGGTTCCCCTCCATGGGAAACCCCACTTCCGGATTTCCGTGTTTTTGTGATGCTGCAGGGGAATCCCAGCAGGGGAATCCCAGCAGCACAAAAATGGGTGCTTCTCTGGCAATGGAAGTCTGGAGGTGGGGTTTCCCAGTGAGGGGAGCCTCAGTGAAATCACAGCAGTGCAAAAACGGGCACTTCGGCTGGCAAAAGGGGTGAATTTTGGGCTTGCACACATTAATCGCTTTTCCATTGATTCCTATGGGAAACATTGTTTCATCTTACAAACCTTTCACCCTAAGAACCTCGTCCCAGAACCAATTACGTTTGTAAGACAAGGTGTCACTGTATCTTCCTTTTCACTGGTTACAATCTTCAGAGCTTATGAGACCAATCCAGGAGTGAATCCCAGCAACCAATTAGGTCCCACAGAGTGGGCCTTCTCCGCATCCCATCAACTAAACAATGTCGGTTGGCGGGCCCCAGGGGAAGAGCCTTCTCTGTGGCGGCCCCGACTCTCTGGAACCAGCTCCCCCCAGAGATTAGAACTGCCCCTACCCTCCTCACCTTTTGCAAACTCCTTAAAACCCACCTTTGTCGTCAGGCATGGGGGAACTGAGATATCTCCCCCGGGCCTATACAATTTATGTATGGTATGCTTGTGTGTATGTCTGTTTAATAATGGTTTTTTAAAATATTTTAAATTGTAAATTATTAGATTTGTTATAAACTGTTTTTATTGTGTTGTGAGCCGCCCCGAGTCTATGGAAAGGGGCAGCATACAAATCTAATAAATAAATAAATAAATAAATAAATAAATAAATAAATAAATAAATAAATAAATAAATAAATAAATAAATAAATAAATAAATAAATAAATAAATAAATAAATAAATAAATAAATAAATAAATAAATAAATAAATAAATAAATAAATAAATAAATAAATAAATAAATAAATAAATAATAAATAATAAATAAATAATAAATAAATAAATAATAAATAAATAAATAAATAATAAACAAACAAACAAACAAACAAACAAACAAACAAATAAGTGAAATTCAGCAGGTTCCAACAGGTGCTGGCGAACCGGTAGCAGAAATTTTGAGTTGTTCAGAGAGCTGGCAAATTCCACCTCTGGCTGCCTCCAGAGTGGGGAGGGAATGGGGATTTTGCAGTAACCTTTCCCTGCCATGCTCACCAAGCCATGCCTACAGAACCGATAGGGAAAAATTTTGAATTTCATCCCTGGATTATTCCCATTGGACATGAAGAGTAAGAAAGAAGTGGAGTAGCATCCTATTCCAAATGATGTAGACATTGTAAAAAAAAAATGGGAACGCTACTGCACTGAAGGTATGGGCAGCATATAAATTTAAGAAATAATAAAATAAAATAATGTGTTAAGATTTTATTCTATCTGGAATATCTTGGATGGGTTGTTCTAGTGAGGATAGCAACAGCACTTAGATTCATATACCACTTCACAGTGCTTTATAGCCCTCTCTAAGCGGTTTACAGAAACAGCCTTATTGCCCCCAACAATCTGGCTCCTCATTGCCTTGGACGGGAAATGAACACTCGGACACCAAGCTGGGTAAAATGGGTCACTTTATTAAATATTAACAGAAAGACCTGCAGGGGTCACTAAATGGGGCGGAGTTTCCTGAACAAAACATACTTGGGCAACTTAAATGGGCGTTACTCCAGGCCTGGTCAGGGTGAGGCGTGTCCCGCCTACTCCCGACCTGAAAGCCACGCCCAGCATGTGGGAGGGCTCGCCTTGCATGACCCGGAACCGGAAATGACGTAGGTGAGCCCCAAGGGCACCCCCTTCACACCTCTCTGTCCATGGAGGAAGCTTGAGTTGTGCAATGGGGGTGCCAATCATCTTACAAAAGATGCCCAAAGGAGAACACACAGTTGCTACTGATACCCTTTCCGCCCCGTTTCTGCCATATAGTGACCAAGAATATAAACATCCAATTGCTGAATCAGAACCTATTTACATACAGATGCACCCCGTAACCACAAATCCTTACCCTCATCCAGGATGGAGTAGGCGAAAAACAATCTGTAGCAAATGCCCTAAGACTGCAAAAATTCCTACTCGGCCCCAAACCAGGCGACCTATAAAAACATCCTGGATTGAGCGGAGGGTGGGTGGGTGTCCATTTTGCGGCGAGCTCGTCGGCAAGGGAAGCCGGGGCGGGGGGGGCAAGCAAGCCCTGATAAAGGGCACACGCCCCGCCCCTCGGCTTTCCCAGAATGCCCGAGCGGCCGCTGATTGCTCAGGGGCGTTCCCGCGCTATCGCGGGGAACGCCCCCCAGCTGATGGGGGAGCCGAGTTGGTTCCTGCCATCGGCAATTTTCGGCCAGGCGATATTTCGCCTGGCCTCTCATTTTTACCCATCTTGGAAGGATAGAAGGCTATGTCACCCTTGAGTCTGATTAGATTCGATCTGCCAAACTGCTGGCAGCTGGGGATCAGCAGAAGTAGCCTGCACTCTAACCACTGTGCCCTTCACCAGCTGAAGGATATCTTTACCAACTGACATGAGGGACAAGAAAACAACAATAAAACAGAGAGGCTCTAATGTCAAATCGTGTGTTCCACCAACATTCAGAAGGAATTGCCCAATATTAGAAAGATTGCTGAAAGAATATAGGAAGGATTGATCAGGAAGCAGTAAATATCCAAATGTAATCCAGCCCTTGAACTGATTTAACAATCTCCTCTATAACTGCAAACACTGGAGAACTGAGAAGCATAAGGTTAGGTTGTCTAGCAGACATCTGAGACCTACATATTTGAGAAACACATTGCATTGAACCAAGAGGAATTTATTGTATATTTAAAACTACTATATAATCTGGAATTATTTCTAAACTTGGAATTTAATTTGGAGTAAACTTTCAGTATGAAAACAAGTTGTTAAGGGGTTTGGGTTATGGGTTTTGGTTACAGATTTCTTCTGGCTGCCTTTGCTTCCTGCCCTGAAGAGGGAGAAGTTATCTCATGAAATCTACCCAAAGGACCATTGAAGCATGAGAAATCAGGAAGCTGTAGATTACTGGAAGGAGAATTTATTGCTGGCAGTTAAAGGCAAGTTACTTGCAGACAGGCACCTAAGGCAAGAAATCTCATAAATTTACACACATACACACACATACACACACACACACACACAAGTAATAACTTTTTTAATCATGTTGATGAATGGCTAAAAATAATCCTACTACTTAACTTTCAACGTAGTGCTAGAACACAATTCTTTATACTAGACGAACCAATATATCTGGGGAATATCGCCGGCTCGACTTACCGGCCCACAGCGCTTTTGCAGAAGGGCCAGGCAGACTCGGACCCTTCTATGGCGGCCGCCATTTTGTTTTCGGCCGAAATCTCACGAGACGAGATTTCGGCCGGGAAAGCCTTGCCCACGTGGCTGGGCATGACGTGGGGTCCGGGCGGGGCTTGCTGGCCCTATTTAAGGGCGGCAGGCCTCGAGGCAAGCCTTTTCGCCCGGACCCAGCACAGGAGCAGACACCCACCCGCCCTTCCCTATTTTGTAGTGTGCCTGGTGGGTCGCCTTCAGGGGCCGAATGGGAATTTTTTGCAGCCTTGCCCATTAGGCTAGGCTGTTTTTTCGCCCATTCCACACTGGGGAGATGGACGTGCGGTTAGGGGGTGCTTGCATTTAATAGGTTAATTGGCTTACCTCTGGTCATTTGGGTAGGCAGGTTAGGGGCGGAAATCTGGGTGGTGGTTCAGCAACTGCGCGTTCTCCCTTGGGCATCTTTGGGGATGATTGACAGGTTCTCTCCAAGCCCATGGTGGGTGCTACCTGCGCACTTGGGGGGAACCTGTCTTTGGGTCCCGCTATTGAAGTCCCAGGGTAGGGGTGAGCCGGCGGGACCCCCCTCATGCGAGTGCATGGCAGGGTCTCAGGTGAGGGAGAGGTCCCTCACCTGGACCAGCATCGACTACGCCCTTAGTTGCCCAGGAATCTTGACCTTTTACGTCATTTCCGCCCCGGAAGTGTTTGTTTGACCCTGCAGGTCCACTGTTTCCGGGCCATAGTTGAATATGTTGATTTATGCAAATTTATGCTAATTCATGCTAATTTAATTAATAAATTATGCAAATTTATTATAATAAAAATGACCCAAGTTTAAATCCAGCTCTGGTGTCCGTGTCGTTACTCCGTCTCTTCTGCAATATGTTATTCTCAATTACTACTATTATATTTCTTCCCTTTCTTTTTCCTCCTCCTCCTCCTCCTCCTCCTCCTCCTCCTCCTCCTCCTCCTCCTCCTCCTCCTCCCAAACACATTCACTAACTGATGTATAGATCAGGGTTGTCAAAGTCGCATTGTCACAGCTTCATCACATGACATAAAAAGACTCTGCCCCCCCCTGCTAAACCGGGCGTGGGCATGGCGAACATGGGATGCATCCAGCCGAAGGGCCATGAGTTTGACAACCATAGATATATATGATACATATCAGAATTTTTTTACTGCCAGTTCTGGGCAGTACTGAGCAGTAAAGTGACTTGGTGGGCAGGGCAGGGGAAAGATACTGTAAAATCTCATTCCATCCCCACTCCAGGGGAAGGTTCCTGCAAAATCCCCATTTCCTCCTGATCAGCTGGGACTTGGGAAGCAGAGAATAGATGGGGGTGAGGCCAGTAAGAGGTGTTATTCTCCGGTTCTCCAAAGTACTCAAAGTTTCCTCTGCCAGTTCTCCGAACTACTCAAAATTTCTGCTACCGGTTGTCCAGAACTGATCAGAACCTGTTGAAATCTTGTTTCTTGATGTCTGCTATAGATAATTTATTCCAGAAGTGACTCAGCAACCTTTGTTGTGGCACCACCCTCTACAGTAGATCTGGTCTGATAGTACATCAAAATGTGTATAAAAAGCCTCTTCCTCTTTCAGATGCTAACCTTCTGTAGGCTGTATGGAAGTATTGGGGGAACTAATTGGGTTATGGCCTGCCTGCAATTCCATTTGATTGTTCCTAAGTTACACAACACTTTCATGAGAGCAAACTTTAATATATTACAGAAACAGACTTTTATAGCCTCCCATGAGAATGATTTATTAGGTTCATGTTCCAAATGAAAAATCCTTTAAAAAAAAGAAAGTAATTTTTTTTGTTGTAATGCTTTTATTAATTGTAAAATATGATCAGCGGAAAATAGAAAAAGGCACTTCAGGATAGACAGTAAAACATACCAGTAAAAAGAAATGAGGTCAAGACCATTATTTATGATAATATGTTTTCTCTGTTTTTTCCTTTTTGGATTTCAGCTGTCTCTCTGTTGCCTATTCCATTTCCAGAAATCAATTTTGGAAGCCTAAAACAAGACAGCTACAAGAGAGAGAAGGAACTTCTGAAAATGAACCCCTCTTATTTCTTAATGGGACAGGCTAATTCAGATCTGGTCACAAGCTAATGAAACAGAATCCTTTATATTTGATTGATTGATTGATTCAGATATGTCAATGGCTGTCAGGAACTCTTTCTAAAACTTAGCGGTGAACTGAACTCCTTGGTTGGAGGTTACCCACTTAGGAGACTATGTAGCTGGTAGATTTGTTTGATGAAGATCTTGGCCAATTTCTTGACTGAGGGGAGCCCAGAACAAGGGATAAAATGAGTGTGTTTGGAAAACAGGTCTATCACAGTCCAGATTGCAGTGTTGCCATCACTTTTCTGGAATTTCTACTATAAAGTCCATAACTATTTCTTCCCATGACCAGATAGGCTCAGCTACCTGTTGAAGCAAATTGGGAGGCTTCCCCATTTTGTTTGGTTTGTAGCAGATGTGGAACAAATTTTCACATAGTCCTCCATTACAAGTTATGCATGGTATGTCTGTGTGTATGCTTGGTTTTATAATAAGGGTTTTTAGTTGTTTTCTTATTGGATTGTCACATGCTGTTTTTATCATTTTTGTTAGCTGCCCTGAGTCTACGGAGAGGGGCGGCATACAAATCCAATAAATTATTATTATTTAAATTATTAATTATATCTGAGGAAACTGCTATATAGTCAAATAGTTGAGTCTTTAGAAATCCAAAGTGGCCAGCCAATCGAGAATCATGACTGTGCTTGTGTACCAGAAATCTCATGCTTTTGGAGACGTAAATCTTCAAGCCTTTCCCAGCTATTCCATTCCAGATCATCAAAGTATCTTGATTGTTGGCTAGCCACGGATCAGTAGAAAACACTGCTTTTAAATCCTCAGTTAGTTTTCCATCGAGGGGGGTCAGGCTGTTTGCCTGGCCCCTGGTAGTGACTCGTGTCATATTCTGTGTGTCTGGGATGATGGCATGGATGACTTTCGCTGGCTGGTTGTCATATTGGGGTTTCCTTGACAGGGTGCCTGCAAACAGGGTCTTCCCCCCTGGGATATATTTCAGTTTGAAAACAAAATGCTTGAAGTATTTCACCCAATGGGCTTGTTTTGGGGAAAGCTTTCACGGGGTCTTTAAGGCCTCAAGGTCCTTATGGTCAGACCAGACCTCGAAGGGGATCTTGTCCCTGTTGTGTTCGGGCCTGGGCCAGCTGTTGCCCCCACATATGTGAGAGATGCGTCACAGAGTGATTGTGAAAGCCTGGCTGGCAGCCAGGAAAACGTGGCAGACAGCCCAGAGGATGAGGCACATGGTTCAGAGGAGTTGGCAGACAGCCCACAGGAACTGGCAGACAGCCCAGGGGATTTAGCAGGCAGCCCGTCGGATAGCCTCTCTTCTTTGGATTCAGATGCTGAACAAATAATCAATATGCGTAGCCGTAGAACAATGCAACATAGGGCTCAATTAAGGGATTATCAACAGTGATTATGGTGTCACCTGTGTTTGGGTGTGGTCCACAGAATGAGAGCTGGGTGTGGTTCCCATAATGAGGGCTACAGTTACAAAAGGGAACAGAAGCAGAGGCAAACTGTGATGTTTATCTGTGTGGTTTGTGTGGCTTTGTGGTTCCTGCTTTGAAGCCTCTTCTTTGTGCCTTTGGATATCAACTCAGCATTGTCAGGCAAGTGGGAGTTGAAAACTCTGGGACTAGCTGCTGCTCTCATGCCTCGAGAATTTAGAGAAGTCCTGGAATGTTTCTGCTAGGCAAATTTTGTATTTGTTTGCTTTTTCATCAACTTTGTATCTAGCTGAATTTTTGTCTCAAACTGTGTTTTACTCCTGAAAATAAGGATAGTTTTCTTTAGCTTTTTCTTTTCTTTGCTGATTAGCAATGCACATGTGTGTCTGATCTTCTTTCCTGGACTGTTAATTATCGCCTGAGCCCGGTCAGACAGAATAGTCCCCTTCCAGAAAATTTCACCACAATAGAAGAGCACAATGAGTGGCAAAGTCCTCCTTCTCCCATACTGCCCAACTCCGTTTCAGTGACTGTGAGCTTTTTGGACATGTATGTGCAGGGCAGCAGCTATCCCTGGGGATCTTTCTGGAGTAGCATGGTCATCATGCCATGTCACTCACTTCAGCTTGGACTATAAACTGCCTGTCTGGGTCCAGGTGCTGAAGAATGGATTCTTCAGCAAACAGCTATTTTAGGCTTTCAAATGCTTTTTGACAGTTTAGCATCCAGGCCAGGGACTACATTGACCATGGATTCATGGGGGATGACCCTGTCTCTAGCAATTCCATGAACGGCAGAGCCACTTCTGTGAAAGCTGGGATAAATTGCCATTAAAAGTTAGTGAATCCCAGGAAACTTTACAGTTGTTTCTGGGTGCAAGAGTGTTGCCAGTGAAATTCAGCTCGCACTTTCCTGGGATCCATTTCTATGCCTTCGTTTGACACTCGGTAGCCCAGGTAGTAGATCTGGTCTGATAGAATAGTACATCAAAATGTATATAAAACGCAGTGTCATAAATAATGGTCTTGACCTCATTTCCTATTACTGGTATGTTTTACTGTCTATCCTGAAGTGCCTTTTTCTATTTTCTACTGATCATATTTTACAATTTTAAAAAATATTTTATTAAACAATTTTTAAAAATATTTTTCTAAAGGATTTTTCATTTGGAACATGAACATAATCAATCATTCACATGGGATGCTATAAACGTCTGTTTCTGTAATGTATTAAAGTTTGCTGTCATGAAAGTGTTGTGTAACTTAGGAACATCCACAAGTAAATGGAACTGAAGGCAAGCCATAACCCAATTACTTACCCCAATACTACTACACAGCTTACAGAAGGTTAGCATCTGAAAGAGGAAGAGGCTTTTTCTTTCCCTTTTTCCTTTTTGGGTTCAACAGTCTCTTTGTTGCCTATTCCAATTCCAGAAATCAAGAGAGGAAGAGGGGGGGGGGAGAGAATGTCATAACAGTATACTTTTATATTTTTGGTGCCAATCCAATGGCTGGTTAAGACTTTGGACTTGTCAACTGGAATATTTGCAGCCCAGATACTCTGGGTATCTATCTATCTATCTATCTATCTATCTATCTATCTATCTATCTATCTATCTATCTATCTATCTATCTATCTATCTATCTATCTATCTATCTATCTATCTATCTATCTATCTACCTATCTACCTATCTACCTATCTACCTATCTACCTATCTACCTATCTACCTATCTACCTAGCTACCTAGCTACCTAGCTACCTAGCTACCTAGCTACCTAGCTACCTAGCTACCTAGCTACCTAGCTACCTAGCTACCTAGCTACCTAGCTACCTAGCTACCTAGCTACCTAGCTACCTAGCTACCTAGCTACCTAGCTACCTAGCTACCTAGCTACCTAGCTACCTAGCTACCTAGCTACCTAGCTACCTAGCTACCTAGCTACCTAGCTACCTAGCTACCTAGCTACCTAGCTACCTAGCTACCTAGCTACCTAGCTACCTAGCTACCTAGCTACCTAGCTACCTAGCTACCTACCTACCTAGCTACCTAGCTACCTAGCTACCAAGCTACCTAGCTACCTAGCTACCTAGCTACCTAGCTACCTAGCTACCTAGCTACCTAGCTACCTAGCTACCTAGCTACCTAGCTACCTAGCTACCTAGCTACCTAGCTACCTAGCTACCTAGCTACCTAGCTACCTAGCTACCTAGCTACCTAGCTAGCTATCTAGCTATCTAGCTATCTAGCTATCTAGCTATCTAGCTATCTAGCTATCTAGCTATCTAGCTATCTAGCTATCAGCATTTTTAAAAATAAAGAACACAATTGACGAAAACAACATTAAAACAGAGGTCTTCAAACTTGGTCATTTTAAGACTTGTGGTCTTCAATTCCCAGAATTCTCATAGCTGACTAGAGAATTCTGGGAGTTGAAGTCCACAAGTCTTAAAGCTGCCAAGTTTGAAGATCCTGGCATTAAAATAACAAGCACCTGGTGCTGATCCAAGTTAACATGCCACCTTCTAATCCTCTCCCAGTGCTTGAGGTCTTCAGAGCCTTACAGATAGCTAAAAGAGCAGAAGCCGGCCAAAGAGTTGCTTACTACAAGATGGGTGGAAAATAAATTAAATAAATAAATAAATTTCTGTTTCTTATTTTGTCACTGCCTGCTCCCTTCAACCCACAGCATTTGATTGACAATAGAAGCAATTCTGTTAACTGCCTCGCTCATTTTCCTGAGATCAATTATGGTTAGGAACCATCTGTATAATATCTTCAGTACAGAAACTAGTTTGCTAGCGATTAAAGTATCAGGCTAGAAATTGGGAGACCATGAAATCTACTCCTATTTTAAGCACAAAGCCAGCTGGGTGACCCCAAGCCAGATACTCACTCTCAAACCTAGGAAGCAGGCAGAAGCAAACCATTTCCAAAAATGTTGCTAAGAAAGCTGAAGGTAATCCAGGCAGTCACCAGGAATTAAAAACTAATTTGAAGGTATTTACAGACATTTTAAAAAAAAACCCTTCAGGACCTTATTAACAGAACGTATTCTGCTCTGCTTTTCTAAATACTTGGTTTAATGGTTTCTTCTTTTGCTCTGCTCCCAGTTAAGTTTCCCATGAACAGTGACTCCCATGCATTTCCTCTCTAAATAATGTGAGGAAAAAGGTTTAGACAGCAAAGCCTAGATAGGAACATGATTTATTCATGAAAGCAAATCCATGAATATAGTCTAAATATTTCTGTGCAGGCTTGCCAGAGATCTGTCACCAATATGCTTTTTAGGCATTTCCTCCCCTTATGTTTTCTAAGGCCATATGCTCTAAGTAGTATGCCCTAGCTTAACAGTAACTATTTGATTCATGAGTATTACTATCTTAGAGTATCCTTTGCCAAGATAATAATTATTATCTGGCAAATAATGATACACATTTCCAGAGGTCTAGGACTTTCCCTTAATTTGGTCTCATTCGAAATGAAACCACATACAAATTGGAGGTTGAGCAACTAGCTTCGTGGTGCGACTGGAACAATCGGGAACTGAACACACTCAAAACCATTAAAATTGTGGTAGACTTTAGGGGAAATCCCTTCTACTACCTCTTACAATACTAAATACTAAACACAGTATCAACAATAGAGACCTTCAAATTTCCAGGTTCTATCACATCTTAAGATCTAAAATGTTCATGTAACATCAAAAAAGTCATCAAAAAAGCCCAAGAAAGAATGTTCTCTCTGTGCCAATTTAGGAAGGTCAAGCTGCCCAAAGAACCGATGATACAATTTTATAGAAGAATTATGGAGTCTGTCATCTGCACCTCAATAACTGTCTGGTTTGGTTATGCAACCCAACAAGAAAAAGATTTCAGAGGATAATCAGAATGGCAAAACAAAAACAAAACCCCAATTACTGCCAACCTGCCTTCCACTGATGACCTGTATACCGCACAAGTAAAAAAGAGGGCGGTGAAAATATTTACAGACCCTTCACATCCTGGACATAAATTGTTTCAACTCCTACCCTCAATACAACGCCATAGAGCACTGCACCACAAGACAACTAGACACAAGAACAGTTTTCCCCCCAAATGCCATCACTCTGCTAAACAAATAATTCCCTCACCACTGTCAAACTATTCACTAAGGCTTCATTACTACTACTATTAGTCTTTTCATCATTCCTATCACCTATCTCCTCCCACTTATGATTATATGACTGTAACTTGCTGCTTGTATCCTTATGATTTATATAAATATTGATTGTTTTCTGATTGCTTATTTGTACCCTATACAAATCATTAAGTGTTGTACCTCATGATTCTTGACAAATGTATCTTTTCTTTTATATACACTGAGAGCATATGCATCAAAGACAAATTCCTTGTGTCCAATCACACTTGGCCAATAATTCAATTCAATTCAATTTATTGGATTTATATGCCGCTCCTCTCCGAAAACTCGGGGCGGCTAACAAGTCATGAACAATATACATGAACAATATACAGTAAAAATCCAATACTAAAAACTAACTTAAAACCCCTTAATGTATAAAACCAGCATACGTACAAACATACCATACATACAGTTGTATCAGCCTAGGGGGAGAAGAAGTCTTAATTCCCCCATGCCTGGCGGCAGAGGTGGGTTTTGAGTAGCTTATGAAAGGCAAGGAGGGTAGGGGCAGTTCTAATCTCGGGGGGGAGTTTGTTCCAGAGGGCCGGGGCCGCCACAGAGAAGGCTCTTCTCCTGGGTCCCGCCAAGTGGCATTGTTTCATTGACGGGACCCGGAGAAGACCCACTCTGTGGGACCTAACTGGCCGCTGGGATTCCTATAATAATAGCTTATAAAAATGAGATTGCTACTTACTTCAAGGAACATTTGAATAATGAGAATAATAAGAATGTAGTGATTCTGTCCAATAATAATTTGGTAAAGTATTCCCTGAATATCCCTGATAGATTATTTGGCTACCTAATCACATATTATTTCCTCTGTCTGGCAGATCTACAGTGAGAATTATATTCCAGGGAACATTATTTCCCCTTCTAGTAGATATTGGTCCTCTAGGTAAACATTCCAGACAGTAAAATATTATCATATTATCAAAACATGTGGTCTATTTCTGACCAACAATCTCATTCTACATGAAAAGTGTATATATGCATGCATTGTTACGGCAGCCAAATGCTAACTCATTGAGATCTCTTGCAACATTTATACCCATCAGTAGAAAATAAAAGATTTTTATTCCATTTGTCAAACAGGTACTGCAAAATTATTAGGGACCTAACAATACCATGGCAGTGTTTGTGAGATGGTGTCTATCCCATGGAAGCTCCCCCCCCTATCAGACCACTGAAATACAGCCAGATAGAAAAAATGTCCATTTCTTTCAAAGAAAACAAATCCAGAGCAAAGCTCGTGGATGGAGTTTGATTTCATTGTTTTGTTTTGTTTTGTTTTGTTTTGTTTTGTTTTGTTTTGTTTTGTTTTGTTTTGTTTTGTTTTGTTTTGTTTTGTTTTGTTTTGTTTTGTTTTGTTTTGTTTTGTTTTGTTTTGTTTTGTTTTGTTTTGTTTTGTTTTGTTTTGTTTTGTTTTTATTGGATTTGTATGCCGTCCCTCTCCGAGGACTCAGGACGGGTCACAACAGCATAGCAAGAGCATAGCAAATACATCTAAAAATCCAATTAATATGACTAAAAAGACTTTAAAAGCTCCAATGTAGTTTAAAAACATTCATCACCATTCACTCCACAAAACATACTAAGACACTCGTTGGTCAGGGGGCTAGGATCTAATGGCCCCAGGCCTGGCGGCATTTACTTGCTTGTTGCAAAATCTTTTCTTTGGTGTGCAATCATGTATTCTCCTGTCTGCAACCTTCACATTTGCTTGCACTTCAAAGAAATTGTGAGATCGGGAAAATGATGCAGGACCACTGGACCTGGAAGTGGAAGTTATGCTATGGCTTCTTATAAGAGGGAATCCCATCCTTGAAAAATAAGTGATTTAGCCATGTTGTAGTAAATCTGGGGAAATCATAGCCAATTTGTTTACAAATTTGGTAGAGCAATCCAAAGGGCACTTGGGTCCAGTTTTTATTTTTTATTTATTTATTTTGTCCAATACACAATGAGGGTTTTGGTGGGTATATATCTATATACACATAGTAAAATACATGATGAAATGTTGGGGGTTTGGGGATGACACTATGGAGTCCGGTAATGAGTTCCACGCTTCGACAACTTGGTTACTGAAGTCATATTTTTACAGTCAAGTTTGGAGCAGTTAATATTACGTTTATTAATATTAACATTAAGTTTATTTATTTAGTTCTGGTTCAACACTGTTGCCAATTACGCTCCAAGGTTTTAGGCTGGAGTTTTATTAATTTTGAATGGAATTCTTACTTTCTTCATGTAAAGTAGTTATACGTACATTGATAGTCAGGAAGGTAAATGGCAATGCATTATAATCATACATCTTTCATTTAAGTGGTGCTGTATCATTGAGCAAGTAGATGATCTTTAGATGATTTGTGGTACAGCATACTTTTTAGTGAAGTGAATTTACCTGTGGTATAGATCAGCAAAACATGTGACGTAAACATAACAGTTTTATCTAAACTGTTCTAATCTAAATTTTGAATCAGATGAAACAAATGTTTTGAACATAACAAAAATTGGGTTAAAATTATTATTTATGGTCACATTCTAGTTTGATATTTTTCTTCCATATTCTTGGATCTATTTTCTGAAAACAGGTCCTTCTACTTCTAATCTTACAAGTAGAATAGCTCACTTTACGATTTCTATGCTATAAGATCAACAAAAGCATTTGCTTATTCAGAACTTGATAGATACTGCCACATATGACTAAACATTTCCCACTAAGCCACCCCAAGAACTTGATTGGCATTATGGCAGAAGCAAGAACAAACTGTGGTTAAACTTTGGAATCTTGATCTGCTAGATGGAACTAGAGAATCATAGCTGCATCCAACTAGGCATGTGTTCCAGAAATATTTGGTAAAAATATATATTCATTAACTGAATGGGGAGGTCTATACTGACAGTGATGGTAATATAAACATTAGTGAAATGAAACAAAATAGGGAATCAAATGAGGTTTTCTGTCTATTCATTCTGTACATTGCAGTTAATGGCTATCTGGTTTAATTAATGGCACCATGCCAGTTCCAGGAAAGGGGGAAAATGCCTGCATGCAAATAAAGCCTAAAGCATACTTAAAGGGCAAAATAAATAAAATATGCAAATATTTTCTAGGAATATTTTGGATATATATATCAGCAAAAACCATTCACACATTAATCATAAAATCTCCAGAACCGTAAAGCCTGTCAGCTACAAATTCGCCACATATGTTCTTCTTCACTTCTAGGTGCTCACTAAGAAAGAATTTTTCAAAATGACAACTGGAGCATGAGTATTTATATTATTATTAACAGGCTCTGATGCTAAGGAGTTCTACTCGCCCCTTCCCACCTGAAAAGAAATTTGATCCAAATGCAAAACACAAGCAGAGGAGTTTCAGTTTCCCTTTTGCTTTCCCACCAGCAAGCACCTTCCCTACTGAGCAGTGAACTAAGCCACACACAGACTCCTTCCTGTCTCCTTCTTGCTCACACAGCAAATACTGTTCGCAGTTCCAAACACCCCTCAGGTCAGGATGCTAGCCTGATAAATACCAATGGATGCTGGTAGACAGAGACAGATCCCCCCCCCTTATTTTCCTCCTCAGTTCAGGTGAATATGTTCCTTCTACTGTATACCCATCCCTTTTTAAAATACTCATTAATTTTTGAGCTTTAAGTGTCAATTTATCAAGCCCCATCACATGGTTTCATAGCGAAACATGGGTACAGTATTTAGTTAGTCTATCAAATATAAGACATTTTCATTTCATAATAATGGCAGCCAAAAGGTAAGGCAACGATTTCAGCATTTTTAATCTTCTGGCAAAGCCATACTGAGCTATTGGAAAATAGATTTATAACAAAACTGGTTTCAAAACCATTTTGGAATGAAACATTGAATTAAATCTGATACAGAGAGTAGAACTGTAAAGTGATACTGATACATAAACATCTAAGATCATTAATAGACTCTTTGCGATTAGAGCTTAAATGAGTTTGCAGTCTCAAGCCATTCTTCCTGTGGCTTGCAGATATTCCAGGACATGCTTTCTTTTCCGTAGCACCCATCCTGATCAATTGTAGTAGAGAAGAACCTATCCTCTTTAGCAAAATGATTAGAGGAAAGGAAAGAATGGATGTTTCTTTTTCTCACAATCCTGCTTTGCAATTACACTCATATACCGCTTAGCACTTAGACTTATATACCGCTTAGCACTTAGACTTATATACCACTTAGCACTTAGACTTATACACCGCTTAGCACTTAGACTTATACACCGCTTAGCACTTAGACTTATACACCGCTTAGCACTTAGACTTATACACCGCTTAGCACTTAGACTTATACACCGCTTAGCACTTAGACTTATACACCGCTTAGCACTTAGACTTATACACCGCTTAGCACTTAGACTTATACACCGCTTAGCACTTAGACTTATACACCGCTTAGCACTTAGACTTATATACCGCTTAGCACTTAGATTTATATACCGCTTAGCGCTTAGACTTATATACTGCTTAGCACTTAGACTTATATACCGCTTAGCACTTAGACCTATATACCGCTTAGCACTTAGACTTATATACCGCTTAGCACTTAAACTTATATACCGCTTTACAGTATTTTTACAGCCAGACTCTAAGCGGTTTACAGAGCCAGCATCTTGCCCCCATCAATCAGGGTCCTCATTTTACCCACCTCAGAAGGATGGAAGGTTGAGTCAACTTTGAGCCTGGTGAGCTTCAAACGGCCAAATTGCAGGCAGCCGGCAGCCAGCAGAACTGCACTCTAACCACAGTGCCACCATGGATTAGGATCTGTACATGAATGTTCTCATGCAGGTTCACTGCCATGGTCTCCCCTATCATCTTCAGGAAGATTGCTAACATTAGACAACAAACTTTATCAGGAGTGGAGACAGGAGAAAGAAAGGAAAAAAATAGGTCCAGAAGAAAAAGTAGCTGTGTTTTAATTTTATGTCATTATAATTAATTCAAACCTAGATTAACAATTAATTAACCCAGATGCCTGTTTTGGTATTCTCTTCTGGAGAGCTTTCCATGTAACTGTAAGCCACCTTGGACAGCTTTTCAAAGGGATTGGACTGCCCAGCCAAAGAGTTCAATCAAGGTCCAGATACACATAGCAGAGCGCAAGCAAAAGATTTATGAAGTACAGTATGTCCAGTGCTGTGATTTTAATCTACCAAAGGGTAAGAGAAACTGAACATTTTATCTCATGTGCATAAAAAATGCCAAGTGCTAATTCTCAATCTACTGAATTTTTTCACAGAGCAGTGGGAAATAACCCACAGTTGAAAAGAAAATGAAAAAAACCCTAAATTGTCTTTTAAAATGTAAAGCATTTATGCTATAAAGGATCACTAGCTTTATTTGATCCAAGCAAATTCTATAGCCAGGCTGGCTTGTGTAAGTATCAGGTAGCTTCCTTCAAAACAGCTCATAAGACAAACTGGTAATGATGAAGAATCTGATAATATTTGGGGAGGGGGTATAATCTGTGTCCCTAAAGCAAGGAAATGAAAACAAACTGGGAGGAAAACTGATCAAACTGTATAAACAAAATATTGACATAAGATAAAGGAAGAATTTTTGAGTGTTCACTCTTAATATCTTCCCTTAAATAAAAGTATTTGGAAAAAGATCCTGCTAATTCCAATAAAAATTCCATCCAAAACAAAGATTTCTCTATATTCCAATATATCTTCCAGATATTTTATTTATTGTGGCAACTCACTTGCTCTGAGAAATATGGATGGAAGACTATCCTTCATGCAAACTTGCTCACAAAATATAGTGGTACCTCTACTTAAGAACTTAATTCGTTCCGTGACCAGGTTCTTAAGTAGAAATGTTCTTAAGGAGAAGCATTTTTTCCCATAGGAATCAATGTAAAAGCAAATAATGTGTGCAAACCCATTAGGAAAGAAATAAAAGCTTGGAATTTGGGTGGGAGGAGGAGGAAGAGGAGGAGGAGGAAGAAGAGGAGGTGGAGAGTCGCTGCTGAAGGAAGAAGGTGAGGTGAGGGGAATTAAAAAAAAATCCAAAACTTTAATGCTTTAAAAAAAAAGAGGGACTCTGAGGCGGCGAGGAGGAGCACGCGCTTCCAATACACCGGGTGCAAGGCTACCTCCCATACACTGGCTGCTGCTGCTTCTACCTTTTGCCTCTTCCTTTCCATGCTGAAGGGAAACTTCCTGACAGTGATAACTAATATAGGTGCAGAAATATTTCAGTCATAATTTCAGATATAAAATAGTCATTTGTGTAATACAATCTGCTTTTCCCCCCCAAAATTGTAATTAGTATTATGGTTGATGTTTGATAGCAAGTTTAAAAGTCAAAGATCACAAGAGTGCTTCTTTCTCTGTATGTATATAAAACTTCACATACCAGGAATAGCATATGAAACTGGACCTATGCAACCTGATGTACAAATTAAACACACACATACTCATGCTGTGGACTATAGATATTTAATGCATGTAAATCCCTGTAAAATAAAAATGCATGTAAATCCCTGTAAAATCTTTGGCAAAAGAAAGGCAGTAAAATTACTCTAGGTGTAGCGACAGTGTAAAATATTAACACATGATAAATAGTGGAACAATTAAAATTTTCTCTTGCTCCCATCCTCTTCCTTCCTTCCTCCTTCTCTGTCTCTCTCCCATTCCCTCCCTCTCTCACTTCTTTCTTTCTCCTTCTCTCTCTTCCCACTCTTTCTTTCATCTCAAAGCCACTTATTCCTCATGTAGTAACTACCATCTTCAGTCATAGTCACTAAAAATTATAGTAGCTGTAGTTCATCCTTTACAGAGAGCATGATGGAGTTTGGGAGAAAGTATTATAATGTAAAATGCCAAATAAAAAATAAATAGCAAGTCATGGATTGTTGTCTTACAGATTTTATAAATCTCTGTCAGGATTTTAGGGAGAATACGCTCTCCCCCTCCTCTCTCCATCTCTCTCTCTCTCTCTCTCTCTGATTTTCCCCATCTCTAATTCTCCTTCCCTCCCACTCTCTCATTAGCTCTCTCATTCTGTCTCTCTCATTCTGTCTGTCAAAGTTCCAAACAGCATCCAAAAGTAAATCAGAGTTTGAGTCAAAGTATTTCTCAAAGTCCCAATTTATTCTTAGAGCCATGTTGGTACATCTGGGTGAAACGGGGCAGAGAAAACAAATCGTTGGAGAACAATGGTCCATATGATCAGCTTCTTCCCTCCATTGGTCTCTTGCCAGCACAGCACTTTGGGGACCCATACGGAAATCCGGGCACAGAGAAACAGCTAGGTTAAAGGCGGGTACTTTCAGCGCTCACGAGGAAGCAATGTTTGTAGCAGTTTTTGAGCTTGTTATGGAGGAGGACAGCTCCTTGGCCCAAGCCTTGCATTTTCAAGTGAAAAGCTATTGCTATAGCCCAGGCTTGAAAAGCATTGCTGGGGCCAAGGAGCGTTTCTCCTTCTTAACAAGCTGATAGCATTGAAAGCTGTATTGTGACCATCTCAGAATGACTAGAAGGCACTTTCATGCCACAACAAGCAGGTTTTACGGATGGATATGCACGTATGGAGCAGAAATTTCTACGTCTTCTAAGTAGGCATCTATAGAATTGAACTATCTCTTTTGTTTTTAATCTATTTTTTATTTGGCACCTATGGCATAGTAGTCATCTTTATTTTCCTGGATTTCACAGACTGGACCCAGATACGGAACTTCTTTTTTAACTTATATGAAAGTTTATAATTTTCTGATCTCATAAGTTTTGTGGGGTTTTTTTTAAAAAAAATTGAGACAGCTCTGGATTCCTTCCGTTCCACCCCAATGGTTTTTTATTTGTTTTTATTTTTTTCCTTGCAAGTGGACATTCAACTTTGGCTTTTGTGTGAGCCAAGATCCTGACAGTGCTTTTGCACAGATGCCAAGGTATTTAGAGATGTATATTTGTTTGTTTCTGAGATGCATTAACCACTTTTTAGTTTAATTTCTCAGGGAGACTTCCCTCCCACTCCACTGGTATCATACAATGGATTGGAAACTCAAGTAAAAACAAAGCCATTTCAGGCTTTGAATAACGACTATTCATTTTCTAATTATCTCTGAAGGGAAAAAAATCTACAGGAAGGATGATATGTTTTTAACAGGAAAGTGAACGCAAGAACAAGGGGACACAATCTGAAGTTAGTTGGGGGAAAGATCAAAGGCAACATGAGAAAATATTATTTTACTGAAAGAGTAGTAGATCCTTGGAACAAACTTCCAGCAGACGTGGTTGGTAAATCCACAGTAACCGAATTTAAACATGCCTGGGATAAACATATATATCCATTGTAAGATATAGCTGAAAAAATCTATTTAGCTAATAAAATCCACAGAGCAATAGAAATTGAGAAGAGAATCCCAGTTTATTTTCTTAATTTCTAGGCAATCTCATTATTGCCTAGAAATATATATATTATTTATATTTGATGCATACATATTACAACTCCTTTATTAATTAAAGATCTGAATCAATTCACCATTAAGTAAGAATAAGTCGAGTAGAATAGGAGTGACTTCTCAATAACAAGTACAGTATAGGATTTTAAGAGAGCTGACTTCTAAAAAACTAAATTGCTAAAAAAAACCTTTTTAAATGACTCTATTACACATAATTCTGTGATTGATCATCAATGGCAAACTTATTTATTTCAGTCACAATTTAGCAAATTAAGCCCTTTTATCTCATGATCCTATGCATGACTATTCAGCCCAATGAATTTATAAAAATAGAGATAAAAATAGAGGAAATGTCATATTTTTTTATTTAGTGACAGAGAATGAAGCACATATATATATATTTTTCTAAATCAGTGTGTGTTAAATTAAAACTCCTTAATATAGATATATATATATATTCTTGAAAAGTAGTGCTTTCCCAAAAAATTTAGATTAGGTGGCCATAGAAATTATATTAATGCACTTTATTTCTTTTTCTATTTTTTTTACCCTAATCTTTTCCTACATAAGGAAGTATCTCTCTATGGCTATTTCTTTATAAAGGACCAGTTACATCCTTTAATTATTTATCAATCTATCAATGTAAAAAAGGGATTTTAGATATTTTTGTACTGGTTGGGCAAAATCACTAGTGTTAACATTTTATAAATTAAAATTGTCTCCTATGGAAACTGTTTAAATCAGGTCAGGTCAGGGCAAAGCAATTGGCAGTGTACAAAAGTAGGAGACATATGCTTTCATTTGTATGAGTTTAAAGCAACATAAACACAGATGCTAATAATGCACTTTCACTACAGCTGCTTCCCGTCTTTATTTCTCCCAGGCTCAGCAATACCTTTACTCTACGGGCAGAATATTATGCTTCCTTTAGCTTTAAATTCCATGCCATTTCTTATTGAAGTCCATGGGCTGATTGCCACAGGGTTCAGTGGAGACGGAACTAAAGACCAGCATTTTATGCACCTTTATATCCTTACACACACACACAAATCAACAGCATACAAATCATTTCTCGTCACAATGGGAAAAGGATGTTGAGATTCTAGAAAGAGTGCAGAGAAAAGCAACAAAGATTATTAGGGGACTGGAGGCTAAAACATATGAAACATGGTTGCAGGAACTGGGCCTGGTTAGTTTAATGAAAAGAAGGACCAGGGGAGACATGATAACAGTGTTCTAATATCTCAGAGGTTGCCTCAAAGAAGAGGGAGTCAATCTATTCTCCAAAGCACCTGAGGGCAGAACAAGCAGCAATGGGTGGAAACCAATGAAGGAGAGAAGCCACTTAGAACTAAGGAGAAATTTCCTGACAATGAGAACAATTAATCAGTGGAACAGCTTGCCTCCAGAAGTTGTGAATGCTCCAACACTGGAAGTTTTTAAGATGTTGGATAACCATTTGTCTGAAGTGATGTAGGGTTGGACTAGGTCAGGGGTAGGCAAAGTTGGCTCTTCTTCTATCTTGTGGGACTTCAACTCCCAGAATTTCTGAGCCAGTCATGCTAACTCAGGAATTCTGGGAGTTGAAGTCCACATGTCATGGAAGAGCCAACTTTGCCTACCCCTGGACTAGGTAATTTGAGTTTGAAATTCCAAATTTTATTCTAACTTCTGAACCCTGCTACAAATCTGAAGAATTAAACAAACAAACAAAAACCAACCCCAAACCCTAACTACAAATTTCTTTTGATACAATTGGTCTGCTGAACTGTAGGAAAATTCATACATGGTCATGCATGCATACATCTGAACTTATAAGAATACAAGTCTTTGTTTTTAAATTCTGATTCTCAGCAATCCAGCATCAGCAGCCTTCACAAATGCAGTGGTTAATTAAATGTTCTACACTTGACAATGTTGATCTACCCTTGGTTTATTTCAGGCTTGTGTGCCTGCAAAGGAAAGCCACAAGAATCACACATCTACCAGCTGGCATTCCTATTTGTGATAATTCTATAAAGTGCAACTTGAAACACAGTAGTCCCATTTCTTTCCTGTTCATATTGGGCATGTTTTTCATAACTGTGTTTTGCTCCAGATATGAACTACAAATAATGCAGCAGACACAAATTCTCTCCAAACCTTTGTTTACCAAATTAAAGCCTAGTAATGAGCTTTCTTAGTAGCCAGCAAACACAAATACAGTATAAAACAGTCTTTGCTGAACACAGGCTGTTAATTCAACTTCACTAACAGCCAGCATGAGTCCTTGAAATAATAAATTCCATTCTGAGCAAACAGTCTAGGAAAGATCAGGAGGCTTACAATGGCTGGCAAAATGCCCAGAAGAAATTTGCAGTAAGAGCTGAGCAAATGTTTCTGAATTCAAACTATGAAGGCACATGAATGAACGTTGTTCCCTGCAAATTGTTGCCTGCGTAGTCATCCCTTAAATAGGCTAGGGAAATGGCCAATTAGCCCCAAGCCTGCTTTCGAGGAGACCTCCTCCTGAGGAACCACTCCTGCGTTTGGGCACCGAGTCCTTTTCAGCCTCCTCACTGCTTGGTTCAAGTGCCAGTTGCCCAGGTCACTGGAGCATCACAACGTCATTCTCTTCTCTGGTGGAATCTGCTATCAGCTGCACAGGCTGCTGGCAGGCCACAACAAACTTGACCATAAGAACTCTATGTCATTATAGTCTAAGCATGCAGTATGTTGTAGCAGTGGTTTCATCCACGCACTTGCTGTTTGCTAAGGCATTAAATATTCCCATTTACCTTTTTCCAAATGTGACTATTCAGTATGGACCTCCATGTCTACAGAGAGAGGCAGCATACAAATAAAATAAATAAATAAATAAATAAATAATCACCCTGCAGCTGAAGTGTTCCAGCTTCAAACCACTGTGCTCCTGCTATTTTTTTTGAAATATTTTTATTAATTTTTTAAAATCTAACACAAAACAAAACAAACAACATTTAACATGTAAAGGAGCTACAATTGCTCCGCTGAGTATAGAAGTCTTCTTAATACAGAAAAAAAGACTAATTCTAGTTTAGATCAGTACAGAAAGGTAAACTTGTCAATGAAATATCTCTATGTATACAATAATAACATAAAAATCTAAACTTTCGAATACTTTCTAATCATTAGGTAATTATAGTTAAAATAATTAAAATCAATTGGTAAAAATAAGCTTGTCTATCAAGTATCACTATATAATATATTCAACCTAGTAAATTTAACTATTCCATACTTTATTTTAATATCTTTAATGATCCTTTTTTGCATTCCACCAATTATAAACTTTCTCCCAAGTTTTATAAAATTCTGTTTCCACTTGGTTATTTAACCGTTTTGTCATCATATCCAATTCTGCATATTCCATAATCTTCCTAAAAACCTCTTCGTCTTTTGGAATTTCCTTTTCTTTCCATTTTTGTGCAAATGTAATTCTTGCTGCTACTAATATATGAATTATTAAATAATATATTTCTTTTTTATATTTGGTATCAGTAATACCTAATAAGAAAAATTCTTCCTAATTTTATTTGTAATTTCCTTTAACCATTTTTCTACCTTATTCCAATAAATCTTGGATTTTGGGCATGTCCACCATGCATGGAAATATGTGCCAATTTCTTTTTAACATTTCCAAAAAATAGATGAAGCACTTGGAAACATCTTTGAAATCCTATTTGGTGGAAGATGCCATCTATAAAACATCTTGATTTGATTTTCTTTAAAAGAAACTGATTTAGTTATTTTCCAGTTGTATATCCAAACCTTTTCCAATGTATCTAGATTTATTTCTTTTCCAAAATTTTTACACCAACTTATCATATTGTCTTTTAATATCCAACCTATCGTCTTATAGTTTATTAAATATTTATATAACTTCCTGATCAATTTTCCTTGGTTTTGAGTTAGTAATTTCCCAAGTATATTATTATCCTTCTTAAATATGAATATTCTCGCATCTTTTTGGTATCTAGAATTAATCTGTTCTTGCTATTTTGACTGAGATTGCAAACTTTTTGGGCACATGGAGATAGAATCTTCTCAACTTTATGATCTGCTGCACTCCAATTGACTTGATGCAGGACTACTCCCCTTCCATTGGGCTGAAGAACTCTGAGCCTCAACAGACATTTTTACTGTGGCTGCCAGAGGAGGCTATATATCGCTGAAACAACCTATTCTTCTTTTTCTTGGCTTCATATTTAGAATTGTTGATTGCGGATTTACTATGAAGTCTTAACACTGACAAATAGAAGGACTCATGTACAGTAGTTTTCCACCTCTACCAGGAAAACTCCTTGGAGATTTTAGCTTTCTGGTAACAGGAAGGCCAGGTTAGTGGTAGAAAGGCAAGGAGAGAGGGCCTTTCATCCTATGGACAGTTTCAGAAGTCCCACCAAACACTGCTGTGTTATTTCAAGGGACATGGGGTGATGCATTTCAAGACTTCTAATTTCAACTAACAGGGCCTCCTACCACGATTGGCTGGTAGAAGTAGTCTTGTCACTTAAAGAGTTGCTTTTTCCCACCCTAGTGTAAAGTGACCAGTGAAAAGTCACGCTTTTTCATCATTTTTCCCACGTCCCGTACCCTTTGAAAAAAATTCCTGCTTTTTTTCCTCCCAACCAGGCCTTTTGGGAAGAGGCTGGATGGAAGGGATTCCGGGCTCTCCACTGCTGCCTCGCCCTCCCCACCCCTAACCCAGCTTGGGACGGGCCCAGTTGTGTCCTGGTGCTGCAGCCCTGAGAAAGAGGAAACAGCAGTTTAGAGGATTTGCCATGACTGGGGAGGAGCTTAAGGACCAGCTGGGCCTCTGCTAGTTGCTCTTTGTCCCAGCCTCCCGCTCCAAAGAGGAAGGTCAACTGCGTGGGTGAGTAATGGGGCAGCAGAACTGGGGGGGGGTCATCCTTCCATTTCTCCCCCCGCAGCAGGTGTTCTGTGTTGGTCTTGAGTTGGGCGGGTTGTGTGAAAGAACAGCAAAGGAACTTGGAAGGTGGGTCAGGAGGCTGTCCAGGTCCGCTGGGCAGAGACTCCATGGGAGAAGAGAAGCACCTGCTGAGCCTTCAGACCCACTTCACTCCTCTACCTCCTCTCCCATCTTCGCCTCCATCCGTGCATCATTGGGGCAGGAAAGAGAAAGAAAGAGAGAGAGAAAAGAGAGGAAGAGAGAGAAAGAAATGGAGTGAGAGAGAAATAGAAATAGAATGGGATGGAGAGAGAGGGGGGAGGGAAGGAGGGAGAGAGAAAGACAGATAGAGGGAGAAAGGAACAGAGAGAGAAAGAGAGAGCAAAAAGAGAGGAAGGAAGAGAGAAAGAAAGAGGGATGGAGAGAGAGAGAAAGAAAGAGGAAGGAAGAGAGAGAAAGAGGAAGGGAGAGTTAAAGAGAGAGAAAAGGATTGAGAAAGAGGGAGAGAGAATTTTTTTTGCTAATTTTTTTTGGCTACACTTTTTTTTAGCCCCCCCCCTCAATGGTGTCCCTCTTTCCCAATCTTAAAATGTGATCACTTTACTCTAGGAACCAATAACACCCCCCCACACACACACACACACTGCAAAGAAAAAAATAGCATCCTGTGATAAAGGAAGAGGGTAAAAATGATGAGGTTTGTTTAGTCTAATCCATGGAGGGAATTACTGTATTCTTCACTGAGTGAAGGGAGAATCTACTTTCATGCGCTTCAGCCTTCTATGATGACAGAATGAGTGGGAGAGATGTCCATGCCTTCCACTTCTGTCATCAAGCATATCAACTTGGCAGTTTATTCAAAAATAAGCAGCTCATTTTGACTCGAACCTCCCCCTCTTCCTCTCTTGCCATAGCAAGTATGGATGAATGCTGCATGAGATTATATCTTTTACAATACTTTCAGGGAATGTAGCTCCCCTTTAGTCTTTACTATTTAATATTCTATGAGTTTTCTGTTGGGCATGTTCAGGAAGCAATGAGTAGTGACCCATGCTGGGAGAGAAAAGAAGGGGAAGGAACCCACAAGTCATCCAGTGCACTGGGTGTGGACAGGAATGTAGAAAATATTGAGATGCAGAAAACAATAGGCGTGTGAGTACAGTTGCAATTGGTATACATACACACACACACACACACACACACACTCTTACTTCTTACTTCTTACTTCTTACTTCTTACTTTTTACTTCTTACTTTACTTCTTACTTCTTACTTTACTTCTTACTTCTTACTTTACTTCTTACTTCTTACTTCTTACTTCTTACTTCTTATTTCTTACTTTACTTCTTACTTCTTACTTCTTACTTCTTCTTCTTCTTCTTCTTCTTCTTCTTCTTCTTCTTCTTCTTCTTCTTCTTCTTCTTCTTCTTACTCTTACTCTTACTCTTACTCTTATTCTTATTCTTTATTAGATTTGTATGCCGCCCCTCTCCGAAAACTCGGGGCGGCTCACAACAATAAAAACAATTCAAATCCAATAATTAAAAACAGTTTAAACCCCCTTAATGTAAAAACAATCATACGTCTCATACAAACCATACATAAAATGGAAACGACCCAGGGGAATCAATTTCCCCATGCCTGATGGTGGGTTTTAAGGAGTTTACAAAAGGCAAGGAGGGTGGGGGCAATCCTAATCTCCAAGGGGAGTTGATTCCAGAGGGTCGGGGCCACCACAGAGAAGGCTCTTCCCCTGGGTCCTGCCAGATGACATTGTTTCGTCGACGGGACCTGGAGAAGGCCAACTTTGTGGGACCTAACCGGTCGCTGGGATTCGTGCGGCAGAAGGTGGTCCCGGAGATATTCTGGTCCGTTGCCATGAAGGGCTTTATAGGGCAACTTACTTACTTACTTACCAGTGAAGGGCTACCAAACTTTTTATTACCTCACGGTGGGTGTGGCTTATGCAGGATGCCCTGCATTTTCTTTCAACACCTTTCAGTGCAAATTGGCTGCTCTGGGGTGGAGCTCCATTTTTGCTACCCCACTGTGGTTCCCCCCATCCAGGCAGTATCCCACTCCTGTTACTTACTCTTTGTCTGTGTTAATCTCTGTGCTCAGTTCTGTGCTAAAGCTGCAAACCGGTCTGAACTTGTCTGCAAGTCTGAACTGGAACTGAAAACTGTCCTCTCCTCTTTTGTCGGTATTGTACATTTATTGTATGTGTTATTATGTACATAAAGAAGTTAATGAATTCTGCTGAATCAATTTACATGTGTGTGCTTTCTGGGTGTGATTTTTGCTAATAAAGTCCTATCGGGCAGTACAAATACCTGGCAGTACTTTTTGGATCTGCCAAATTTCCTAGGAGGAGCTCAGACAGGAATTGGCTTCCCTTTGCCTATCTGCATTATTTTCTATCAGCCAAAAGAGGACAGCTACCAATCACGTTCAGGCTTTAGAATTAGCATAAAAGGTTGCTTTCTTTTTCTATCTCTGACAATGCCTTGATATCAGCCATACCACAAGGTCAGTAATGGGCTGCTTCCCTCAGGAGGGGGCCAGTGGGGGTAGTAAGTTTATGCACTATTTATTGAATACTTAATAGGGTTTTTTAAATTGTCCTTCCTTCTCTAGTACCTTGGTATGATCCTTAATTGCTTTTAAAATAGGAAATAATTAAATAGTATCTTTTTACCCATAAATGCTTTAATCATTTTAATCATTATCTAGAACTGAACTTTTATAGCAATTAAAGAAAATTGAGCTACTTCATCTGTTATCAGATTGAACCTTGTGGGTTCAGTGCAAAACCTTCAAATGTTACTGTGCTCCTCAACAAATAATGCTGTCTACCATTTGTCCTTTTTGTGGCTATTCAAATAATGTGACTTAATAAACTGAAAAAAAGTACAAGCACCTACTTAAAAACTTATCTTGGTTGGTAAGCCACTCCCAGCTAATCACATGACCTGTAAGCCACGCCCAGTCACATGATTGCCAAGCCACTCCCACCTGGTCACATGGCTGGCAAGCCACTCCCACCTGGTCACAGAACCATCAAACCACACCCACAAAATAAACCACACACACAGTGTGGCAGTAAAACTTTTGGTTGCCCATCATAAGAGTTCAGGTGGGGCAGTAGATAGAGTGCAGTACTGCAGGCCACCAAAGCTAACTGCTAGATCTGCAGGTCAGCAGTTCAAATCTCATTACCAGCTTAAGGTTGACTCAGCCTTCCATCCTTCCAGGGTGGGTAAAATGAGGACCCAGATTGTGGGGGCAATATGCTGGCTCTGTTAAAAAAAAGTGCTATTGCTAACATGCTGTTTTGCCCTTAGTTAAAAGGGCATTATAAATAAATGTTTTATTATTATTACTATTACTATCATCATCATCATCATCATCATCGGTAAGGTGTGTACTTGGTCCTGAAGACCTGATCAAATATCTAAGAACAATGAACAAGGAATGAAATGGGATTGAATCAGACAAATATTCTGGTATAAAGATGTGTGTATCTATATAGATATGCTTGTATTTTGTGTACTGCAATGATATCCTTCCCTGTATTTTCTTCCCTAAAGTATTTTCTTTACTTAAGATCAGATTTCTTAGGATCAAATTTCTTCCTGCATTTTTTACATTGTTAAAGAAACTTCCCACTCTCACTGAGATGACTTGACAATGCCTCCTGGTTAACTAATGATGTCAAAGGGGAGGTAAGCAGAATTAGGCATGAATGACTCTCACTCTTTCCTAGTTTTGGAGAATTATTGACCTTGAGGTTAGAAGAAAGGCAATGAGGCTGCCCTACCTTAGTAGTTAACCTTATACCTGTTACACTACCTCATAAGGAAGTCAAGAACAATTGAGGAAGGCATCCCTTTTTGTTTGGGAATTGTTCTTATGGTGGGTGAGTCAGGCATCTTGTTTGCCACAAGCAGAAATATGCCTGTAGCAACTGTAGGAGGAAAAAACCCTTCATCGTAGAAACAGCAATTGTATCTCCATGTTATTAGTGAGCATAGAGTTCTTCATGCTGTTTGGCCTCAAAATGATATTATGAAGGAGGAATTTTAATTGGGACTATGACATGTAGGTACAGATCTTTTAGAACATGGAATAATAGGGTTGGAAGGGACCTTGGAGGTCTTCTAGTACAAAAGCTTGCCCAAGCAGGAGACCCTATACCAGTGATGGCGAACCTATGGCACGGGTGTCACAGGTGGCACGCAGAGCCATATCTGCTGGCACACAAGCTGTTGCCCTAGCTCAGCTCCAACATGTATGTGTGTGCTGGCCAGCTGATTTTTCGCTCACATAGAGGCTCTGGGAGGGCGTTTTTGGCTTCCAGAGAGCCTCTGGGGCGGGGGATGAAGGAGGGAGTTTTTACCCTCCCCTGGCTCCAGGGAAGTATTTGGAGCCTGGGGAGGGTAAAACATGAGCCTACTGGGCCCACCAGAAGTTGGGAAACAAGCTGTTTCCAGCCTCCAGAGGGCATCCAGTGGGTGGGGAAAGCTGTTTTCGCCCTCCCCAGGCATTGAGTTATGGTGTGAGTATTCGTGCATGTGCAATAGTGGGAGTGCATGCTCTTTCGGCACTCAAGGAAAAAAGGTTCGCCATCACTGCCCTATGCTATTTTAGACAAATGGTTGTCCAGCCTCTTTTTGAAAACCTCCAGTGATAGAGCATCCACAACTTTTGAAGGCGAGCCATTGGTTGATTGGTCTTACTCTTAGGAAATTTTATAGAAACATAGAAACATAGAAGATTGACGGCAGAAAAAGACCTCATGGTCCATCAAGTTTGCCCTTATACTATTTTCTGTATTTTATCTTAGCATGGATATATGTTTATCCCAGGCATGTTTAAATTCAGTTACTGTGGATTTATCTACCATGTCTGCTGGAAATTTGTTCCAATGATCTACTACTCTTTCAGTAAAATAACATTTTCTCATGTTGCTTTTGATCTTTCCCCCAACTAACTTCAGATTGTGTCCCCTAGTTCTTGTGTTCACTTTCCTATTAAAAACACTTCCCTCCTGGACCTTATTTAACCCTTTAATATATTTAAATGTTTCGATCACGTCCCCCCTTTCCCTTCTGTTCTCCAGACTATACAGATTGAGTCCATTAAGTCTTTCCTGATACGTTTTATACTTAAGACCTTTCACCATTCTTGTAGCCCGTCTTTGGACCCGTTCAATTTTGTCAATATCTTTTTGTAGGTGAGGTCTCCAGAACTGAACACAGTACTCCAAATCTGGTCTCACCAGCGCTCTATATAAGGGGATCACAATCTCCCTCTTCCTGCTTGTTATATCTCTAGCTATGCAACCAAGCATCCTACTTGCTTTTCCTACTGCCCGACCACACTGCTCACCCATTTCTCCTTAGTTCTGGCTTGCTTCTCTCCTTAATTAGTTCCCATTCTTCATTTAATGTTTTATTCTTGATAACCATCAGAATAGCTTTGAAAAACTGTGTTTCTCAAAGCTTTATTGCAATAGAAGAAAGCCTTCCTTTAGACCTATATTCCTTTCCCACATACTACAAATAGTACTTGTGTGGCTTCTACTTCAGATTGTTAAAAAGTTAAAGTCTTCTCGCCATGGGACATATGTCTGGCAGAGGACTCCTGCTCTCCCTCCCTTCTTCTCTCTTTCTGTCTCTGTATATATGTGAGAGAGGTTGTATTTAATTCCTATGGAGCCAGTTGAACTTCTAAGCTGTCAGGAGTGTCATGGCCTCGTTAAGATCCTGTGTGTGTGCCTAATCTTCAGCTGACATCCCATCCCAGCTGGATAAATAAACCTGAAGAGCAATGCAGAGTTAATGGCAAATCACATTAGTTTGTTTGTTACCTCTCTTCTCATCTTGTGAATTGACTGCTGCTTCCTTGATGTTGCATGGCAAGGCAGCAGAGTTGCTGTATCCTGGCAAGTTTTCTCAGGCAAGAGCAAAATAAACCCAAATTCCCAACGTATTGTAATTTCAGGCTGGGAAATTTCAAGATAACATTCCCTACCGCAGCCTAAGTTCCAGTGAGGCCATACTTGCATATAGTAGCCAATGGGATGATTACTCTTTCCAAACATCTTGATGAAATGATAGCTCACCACACACTAGTTTTACATCAGAATCTGAAAGAGTTGTGGAAGTGCTTCAAGTAGGAAAGTGCAAGAGGCTTCCATGCACACTTTTCTTGTACATTAGAAGCAATGAAGGGCTACCAAAATTTTTACTACCACAGTGTGGGCGTGGCTTATGCAGGATGCCCTGCATTTTCTTTCAACATCTTTCAGTGCAAATTGGGTGCTCTGGGGTGGAGCCCCATTTTTACTACCACACTGCATTTCCCCCCCCCCCAATCCGGGCAGTAGCCCACCTCTGATTAGAAGGTAGTAAAAATAAAATAACTTCTTTAAGCATGAGAGGGTTGCCCTTGCTAGAATTGCGAAAGAATCCTAAGGAAGAATACTTCAAAAGTATATTCTGATAATAATGCAATAATGCAACATCGGACCAGAATACCTCCGGAACCGTCTTCTGCCGCATGAATCCCAGTGACCAATTAGGTCCCACAGAGTTGGCCTTTTCCAGGTTCCGTCAACTAAACAATGCCGGTTGGTGGGCCCCAGGGGGAGAGCCTTCTCTGTGGTGGCCCCGGCCCTTTGGAATCAACTCCCCCCAGAGATTAGAACAACCTCCTTTAGTAAATTGCTAAAGACCCACCTATGTCACCAGGCATGGGGGAATTAAGATACCCCCAGGCATATATAGTTTATGCATGGAATGATTGTGTTGCATGATTTTAAGGTTGGGGTTTTAAATGGTTTTTAATATTAGATTTGTTATATTGTGTTATTTTGTTGTGAGCCACTCTGAGTCCATGGAGAGGGGCGGCATACAAATCTAATAAAAATAAAAATAAAAAAATAAAAAAAAATAAAAAATAAAAAATAAAAAAATAAAAAAATAAAAAAATAAAAAAAATTAAAAAAAGATAAAGATAAAGATAAAGATAAAGATGATAAAGATAAAGATGAAGATGAAGATGAAGATGAAGATGAAGATGAAGATGAAGATGAAGATGAAGATGAAGATGAAGATGAAGATGAAGATGAAGATGAAGATGAAGATGAAGATGATAAAGATAAAGATAAAGATAAAGATAAAGATAAAGATAAAGATGATAAAGATGATAAAGATGATAAAGATGATAAAGATGATAAAGATGATAAAGATGATAAAGATGATAAAGATAAAGATGATAAAGATGATAAAGATGATAAAGATAAAGATAAAGATGATAAAGATGATAAAGATGATAAAGATGATAAAGATGATAAAGATGATAAAGATGATAAAGATGATAAAGATGATAAAGATGATAAAGATGATAAAGATGATAAAGATGATAAAGATGATAAAGATGATAAAGATGAAGATAAAGATAAAGATAAAGATGATAAAGATGATAAAGATGATAAAGATGATAAAGATGATAAAGATGATAAAGATGATAAAGATGATAAAGATGATAAAGATGATAAAGATGATAAAGATGATAAAGATGATAAAGATGAAGATAAAGATAAAGATGATAAAGATGATAAAGATGATAAAGATGATAAAGATGATAAAGATGATAAAGATGATAAAGATGATAAAGATGATAAAGATGATAAAGATGATAAAGATGATAAAGATGATAAAGATGATAAAGATGATAAAGATGATAAAGATAAAGATAAAGATAAAGATAAAGATGATAAAGATGATAAAGATGATAAAGATGATAAAGATGATAAAGATGATAAAGATGATAAAGATGATAAAGATGATAAAGATGATAAAGATGATAAAGATGATAAAGATGATAAAGATGATAAAGATGATAAAGATAAAGATAAAGATAAAGATAAAGATGATAAAGATGATAAAGATGATAAAGATGATAAAGATGATAAAGATGATAAAGATGATAAAGATGATAAAGATAAAGATAAAGATAAAGATAAAGATAAAGATAAAGATAAAGATAAAGATAAAGATAAAGATAAAGATGATAAAGATGATAAAGATGATAAAGATGATAAAGATGATAAAGATGATAAAGATAAAGATAAAGATAAAGATAAAGATGATAAAGATGATAAAGATGATAAAGATGATAAAGATAAAGATAAAGATAAAGATAGATAAAGATAAAGATAAAGATAAAGATAAAGATGATAAAGATGATAAAGATGATAAAGATAAAGATAAAGATAAAGATAAAGATAGATAAAGATAAAGATAAAGATGATAAAGATGATAAAGATGATAAAGATGATAAAGATGATAAAGATGATAAAGATGATAAAGATGATAAAGATGATAAAGATGATAAAGATGATAAAGATAAAGATAAAGATGATAAAGATGATAAAGATGATAAAGATAAAGATAAAGATAAAGATAAAGATAAAGATAAAGATAGATAAAGATAAAGATAAAGATAAAGATAAAGATGATAAAGATGATAAAGATGATAAAGATAAAGATAAAGATAAAGATAGATAAAGATAAAGATAAAGATAAAGATAAAGATAAAGATGATAAAGATGATAAAGATGATAAAGATGATAAAGATAAAGATAAAGATAAAGATAGATAAAGATAAAGATAAAGATAAAGATAAAGATAAAGATGATAAAGATGATAAAGATGATAAAGATGATAAAGATGATAAAGATGATAAAGATGATAAAGATGATAAAGATGATAAAGATGATAAAGATGATAAAGATGATAAAGATGATAAAGATGATAAAGATGATAAAGATGATAAAGATGATAAAGATGATAAAGATAAAGATAAAGATAAAGATAAAGATAAAGATAAAGATGATAAAGATGATAAAGATAAAGATAAAGATAAAGATAAAGATAAAGATAAAGATAGATAAAGATAAAGATAAAGATAAAGATAAAGATGATAAAGATGATAAAGATGATAAAGATAAAGATAAAGATAAAGATAAAGATGATAAAGATGATAAAGATGATAAAGATGATAAAGATGATAAAGATGATAAAGATGATAAAGATGATAAAGATGATAAAGATGATAAAGATGATAAAGATGATAAAGATGATAAAGATGATAAAGATGATAAAGATAAAGATAAAGATAAAGATAAAGATAGATAAAGATAAAGATAAAGATAAAGATAAAGATGATAAAGATGATAAAGATGATAAAGATGATAAAGATAAAGATAAAGATAAAGATAGATAAAGATAAAGATAAAGATAAAGATGATAAAGATGATAAAGATGATAAAGATGATAAAGATGATAAAGATGATAAAGATGATAAAGATGATAAAGATGATAAAGATGATAAAGATGATAAAGATGATAAAGATGATAAAGATGATAAAGATGATAAAGATGATAAAGATAAAGATAAAGATAAAGATAAAGATAAAGATAAAGATGATAAAGATGATAAAGATGATAAAGATAAAGATAAAGATAAAGATAAAGATAAAGATAGATAAAGATAAAGATAAAGATAAAGATAAAGATAAAGATAAAGATAAAGATGATAAAGATGATAAAGATGATAAAGATAAAGATAAAGATAAAGATAAAGATGATAAAGATGATAAAGATGATAAAGATGATAAAGATGATAAAGATGATAAAGATGATAAAGATGATAAAGATGATAAAGATGATAAAGATGATAAAGATGATAAAGATGATAAAGATGATAAAGATGATAAAGATAAAGATAAAGATAAAGATGATAAAGATGATAAAGATAAAGATAAAGATAAAGATAAAGATAAAGATAAAGATAGATAAAGATAAAGATAAAGATAAAGATAAAGATAAAGATAAAGATGATAAAGATGATAAAGATGATAAAGATAAAGATAAAGATAAAGATAAAGATAAAGATAAAGATAAAGATAAAGATGATAAAGATGATAAAGATGATAAAGATGATAAAGATGATAAAGATGATAAAGATAAAGATAAAGATAAAGATAGATAAAGATAAAGATAAAGATAAAGAAAGATAAAGATAAAGATAAAGATTAAAGATAAAGATAAAGATAAAGATAAAGATAAAGATGATAAAGATGATAAAGATGATAAAGATGATAAAGATGATAAAGATGATAAAGATGATAAAGATAAAGATAAAGATAAAGATAGATAAAGATAAAGATAAAGATAAAGAAAGATAAAGATAAAGATAAAGATGATAAAGATAAAGATAAAGATGATAAAGATAAAGATAAAGATGATAAAGATGATAAAGATGATAAAGATGATAAAGATGATAAAGATGATAAAGATGATAAAGATGATAAAGATGATAAAGAAGATAAAGATGATAAAGATGATAAAGATGATAAAGATGATAAAGATGATAAAGATGATAAAGATGATAAACATGATAAAGAAGATAAAGAAGATAAAGATAAAGATAAAGATGAAGATAAAGATAAAGATAAAGATAAAGATAAATATCAAGATCAAGATAAAGATAAATATCAAGATAAAGATAAAGATGATAAAGATGATAAAGATGATAAAGATGATAAAGATAAAGATGATAAAGATGATAAAGATGATAAAGATGATAAAGATGATAAAGATGATAAAGATGATAAAGATGATAAAGATGATAAAGATGATAAAGATGATAAAGATGATAAAGATGATAAAGATGATAAAGATGATAAAGATGATAAAGATAAAGATAAAGATGAAGATGAAGATAAAGATAAAGATAAAGATAAATATCAAGATCAAGATAAAGATAAATATCAAGATAAAAATAAAGATGATAAAGATGATAAAGATGATAAAGATGATAAAGATAAAGATGATAAAGATGATAAAGATGATAAAGATGATAAAGATGATAAAGATGATAAAGATGATAAAGATGATAAAGATGATAAAGATGATAAAGATGATAAAGATGATAAAGATGATAAAGATGATAAAGATGATAAAGATAAAGATAAAGATAAAGATAAAGATAAAGATAAAGATAAAGATAAAGATAAAGATAAAGATAAAGATAAAGATAAAGATAAAGATAAAGATAAAGATAAAGATAAAGATAAAGATAAAGATAAAGATAAAGATGATAAAGATAAAGATAAAGATGATAGATAAAGATAAAGATAAAGATAAAGATAAAGATAAAGATAAAGATAAAGATAAAGATAAAGATAAAGATAAAGATAAAGATAAAGATAAAGATAAAGATAAAGATAAAGATAAAGATAAAGATAAAGATAAAGATAAAGATAAAGATAAAGATAAAGATAAAGATAAAGATAAAGATAAAGATAAAGATAAAGATAAAGATAAAGATAAAGATAAAGATAAAGATAAAGATAAAGATAAAGATAAAGATAAAGATAAAGATAAAGATAAAGATAAAGATAAAGATAAAGATAAAGATAAAGATAAAGATAAAGATAAAGATAAAGATAAAGATAAAGATAAAGATAAAGATAAAGATAAAGATAAAGATAAAGATAATGTTGTGGTTCCATCTGAGGCCCCTCCGGGAACGGCTGACCTTCTGTCGGTTTCCAGCTCAGAGGGAGAGGCTGAGGAACAGGAGGTGCAGACAGACGAGGAGGAATCCCAGGCTGAAGAAGAGGGAGGACAGCCAGAGTCCCACCAGGGGGAGCTCTCCTCAGCAAGCAGCCTGGATTCCTTAGAGGAAAGTGCACAAGCCATAATTGATCTGCGACAACGAAGAGCTACTCAGAGACGGAGTCAATTGGCTAAATACTTTCAGCATTAAAGTGGCAGCAGCTGGGTTTGGGTGTGGTGCTCTTGGGAAAGGCTAAAAGGCAGACCCACCCTTCCTGGCTTGTGGAGTTTTATCTTTGAGAGTCGTGGGACCTGACTGTGAACTTTGGCGTCTTGGAATCCTGGTTTGTGCCTTTGACTATTGAAACCTTGGGGGGGGGGTGCCAGCAAGAAGCTTGCTGTATTGTCTGGACATCAGGACCCTGCTGTACCGTATTATATCCTGTCTGTTGGGAAGAACAGGTTTTCCTCTGTGCTTATTTTTTCCAGTTATAAACTACTTTTGGCTTTTACCAGAGTGTCTGGCTGTTTTTTCCAGTTGGTGTTGAGGTCTGGGAGAACCCAGACAGAACAGATAAAGATAAAGATAAAGATAGATAAAGATAAAGATAAAGATGATAAAGATGATAAAGATGATAAAGATGATAAAGATGATAAAGATGATAAAGATGATAAAGAAGATAAAGAAGATAAAGAAGATAAAGAAGATAAAGATGATAAAGATAAAGATAAAGATAAAGATAAAGATAAATATCAAGATAAATATCAAGATCAAGATCAAGATCAAGATCAAGATCAAGATCAAGATCAAGATGATAAAGATGATAAAGATGATAAAGATGATAAAGATGATAAAGATGATAAAGATGATAAAGATGATAAAGATGATAAAGATGATAAAGATGATAAAGATGATAGATGATAAAGATAGATAAAGATAAAGATAAAGATAAAGATAAAGATAAAGATAAAGATAAAGATAAAGATAAAGATAAAGATAAAGATAAAGATAAAGATAAAGATAAAGATAAAGATAAAGATAAAGATAAAGATAAAGATAAAGATAAAGATAAAGATAAAGATAAAGAAAGATAAAGATAAAGATAGATAAAGATAAAGATAAAGATAAAGATGATAAAGATAAAGATAAAGATAAAGATAAAGAAAGATAAAGATAAAGATAGATAAAGATAAAGATAAAGATGATAAAGATAAAGATAAAGATGATAAAGATGATAAAGATGATAAAGATGATAAAGATGATAAAGATGATAAAGATGATAAAGATGATAAAGATGATAAAGATGATAAAGATGATAAAGATGATAAAGATGATAAAGATGATAAAGATGATAAAGATGATAAAGATAAAGATAAAGATGATAAAGATGATAAAGATGATAAAGATGATAAAGATGATAAAGATGATAAAGATGATAAAGATGATAAAGATGATAAAGATGATAAAGATGATAAAGATGATAAAGATGATAAAGATGATAAAGATGATAAAGATGATAAAGATGATAAAGATAAAGATAAAGATGATAAAGATAAAGATAAAGATGATAAAGATGATAAAGATGATAAAGATGATAAAGATGATAAAGATGATAAAGATGATAAAGAAGATAAAAAAGATAAAGATAAAGATAAAGATAAAGATAAAGATAAAGATAAAGATAAAGATAAAGATAAAGATAAAGATAAAGATAAAGATAAAGATAAAGATAAAGATAAAGATAAAGATAAAGATAATAAAAATAAAAATAAAAATAAAAAATAACAACAACAACAATAATAATAATAACAACATCATAAAATAGTGACATTCCTACTTTTTCTTATTCTGCTTCCCATAATGCAAACATGCAAAAAAATATATCTCTTTTTCTCAATCCAAATAACCCTTCTCTGCCTCATATGGCTAGTTGTTGTTTTTTAAAATAAAGACAGGGGTAATTGGGCTAGGAAATGATCTCTTAAGCAAAACTTGGTTCCTTTCCCCTGCCAGAATCTTTTCCTTTCCTGATAAGATGATTATTTGTTACCAAAATAATGAACAGCTAAACAATGCCTCCCCTTCCAAAAAGCTCTGCTAGTTCTGCATCAAGAAAATGACAAGGGTTTTTCAGCATCATTTGATAATATATTGGCTGGAATTCCTTGACTGTAATCTTGATCTTCCTTCAATAAATACTTATTAATCAGAACATTCTTCTTCCTTGATTAACAGACTCCAGTCTAGACTGCAAGGAGAAATATCTGAGTTTTCTTTCTCTATGCCCTGTGGCTGCACCACAGATGCATTAATTCGGAACCTCTATGGCCATTTTTAATCAAAATAATAAAGCCAAGAATCTTTGCACATGGCATGGAGCAACTCTTTGTCATATACTCAATTAAACCAAAATGTCAAAATTCTAAAGAACGTGGCTCACCTCTCAAGGCTTTGCAAAATAACTTGAACTCACTTTATTTCCTTTTGTTAGGCTGATTTCTTGGAAGGTTCTTACCAGAGTGCAGTTTGGGTCCCAAAGTGTAACTCCGGCCCTGGTTTCAAGAGCCACATGATAGGTGACAACAAAGAGAGTCAGGATCAGCCTCTGGGTTGGAGTGAATACCTCAGAATTCAACCTGTAAGTGATAGTAATAGCCACCTGAAGTTGGCAACCCAAAGTGGCAAAAACCACACACATGTCATAGAGGCACTCTTAATGCAGGTCAGGATAAAAATATTGTTACATTCTCAGACTGAAGCACATAGGCTTCAGTTAGGTCCTCCATTCTGGAGGGGAAATACTGACTGCTGATTGGCTAGACTGTCTGGCAGCTCCCTATAAAAGGGCTGTCTGTCAAACAGAGCCTTTGCTGGGTTGTTAATAGTTGCCAAATAAAGAACTGTTATTTTGAAGCCACTTCTGTTTATCTAACAAACATGGTCTTGGAAACAAAGTATGTCCCTAGGCATACCTACAGAAAGTCAACAGCATTGGGTCTTAAATATAGCATCCCTACTTCACAGTTTTTCGTTTATCGCGGGTGGTCCTGGAACATAACACCTGCAAGAAACAAGGAATCACTGTATACCATGGGAAGCAACTATTTCAAAGACCCAATGCTGTTGACTTTCTGTAGGTATGCCTAGGGACATACTTTGTTTCCAAGACCATGTTTGTTAGATAAACAGAAGTGGCTTCTGAAAGGTTCCCTCCAGCCGGCGGCACTCCCCCATCCCACCCCCTCGAAGCTGGAGCGAGACAGCGGTGGCGGCTATCGGGTTGCTACATTTAAAAAAAACCTATGATGCACTGAAGCTGTAAAAGGTGAACCATGAAATGGTGAGGGATCACTGTATACCTTCAGGGAGTTAGGCTGTCTTTTTTCACACCTTCCTCCATCTCCTCCTAATTCTCTCAGTTCCAAAGACTGAAGTAATGGACCCTTAGCTGGTACAGAGGTTTGGTACAGTGAAGGGCTGCTCTTCTTACCTGCTAGTGGAGCTCCCTCGGAGCCTGGTGCTGGTGTGCGTGCACCCCTCAGTCGCACGTGCGCTCATCAGTGAGAGATTTGGCTTCTCATGCTTTACAGCATGCACAGAAGCAAAAAAAATCAGTGAAAATAGTCAAAATCTCGCTCTCACGTGTGCAGAAGCCAAATCTTGCACAGGGGTGCATTGGGGTGCGCAGCTGTGCATGTATCTGGGATTTTCCTACCCGAGCTGCACACCTGGAAGCACAGGCTGCTGTGGTTTGGTAATCATTTGATGGGTTGCTTATGCAGGGATGTCAAACTGGCAGCCTGTGGGCTAGATATGCCATGCACAGGCCATGCCCATCCTGGGTCCGCAAAGGCAAAAATGTCATGCTAGATCACAATATGTCACATAACACAATTGAGTTTGATACCTGTGTGCTGAAGGGATGAATTTCTGCATCTGGGTAGTCTGCCTCTTTTTTATTCCCTCTATTCTCTAAACTCTTATGCCTCATATAAAATAAGCCTGGAATTGCAATCTTCATTTATTTATTGAATAATTAACGTGATTTATATAGCTGCCCATCTCACCAAAGAAGATTCTTGCTGTGAGATGCTGATCTTAATGCTTTTTAAAAATCACACTGGGACGTTTGTGATTGAGATGTCTAGAAATAGATTATACTGTAAATCAGGAGTGTAAATCTCAATTTCATTGAGGGGTACATCAGTGTTGTATTTGGCCCTGGGGGGCTGGGTGTGTGTGTCCATGGTGGGCATGGCCAGCTTGATGTCACTCATTTGGGGGAGCCTCTGGTGGCCTGGGCGTTCTGCTAGTGAACACCAGTTCCCAAGCTCAGTTTTCAGGTACGACGGCTTCCTGTAATACTCTTCCAGTGAAAACGGAGCTCGGGGAGGCTCATTCACAGTTCTCATGAGTGCCATTTTTGACTGTGACAAGCTTCCTGCAACCCTCTACCAGCAAAAATGGAGCTTGAAAAGTCCGCCCATAGCCCTTGCAAGCTCTGTTTTCAGTGGCAGAGACACCGCAGGTCGGTCCTTTGCTGTTTCTAAGGCAGCCCGAGGGCCAGATCTAAGCATCCCATGGATCTGATTTGGCCCCCAGGCCTTAAATTTAATTGTTGTAAATGATCCATCATCATTATTAAAATCAAACTAAGCTGCTACTTGCTCTTTGTCAAATTATTTTGTGGAACTAAAGTATACAACCCAGTTCAGAGGAAGGTTAGAATACATAATTTCCCTGGATTTATGTTTGCTTTTTGTTGTTGTTGTTGTTTTTCCTTCTTGGGTCTGCTTCATTCCATTCCATCATGGAATCACTGAGTCTAGTTTATCCGCTGGCTACCAGTCCTGTGTGTTCCCAGAAAAAATCAGCCCTGTGGCTTCTGCTTTCTTTCTAAAACAAGTCTTATATTGTGCTTTTCAAACAGAATTAGTCTTGCACAAATCACAGGGCCATTTTACAGATGATCGTGCATTGTAAAATATCCCATCATAAGTATCTACCAATATAACATCTAACATATTTATTTAGTCTGGTGCTAAGCACACAGAAACAACTAAGTCATTATGCCATATGCTTGCCATATTTATCCCAGGAGGCTACACAGAAGCCTTTGAAAGAATGCCACAAAGATGTTTATTTCCTTTTCTTCCACTGTTATGTCAGGTGATAGGTGGGGACTTTTATCTGGTCATGCAAAATAATCTTTGTTGATCAAAATGACATTTTCAAAAGGTCACTCATGGTAGATAAGAGGACCAGACTAAGTAATTCAACCACTCACAGTCATATTACTTTCTGAGAAAGTTCGCAGAGAGAGATGGAGTTTTAGATAGGAGCACAGAAGTCATAAAATTGTATGAAAGCTGAGATGCAAGTCACAAACTTACGACAAACCACAGCTGCCATGACCTAAGGCCTGTTAGCTGTGGTTTTTCTTCAGGAAACAGTTTATTTGGTGGAGAAGCAGTCTCCAGTAGCACAATTCTATATTGGCAAAATAAATATCTGCTTTGAATAAATCCTTAATTTGATTTAAGAACTTATTAATAAGGAGAAAAGAATGAAAAAATAAATCAGATGTGGCCTTCAAAATGATTGACCAGATCAAACTGTCCATAATGAAAAGACAAAGTCTAACAGCCCAGAGTTCAATAGAAGGAGTAATTTAGATATTCGGTAACTTCGTTGTGATGATTTAGACATCTTTAGTCTCAAGGGTTCAAGAAATGCACCTGAAGATAAAGGATAATTTAGGACTGCGCTTCATGGCAATGCAAGTCATCTACAATACAAAATATCCTTCCAGGCATTCAACAACCCTTTTGCATTCAGTCTTACTTCAGGACTGCTAGAACAGATTATGAGACTGACACACACTTGCATTGCATGATTGCTGCATTGCCTTCAATTTGATAGTTTGCATGTTATGGCTTGATTGATGTGTTCAAAGTATATTTTGAGAAATGACCACAAAAAGACCTTGTCACTTTTCATTTCTGCACATTTCTGGATAAATACCTGTCTATTATATATCTATCGTCCTTTTGTTTTATGGGTAATATATATGTGTGTGTGTGTGTGTGTGTGTGTGTGTGTGTGTGTGAGAGAGAGAGAGAGAGAGAGAGAGATGTTTTTGCTGAATTTGAAAATTAAGGGAGACGAAGATAGATCTATTTTGGCCTTATTTTGGCCTCATCAGCTAGCCATACCCTCACTGGGACTTCAACTTGCAACCTTTGCCTTGTAAGGCAGAGAATTAGCCTCTAGGCTACAGTGTCCAATCCTTTCAATTCTTTACCATATATATATTATTTTTATTGGTTGTCAACTGGCCAGGGTTGGTTTTAAGATGGATGGCTATATAAATGTTGCAAATACAGTGGTACCTCTACCTACAAACGCCTCTACTTAGGAACTTTTCTAGATAAGAACCAAGTTAATGTTCCATGCATTTAAAGTGAATTTATTAGGCTGATTATATAGGTCTATTCCTAGGCTGATAAAATTCAGAAAGAGTACTTTTGGGGGGAAATGCTTATGACCTACATGAACAAATTTCCACTTGAACAATGCAATGTACTGCATCCATTGCTTTCCTTCCCTTCTGAAATATCCAAATCTTCTCCAGGTGGCTCTCCCAAACACAAGTTGCTAATATAGAGAATAATCAGTGTTCACCTGTCCCGCCTGCAAGATATTGTTCTGTAGCATTTTACAATCAGGTATAAATAAAAAAAGAGCTAGAATGGAATCATTTGGGGGGGAAAACCATGGTTCAGATCAGGGTTGGGTTCTTACTTACCTTGCTGGTGGTTCACTTCCTCCTGCACCCTGTGGTGACACCTTATGGGTGCACACGGGCTTCACATGTGTACGCATGCGCAGTGGCAGAAACATAGAAACATAGAAGGCTGACGGCAGAAAAAGACCTCATGGTCCATCTAGTCTGCCCTTATACTATTTCCTGTATTTTATCTTACAATGGATATATGTTTATCCCAGGCATGTTTAAATTCAGTTACTGTGGATTTACCAACCACGTCTGCTGGAAGTTTGTTCCAAGGATCTACTACTCTTTCAGTAAAATAATATTTTCTCATGTTGCTTTTGATCTTTCCCCCAACTAACTTCAGATTGTGTCCCCTTGTTCTTGTGTTCACTTTCCTATTAAAAACACTTCCCTCCTGGACCTTATTTAACCCTTTAACGTATTTAAATGTTTCGATCATGTCTCCCCTTTTCCTTCTGTCCTCCAGACTATACAGATTTACAAAGTTTTAAAAATGCCCACTCAAAGCCAAAAACAAGGTGACAACACATGTGCAGTGCCAGAAATGTGGCGTCTGTGCATGCACAGAAGAAAAAAAATCCAAAGAAATTCAGAAAAAATTCAATAAAATAAAATAAAATTATAAATAAATAAAAAGATAGCAGCTTCCGTGTACTGGCACTGACTGAACCAGTTCCGTGAGGTCATTGTGATGTCACCAGCGGATTGCTATTGGTTCAGCTAAACCAGTCCAAACTGGGAAGAACCCACCTCTGGTTCAGATTTGTTTAAAAAATCCACTCCAAAGTATGTGGAAATAAGAATGTTATCACTAATAAATGTAACCCATTGACACTCCTTATAAAAGTTGAGGCCGGTTTAGCCGTATGTTTATTTAAAGTTTGTTTTGTACAGTTTTCAAACAATAAACTCTTGTGTGTGGAAAAGGTAAAAAGTTGTCTAGACAACTTGTGAACAAATTGCAAAATTAATTTCCAGATTGGCAAAGAAAATATTTCCTGTTGAACTATTCACTGATCCAGTGCCTGATGTCTATCCTCCCGTGAATTATGCAGTGATTGTCCCTACATGAAATTCTTGAGGGCCTAAATAGCTTCAAAGGTTCTCATCCATCTCACTCCAGGTTGCTCACATTGTAACACTTGTAACCCAGATTTGGCAGCTGAGTTATAAAACTGGGCCATTTAGGCAGAAAGTTTTAAGTAGTCAAAGAGAGACCTTGGATATTATCCATTTAAGGGTTGCCATCTTTTGGTTTCCGGTGAAAAATCCATAGCGGTATTATATCATAGCAGTGGGGACTTCAGAATACCAACTTTTACAATAATATGGAGATGAATATTGGTCAGATATTGAACCAATTTATTTCTTTGCTTCTTTTGAAGATATATTTCACTCCACATTCAGTCAAATGACTCCTAATAATACAAAATTCACTCTCAACATTTGTCTATCCCAGATGCCTGGGAAGGACTTAGTAAGTGGATAATAAAAATGCCAAATCTTGTCTAGACATCTAGCTGATTGTGTAAAAGAACATCATAATCATCATCATCATCATCATCATCATCATCATCATCATCATCATCAACCATGACAAAGTAGCAACATATTGTATTGGCATATTTGCAAGAAAGGCCGTTTGTCTGGAAGCAACAACTGATGGGGCCACAAAATGGACAAATAGATAATGAAGAATTAGTAATGGGAGAGAATATTTATAACTCATAGTAGATGTTAATTTGTTCTCCAAGCTTCTTGTTTAGTTTCCTAACATTTTTTCACCAGGCTAGATAAGATGAACAGCAGAACTTCTGGTGAAGTGTCTTGTTTCAGCTCTCTTCTGCTTTCGCCTTAGGTGAAAAGTTGGTCACGTGACTGACTGGTCATGCCACTGGTCATCACTATTTCTCAGTCAAAATCACCTTACAGCATTGTTGTTGTGGGGAAAATAGGAGGAGGAAGTTGTGTTAGATATGTTCGTCATCTTCAATTATTTGTAAAAATAATAAAGGTGAGATAAGATAAACAAACAAACTAACTAATAAATTAATAGCTCTCTAGTAATTATTAAGTTGTAACCAATTTTACCACTATAATGTTCCTGTTTCCATTTCTGCTGTACATTGAATTGGTAGATATTATGTCTACTCCAATTTATGTCTGGGATTGTTAAAACAACAAAAGTTTCTAAGCAGAACAAAAAAATGCAATTAAAGATCAGACAAGGTCTCTTCATGTCTACTTAGAAGTACTTGGTTCAGTAAAATAACACCAAGTTTCTTAGTAAGTCTCAAATGCCATGCTGAGTTTTAACCTAACTTACTTTTTAAGTAGTTGCCAAAATATGATGGAATAATTCTGACACTTAAAAATGGTTGTAGGTGCCCAGACAAAAGTAAATCCAATAAGCACTAACTGATATTGAATGCCGATTGTACTTTGTCAAAAGGTGAAATAAATGTATAGCTCTGTAAATAAGACTATCAAACATACAGCAAAAGGGAAACAAGCAAAACCTCTGCCAAATTTTCTTCCTTGTGACTCACATCCTTGAAATATTTATTTATTGTATCTGGCTGTTTGTTCTGATTACAACACTAGTTTATGTAGCTTTGAGCAGAATTATATCTCATTTATTTAGTGGCCTTTAATTTTATATAGAGTGCATGGAATTTTGCTACTAGTGCCCTATGCTACATTCAATGGGACTTACTTGCATTTGGAAACATGCATTTGTACAGTACATTGCAACCTATGTTGATTTCTTCTTTCTAATAACCATAGGAAGTTTGAGGGCTACTTTTTGGCAAGATCAAGATCCTTGTACAGATTGCGACTCATTTGTGAGTCTTGAATGGACCAGATTCTCTGTTATGAAAAGTAAAACTGCTCTCATATTGTGTTTAAATCTTTTAAAAGATTAAACATCACTGTTAACAGCAGGCATGTTTCTCTAGAGAGGACATTCCATTGTGCATGATTTTTTTCTTTGCAGACACTCATATTTTGGAGTCTTTATTGTTCCTAATATATCCAATGAGATATTTAGCAGCAGGGAGGTGAAATAAAAGGTCATGCTCTATTCAGTATCTCACAATATAGTGTTATCCAAATGGCTTGGGAATTCAGTTCCGTAAAATCCAATCCAACTTGCTGGAAATTATGGGTGTTATCAAGACTGGAGCATTCTCCTTCATGCAATTGTCAGTTGCACAGAATCTAACTGGTATGGCCCATGTCAGTGATTAGTCATCGATAGCAATGTTATTTTCTTTTGATTTATAATATGGAACTGGCTTTCGATTAAAAACAGCATCATGCTTAAAGCTAATTGATGCTTTAAGAATCCTGTACTGCAGGCCACTGAAGCTATCTATAGATCTGTAGGTCAGCGGTTCAAATCTCATCACCGGCTCAAGGTTGACTCAGCCTTCCATCCTTCCGAGGTGAGTAAAATGAGGACCCGGATTGTGGGGGCAATATGCTGGCTCTGTATTGCTAACATGTTGTAAGTTGCCCTGAGTCTAAGGAGAAGGGCGGCATAAAAATTAAATAGATAGACAGATAGGTAGGTAGGTAGGTAGGTAGGTAGGTAGATAGATAGATAGATAGATAGATAGATAGATAGATAGATAGATAGATAGATAGATAGATAGATAAATGCTATGGTTGAATGAAATGAATCCTTAAAATAATAGCAACAGCACTTAAACTTATAGACTGCTTCACAGTGCTTTATATCCCTCTCTAACAAGTTTACAAGAGTCAGCATATTGTCCCCAACAATCTGCGTCCTCATTTTACCAATCTCAGAAGGATGGAAGGCTGAGTCAACTTTGATCTTGGTGAGATTTGAACTGCCCAGTTTTGCTGGCAGCCAGCAGGCAGTAGAAATAGCCTGCAATGCTGCACTCTAACCAATGCGCCACCATGGCAATATTTGAAATATTCATGTTACACAATATTTGTCATACTTTATTGACATATAATAATTCTGGATTCAAAACAATTGTAATTTGGTCTTTTGTATTTAAATTCAATTTTTGTGGGTTTTTTTTTACCATAATTGTGAACAATACCTTTGAATACCGATTTTTCAATGGTTAAATTTTCTAAACATTTCTATTGTTGACTTATTGTAGATTTGAGGGCTAGAACTAAAAATTCCATGCGTTCCTTATTGTATTTATGATCATTTCTTATGTTATTTGCAGTCAGCCAGCAGTCAGCAGAAATAGCCTGCAGTGCTGCATTCTAACCACTGAACCATCAAATACAGTGATACCTCATCTTACAAACCCCTCGTCATACAAACTTTTCGAGATACAAACCCAGGGTTTAAGATTTTTTTGCCTCTTCTTACAAACTATTTTCATCTTACAAACCCACCGCTGCTGCTGGGATGCCCCGCCTCCAGACTTCCATTGCCAGCGAAGCATCCATTTTTGCGCTGATGGGATTCCCCTGAGGCTCCCCTCCATGGAAAACCCCACCTCCAGACTTCCGTGTTTTTGTGATGCTGCAGGGGAATCCCAGCAGGGGAATCCCAGCAGCGCAAAAACAGGTGCTTCGCTGGCAACGGAAGTCCGGAGGTGGGATTTCCCAGCCAGGGGAGCCTCAGTGAAATCACAGCATCGCAAAAACACAGAGGTCTAGAGGTGGGGTTTTGTGGACTTCAGTGTTTTTGCAATGCTACGATTTCACTGATGCTCCCTTCACAGGGAAACCCCACCTCCGGACTTCCGTTGCCAGTGAAGCACTCACTTTTGCGATGCTGGGATTTATTTATTTTATTATTTAGATTTGTATGGGATTCCCCTGCAGCATCGTAAAAACACAGAAGTCCAGAGGTGGGGTTCCCCATGGAGGGGAGCCTCAGGGGAATCCCAGCAGTGCAAAAATGGGTGCTTCGGCTGGCAAAAGGGGTGAATTTTGGGCTTGCATGCATTAATCACTTTTCCATTGATTCCTATGGTAAACTTTGTTTCGTCTTACAAACTTTTCACCTTACAAACCTTGTCCCAAAACCAATTAAGTTTGTAAGACAAGGTATCACTGTACTAGCATTTTTTTAAAACTATCACTATCAACATCAGCAGCATTCTTCATTCCCTCTCCCTTTCCTCTTACCTTTCAGCTTTCTTCTAAATCTCTGACCTTGCTATACATAATGCAGATTAAGATTATCTTCTTAATAAACCAGTGGTGTGTATTTTGAGACAGGAATTGAGCCTGTAGAACACGCCTCCCTGGCAGGTCAAACTACTGAAGCTAGAGATAGGCTTCGTCCCAGGAATATCAATGCCTCAGAATGTTTCTCTGGAATAAAGTGGTTGGTGGCAGCTGATCGAACTAGTGGGAAGATAAAGCAATGTAGTAGGGGCAAGGAGACCCTTCATGGAAGTAATGGGTCTCACCTGGTACGAATGTGATCAGTGATCCAGTAGGACATTTTGGAGAGTTCTGGGGGCCGGCGGGGAGCGTGCACACCCGACATGTGTGCGCCCACCCCCACGTGAAATTTTGCTTCTGCGCATGCACCCGAAGCAAAATCTCCCGTCGCATCGGCAAGATTTTGGTGCAATTTTCCCTTCAGGCGCAGTTTCAGAAGTGAAATCTTGTGCAGGGGCATGTGCACACATGCCAGGGGAACATACACCGGCCTCAGGACCCTGGTACTGGTAGAAAAGGTAAGTGGAGCCCTTCGCTGTTTCATGGGAATAACCAGACCCAAGCCATCCTATCCCACCCGTTTATGGATTGCGTACATGAAATAAGAACATTCATCAAGGGCAAAAAAAGGAAGTCTCATCCTGCCATTGCTTTACCAAAATGCTCTTTCTTTTTTTAATGTTCAGCACGGTCGTGCATTTTTCCAACCACAGGCCCTTTCCCACTGCCAATCAGATAACTTCCTTTTTAGAGTGGAAAAGAAATGTAAAAAAAAAAAAAATTAAGGCAGAACATAAAAGGAATTGATCCTGAAATGACCTGCTGGTATATAAACAGATGGCATTTCATTACGTGGGAAATGAGATGCAGGGGGATATGAGAGATGTGTGGGATAAGCAGAACATGTGGAGAGCACAGCACACAGGATTTATTGGGGACCGAATCTCCAAAAGGAATCTGGGAGTTTTGTCCCTTCCAATCATAGCAAAGGTATGAAATAGATTACAAAAAAAATATTGGTTATTGAAATGCCAAATGGAGAAAGAAATAACTAGAAAGTTAGCCAACTTTCCTGCATTGGAGAGACATTGCAATGAATGGTGATGGAGAACTTAATGCACAGCAGTGTTGTTTTTATGCTCCCGGTGGGGCCTGAATCTGCAGAGGAAGATGACCCAGAGCTGGAACCAATGGAGATCAAGGCTGTGGCTTCATTGGCTTCAGAGGAATGTGGGGAGGAGCAGGCTGAGTCAGCCCAGGGCCCTTAAGGATTGGGATGGCTTGTAAGCAGGGAGGAATGGGGGCAGGATGACCAAGAGAGGGCAAGCAGTGGACATGAGGAGTGACAGAGGTCAGGCAATGAGCAAGGACTGTCCCCTCCTGATTCCCGAGCACAGAGAGAAGACGAGAACAGCACAGGCTAACCCAGAGATGGGCTGCTAATTATTATTATTTATTATTATTATTTATTAGATTTGTATGCCGCCCCTTTCTGTAGACTCGGGGTGGCTCACAACACAATAAAACAGTTCATGACAAATCTAATAATTTACAATTTAAAATATTTTAAAAACCCATTATTTAAGCAAACATACATACAAGCATACCATACATAAATTGAATTGAATAGGTCCAGGGGAGATGTCTCAGTTCCCCCATGCCTGACGACAAAGGTGGGTTTTAAGGAGTTTACGAAAGGCAAGGAGGGTAGGGGCAGTTCTAATCTCTGGGGGGAGCTGGTTCCAGAGAATCGGGGCCGCCACAGAGAAGGCTCTTCCCCTGGGGCCCGCCAACCGACAGTGTTTAGTTGATGAGACCCGGAGAAGGCCCACTCTGTGGGACCTAATCAGTCGCTGGGATTCGTGCGGCAGAAGGCAGTCTCGGAGATATTCTGGTCCGATGCCATGAAGGGCTTTAAAGGTATAACCAATACTTTGAATTGTGACCGGAAATTGATCGGCAACCAATGCAGACTGTGGAGTGTTGGTGTAACATGGGCATACCTGGGGAAGCCCATGACTGCTCTTGCAGCTGCATTCTGCACGATCTGGAGTTTCCGAACACTTTTCAAAGGCAGCCCCATGTAGAGAGCATTACAGTAGTCGAACCTCGAGGTGATGAGGGCATGAGTCCATGCTAAGGTGGAATGCTGATATGTGCTCTGAGTGCTAGCAGAGTCCAGCGCAATTCTTCTACTGCAGCTATGCAGGAAGGAGAATCGTGCATGGAGATGCAGGTGCACCCATGTTTTGGCACAGTTTTCTGCAATTGCACTGGACTCTGCTAGCACTCAGAGTCACGGGGCTGAGCACACATCACCGTTCCACCTTAGCAGCCCACCTCTGGGCTGACCCCATGACTCAGGAGGAGAGGTCCTTGCCCTGCTTCACAAGATACAGCTGGGGACTGAGATTTAAGGAGACGCTGTGGGGAGGGGCATTTTGTCAGGAACAAGTGCTGAATTGGTAGAATTTGGTGTGCTGGTACAGACATTTTGAGTTTGTAGCACGGCTTACTTCTTCTTTGCTTGTGGACTCAATGTCTTGTTCCTGACTTTGTGGACTCATTGTTTGTTCCTTGGTTCATGGACACATATCCCTGTTCCAGGGCTGGGCTGCTAGCCAGAATCCTAAATTGGGCTTGCCGCCGCAGCTCGCAAGTGCTTGTGGGGCCAGCGCGATTTTGCTTCTGCACCTGTGGAGATAGCAAAATCGTGCACGGAGCTGCAGGTGCGCCCATGTTTCGGTGAGGTTTTTTAAACTTCTGCGCATGCCAAAACATGGGTGCACCTGTGGCTCCATGCAAGATTTTGCTATCTCCACAAGTGCAGAAGCAAAATCATGCTGACCCCACAAATACTCACAAGCCACAGCAGCGAGCACAATTTAGCATTCCGGCTGGAGCCCACCCCTGCCCTGTTCCTTTGTTTTGCTGGACTGGATGTAGCCAGAGGCTGCCATGTGTGTGCGCGCAAATGCATATGCGCGCTTTGCTCTGGGACTTGCCAAGAATATGGGAGCATTTGAGGGGAAATTAAAGGGGAGTTTGAACTCTAAGCTGGCTGTGTGACCTTCATGCCTTGTCCCGGGTCATCATAGTTGTTGCTGCAGCAGAAGCTTATTTCAAATGTGAAATAACTGAACTGTTTGCTAGAAAAATCTGAAGACTAAAAAAAGACTATCATTTCCCAGAAATGCTTCTAAGTCCAATTTTAGTTGTACAGATTCTTTCTTTTACCTTTACATTGTGAACAGTTCTGTAGCGGGTACATCTAAGCAAGCCTTAGTTTAGCAAACTGGAGCAAGATGCACAATAGGGGCAGGTGACTCAGCACGAACTTCAGTTTAAGATTTGAAAGTGAGCTTGAAGGCAACAAAATCAGTTCAAACTCATTTGAAATTTGAGTTTTGACTCTCCAAACGTTTTGATTGTTAGCTAAATGAGGAAAGCACCAAAACATTTCTAGTGAGGATGAAAACATGAAGGGGTTCATGTATTTCAGAGGACATCAAGCTTGCAAAGTTTTAGCTGGATAGTTTCAAACATTTTATAGAAATAGAATTTTTAAATGTTGTCCGACAACTTTTTTTTAAAGGCAGAAGTAACGGGATTAAGGAGAGAACAATGTAGCAGTTCCTGCCAAAGTCCAGCAAACAACCTAAATAGAAGTTGTGATGAAGCCCCACCACAGTGTTAGAAAAACAAACTTTCAGTAACCAATTAACACAGAGTTTATTGGGACTTTGAAACAGAGGACCTCTATTTGTAGCATCATTTGTAGCTACCACCATAATCATGTGGTCTCCCTGGAGCATTGCATTGACTTTCTAAGTTTTGTCTTAATATTTGAAGATTTGATATTGAACATCAAACAGATATATATATTTATATCTGATAGGATTTGTCTGTTTTTGAAAAATAAAATGTTTGAATTGTCAAGGCATACACTTCCAAAGTACATGACTAGGAGATTATTTGCTTGTTTGATAGGATTTGTATGGCTGCCCATTTTAGAGCATAATTCTGTGTAGATCACTACAATAATGAGACCAAGAAACAATAAGAAACAATAAAAGAATAATACAAAAACCAAAAATGTGACACTTCCTTTATTCTATTGAATTGCCTCCAACAAAACAACAAGCTCTCATTCCTCCATTGATCACAAAGTGAAAATAGCATACATTCTCTTATACCAACACGAGGGTACCACTACAGTTGATTAAATGTGCATCAGTGGTAAGTTTCTACTGGTATGGTATGGTGCGCCCCTCTAGTAGCAGCCCACCGATTGCACAATTCTGGCATCATGGCTCCAGTCTGTCTTTGCTGGTTCGTGTGCACCGCCATCTTTTTAATTTTTTTTTTTTTTGCGATTTTCAGCTCTCTGAGCAGAAGAAAAATTGTCCCTCTGTGCATGCACAGAAGCAAAATCGTGCTGGGGATGCAGGTGCGCACTGTTCTGTCGAGCTCTCTGGCAGAATCCTCCTGAAAATTCAGATACACATTTCAGACACACACACGTTTGAAAATTCAAAATAATGTTCTTTATAACGAAAATTCACTTAAACTAAGCCCTCTGTTTGTATAGCAAAAAGCACTCATCTCCAAACAAACTGGTAATTGGTACAAGTCCCTTATCAGTTCTGAGATACTTAGCTTGCAGCTGTGAGGCAATTCACAGTCCTTCTTCTTTCACAAAGTGAAACACATTTTGCTCTGCTTTAGTTTCAAAGCGGGGAAAAAGCAACACACCAAGGTCAAAGTCAGCAAGGCAGGCACGAAACACAACGATCAGATAATCCTCCACAATGGCCAAACCCACAGGCTGCTCTTTATAGCAGCCTCACTAATTACCACAGCCCCACCCAACCACAGGTGGCCTCATTTTATTTGATAATAATCTCTCAATTGTTGCTGCCTATGCATCGCTCTCCGCATGAGTGGCTGTATCATTAATTCTTGTTCCGAATCCAAGTAGGAGCTAGATAATTGATCTCCTTCTGCGCTGTCTGCCACACTCTCCTTCTCCCTGTCACACTTGTCTTCTTGGTCAGAGGAGCCTTCATCAGCAGATTCCACCAGGAGCAAAACAGGCCTGCGCGACATGTGGATGTCTCCCCCACATCCACAGTCCTTGGGGCAGGAGCTGGGCCACAGCTAACCACAACACGCACAAAACATCATAATGCACACACAACACACTGGTAGAAAAAGCACACCCTGGTGTGGCTCAATGGGCGGGTACAACTTGAACTATGTGGCCAAATCTATGATTGAATTTTCCTAATGGAACTGAAGATATATATATATATAGACTGCAGGAGAGATGGACCAGAATATGGCAAATCCCACATTCTCAGGGGGCATTGGAGACCTTACCAGCATGATCACCAAGGTATTAGTCAGGTGCAGAAGTTATTAGCTAGCCTGCTAGTCAGTCAGGCTTCATCCAGAAGCCACACCATCCACAACATTGCCATGTTCAGTGCTAATTATACCCCTTGAAACATTACCCAATAAGCCGCTGGGGAAAAACTTCTTCAAAGGTCAGCTTCAGAAGTTTAAAATGTGGAAAAGTGTGTTGTCTCAAGAAGTCAACCTTTTCAGGTAGGTCAGACCAGGAAACTGGACTCTGCAGGTTTGAGCGGAACTATGCTTGATAAAAGCAACAGTACCAGAATTTTAAATGCTTGACTGTATTTAACCTTTCCTCTCTTTTATATCCCAGGGAGTTAGGGCAGAACCAGTCTGAACTTTTCAATATTTTTTCTTCTTCTTTGGGTTTTTAAATTGTTTTTTTTGGGGGGGGGGGATGGTTTCTCATGCAAAGAGAAACCATCTGTTATGGGTGTCTACACCAAACAGATTGTCCCCAAATGAACATCCAAGTAAGCAAGGTTGAGTCCAACAGTCATGAGCTAGAAAAATCTCCTTGTAAAGATCCAAAAATGTTTTTTCAGGAGGCAACTGGACTTTCTTGTTATTTTCTTTGAAGACATTTTGCTTCTCATCCAAGAAGCTTCTTCAGCTCCTGCAGGACAGTGGGGAATGGAAAGATTTATATTCCTTGCAGACAGATGGTCATTTGCATCCTTTTAGAGGGTTGTTGAGGAACAGGGGAGGTGTCTTCGGAGAGGAAGTGGGAGAGTCTAGTTGCCTCCTGGGGGCCACCTTTGGGGAGGTCATGGCCTGGATGGCTGGAAATCTCTGCAGACTTTTGACTATGTGATTTGGGACGGGCACCCTTCAGTGGTGTGACAGTGGGAATAGATTTCTAGAGAGTGAAGTTGAGAACCAGGAGCACTACTGAAATTACCCTGAGGACACATATAAACCTCCAAGTGCCTCAACAACCCTCTAAAAGGATACAAATGAATATTTGTCTGTAAGGAATATAAATCCTTCCATTCCCCACTATTCTCTCTAGGGGTGAATTGCCATTACCAATGCTATTGATGCGCTGTGCACACAGCTTCAGTTCCCTTGCATGCGCATGCATGCATCTCAGTGTGTTTTTGCTTCTGCACATGTGCAAAAATCAAAAATTGCTGAAATCTCGTGAGGGGGTGTACAAGAGAGATTTTGGCAGAAGCGAAAAATTGCCGAAATCTCTCTCACACACACATCCCCTCATGAGATTTTGCTTCTGCACATGCACACAAAGCAAATGTATGCTGGGACGTGCATGTACGCACGCAAGAGAACTGAAGCTATATGCACAGTGCACTGTACACTACCATGCTCCGACTCTCTGAAACCAGCTACCTCCTGAGATCTGCATCCTCCCCACCTTGCTGGCCTTCGGCAAAGCTGTAAAGACCTGGCTCTTCTGGCAGGCCTGAGGACATTGATTGAAGGAGATATCGCTTAGATCCAGCCATGAGTGAAAGTCAGTGTTATGTATATGTTATTAGGGTTTTTTTAATTAAATATTTTTAATTGGTTTTAAATATTGTTTTTCCTTGCTAGAAGCTGCCCAGAGTCCTTTGGGATTTGGGTGTCATATAAGTAAGATTAATAATAAATGGATGGATGGACGGACGGACGGACGGACGGACGGACGGACGGACGGACAGACAGACAGATAGATAGATGGCCGGACGGACGGACAGACAGACAGACAGACAGACAGACAGACAGACAGACAAGGTGGATGGATGGATGGATGGACGGACGGACGGACGGACGGACGGACGGACGGACGGACGGACAGACAGACAGACAGACAGATAGATAGATAGATAGCCAGACGGACGGACGGACGGACAGATAGACAGACAGACAGACAGACAGACAAGGTGGATGGACGGACGGACGGACGGACGGACGGACGGACGGACGGACGGACGGACAGACAGACAGACAGACAGATAGATAGATAGATAGATAGACAGACAGCCGGACGAACAGACAGACAGACAGACAGACAGACAGACAGACAGCCGGACGGACGGACGGACAGACAGACAGACAGACAGACAGACAGACAGACAGACAGACAGATAGATAGATAGATAGGTATCTTTTCATGTGACAACACTGATGAAATGACACTTGGCTACAATGTAAAGTAGTGAATATACAACTTACACTGTTGTACAAGCCCTACAATCACTACTTTACATTGTAGCCAAGTGGCGTTTCATCAGCATTGTCACATGAAAAGATATACTTAAATATTTACAAAATGTGACCCGGTGTACTCACTTCTGTGACATACTGTATATCTGAATATGTCATACAAAATCAAAAGCACTGGGGTGCTTGCACTTACAAAACCAATAAAATTTTCCAAAATAAAGCAAAATACAAAATTTACTCTAAACAATTTTTAAAAAAGAAACTGGGGCAAATGAAACATTGAAATTTTCGCATCTCTTCTGCTCAAACAATTGATGGACAATTTTAATGTGTTTATCTAAAAATCATTTCCACACAGTATTTTTTCCTCCATGTTTTAATTTGCTATGCCCATGATGGCGAACCTATTGCACAGATGCTACAAGGTGGCACGTGAAGCCATGTCGCCTGGCATGTGCGCCATCGCCCATTCTTTTTCCAGGTTTCTGGCGTGCATGCATACATGATCATCAGCTGGCCTTTATTTATTTTATTTTTTTATAAATACTTTATTGAGTTTACAAAAAATAAAATTAACGGGATAGGTTAGAGATAGGTTAACATTCATTTAAATATAAATCCGCATATTTATTACTTAAACCATCACAATATCATACTATTAGAGAATCTTAGGGAAAAGGGGAGGATAAAAAGGAGGAAAGAGCGTAAGAGGGAAAAAGACTGAAGAGAAAGAAAAAAGAGGATAGAGGAGATATGTAAAGAGAAGCTAAAGTAGCAAAAAGAATAGCAAAGAAAGATAGAGGGAGGGTGAAAAGAAACCAGCGAAAAGCTGATGCATCATTTTCATACCACGTTGAGTCCGAATTTATCATCGGTAGATTATTCCCTTCCTTAGAGCAGAAGAAAATTTCTGTTAGATTATTTTAGGGTTAGGGGTGTAAATTCTTCCAGTGTTACGTATGGATTATATTCTTTTACTTTGTATTGATTAGAGTATCTTTTAAGAATTTATCATTCACTAATAAATTATTTTGTTGGGTTATTTTCTTTTTGGCTGGCCTTTATGTGTGCGACATTGCCAGAAATTGGAAGAGCTGGTCTTCCATTTTCTGGTGTGATCATGTGCGCCAGCCGGCTAATTGTCACATGCACATGCACATTGGAAATGGAAAGTTCATTCCACCCCCCCTGGACAGCTCCTCTTCTAAGTCAAAGCCCACATGAGGGCACATGCGCAAAACACTGAGTGCTGAAAAGGTTAGCCCAGTGGTTCCCAACCTTTTTTGGGCCAAGCCCCACCTAAGCATCTGTAAAACCCTGATGCTCCTCCTCCCATGACATATAATTCTTACTATTCAAAAAGTGAACTTCTACACAAGCAGTGGAAGCCTAAAAGGCCATTAACTTGGTTTAAACAAGGTTCCAATTGCCTCCCTCAAAAATCAAATTGCCCCCCTGTGGGGCACCAGTGAAGGGCTACCAAAATTTTTACTACCACACTGTGGCCATGGCTTATGCAGGACGCCCTGCATTTTCTTTCAACATCTTTCAGTGCAAATTGGGTGCTCTGGGGTGGAGCTCCATTTTTGCTACTCCACTGTGTCCACCCCCAACTGGGTAATAGCCCTCCCCTCTGTGCGCCCCACATTGGGAACCCAGGAGTTAGTCATCACTGGACTAATCTCTGGGTATTCCAAATGCTGTTTTCATAACATGCACAGAATCATTAAAATGGGGTTAATATAAAAGTTACGCCAAGTTTAAACTGGAATTATATTTTGGGGGGTGCTTTTCAATATCATTTACTTCCACGACTAAACTGGCATTTGCAAATTGCACAGCAGATTTCTCTTACAGCAGGCTTTTAATGTGACAAATAATTTTGAGGTTTCTTCTCCCTACTTCCCAGAAATTTGTTACCCTGCAACAGGATAACATTACCAGCAGCAAATGCAATGCAGTTATTCCTGGGATCGGGGTTGGTTTTGGCATCCTGACCAAAGCTGAGTTATGAATACAAGTATTTAATCTATTTTTGGTCTAATGTTGTACTAAATGCCCATTTAAAATCCTGGTTTCAGAGTAAGGAGCATCCATGGAAGCTTAGAACACTCCTTTTTTTGTAGTCTCCAAAGTGACTTCATAATCTTGCTATTCATCAGCAGAGAGAGCAAAATAGCCTTACACATTTCTCAGGAGCAATTTTTCCTGTGGTATTTTGATACTGAATGTTATTGGGTCACTAATTGCAGAGAAGAAAGAAGGAAGGGAGGGAGGGAGGAAGGGACGGAGGGAGGGAGGGAAGGAAGGAAAGAAAGAAAGAAAAAGAAAGAAAGAAAAAGAAAGAAAGGGAGGGAGCGAGGGAAGGAGGGAGGAAGGGAAGGAAGGAAGGAAGGAAGGAAAGAAAGAAAGAAAGAAAGAAAGAAAGAAAGAAGGTAAAGTTAAATCTCCATTCTGAGGAGGTACAGGGAAGAGGGAAGTAAGAAGAAAAATGGTTTGTTTGAAGGTTGCCATTTATTTATATTAGATTATATCTGAGACTCAATCCATCAAAAGTGGGAAACAGAAAAAAACATTTCTCAATGTCACTGAATGTTTAGAGTTATTTGCATGGGGAATGAAAGCTATGGCTATAGGCAGTTTAGGGCACATGGATTGGCCAAGAATAAATGAAGACTCAGCCCATCACTTAATGGGTTCCCTAGTAGGATGAACTAGCTGAAACCTAATGAGCTTGATTACTTGGTTTGGTGACTTAGCCTAAAAATGCTTAATTAATGGGTGAACCAGAGTTATTCAACAAGCCATATTTTAACAAATTCTGGCTTAATGCTACAGATGAAGAATAGGTCTGACTTCTTCCTCTTTCTCCTGGAGAATAGTTTTTTAAAAATCACTGCTATGAACATCCAAGTCATAATTTGTCATCTGGGGGCAAACTCTAATCAGTTTTACATGGATTTGTTGAAAATCAATTTGTTGTTGCTATATCCTGGCTCATTAGAGTAGAACCAACCACAATTCTTAGTCTATTCTTTTTAAAAAATCAGCTGAGATCATGTGGAAATGGACGAGAACCATTGCTGGAAATATCTACATCTGTCTCAAGCCATTCCTGATTGGATTACTCCTTTCCAAGTGACAGGCAATGTCAGTCAATGGTAGGCAATGTCAGTTTAAATATAGGTAGTGCTCAACTTACAGTCACAATCAAACCTCAAATTTCTGTTTTTAAGTAAGACATTCATTAAGTAAATTTTGCTCCATTTTATGTCCTTTCTTACCATAGTTGTTAAGAGAATTATCAGACTTTGTTGCATAAAATTAAATCCAGAAGCACACACAGATAACTCATTCAGCTGGATTCATTAACTTCTTTATAAACATACTAAGACATACACACACACAAACAATACCATAAGTAGAATTCTTCTTCAAGATAATAGCAGTTATGTTGAAGAAGAACTTCAGGACGCAGGAGAGAACAGTGAGTTTCATTTCAGCAGTTCAGAGCAGACGAGACAGATTGGGCTGAGCCACACCCAGCCTTCTAGCTTCAGTTTCGATTCTCTGCACAGAGTGTTTAGCTCTCATTGGCTGACTTAGTTGCTATGCCTATTTATTGGCTGACCTTGTTACCATTGGCTCTCCCAGTTCATGGAATCACTGCAGTTAATAAGCTAGTAACCTGCCTGTTAAGTGGATCTGATTTCCTCATTGACTTTGCTTGTA